>NC_137863.1:21910113-22330113 GCF_963924005.1 Protomyctophum bolini
TGAGGCCGTCGGAACTATGCTGTTTGCTGCTGTGCTGTGTACTCTGAAATAAACACCAAGGAACATCATCTCGTTGTCTGTCTGCCGTGCACATTTACTCTCCTGTATGGTATTTTAATATACAACACTTGCTTGCCAGTGCCCCCGGCGCATGCACGCACACGCACGCGCACACACACACACACACACACACACACACACACACACACACACACACACACACACACAAAGGCAGATGAACTGGACTGAGCACTGATAATGGACATGCACGCATGCACACGCGTGCGCGCGCACACACACACACACACACACACACACACACACAAACACATTATGAGTGTTTCATTTCAAAGACTTTGCTTTCTTTTAAATAGCTTTTACATTTTAGAATTGTTTTACTGGTGCTTTGCTGGGTATTTTATTGTATTTGTATACTGGTAGTTATGTATTGTCCTGTATGTATGCATTGACCTGAGCAAAACAAATTTCCCTTGTGGATAATAAAGACATCTAATCCAATCTAAAACTAAAACTCGTCAAATGTTGTACATACAGTACTGATTTCCTAAGCTCCTTCTTCCCTTCTCTGAGTCGTGTCATTTGTCTGGCCTCGTGTAGCCTGTATATATTTTACTACACATTAATTTAGGTTGGAAGCAAAGTATCTCACTCAAGTCCTCACATCATCCCTCTGCTGCTTTGACCTACATTCTATGATTACTGTCCACTCCTTGTTACTTTCTCTTAAGTCTCATTGATCTGATTACCCCACTTGTCCAGGTTATGAACCTAATAGTTCCTATACCGCATGTGGATCACTTTTGGGTCACTGCTCTCATTCCAAACATGTATCTTTCTTCTGTATTCACATTCTGGGCTATAGACATACCATTTTTCCCTTTTCTTTTGTCGTCATACCCTCTCTTATTCTCCTAATTTTTAACTTCATGGCCCGACTCCATCATCTTCATGTACCTCCATGTCACTCTCTGTGATGAGGTCATCACATTTGGGCACATTTGGGCAAGTGGCCATGGCTGAATGTAGGCCAAGGAGTGTTTTTCGTGCAAAAGTAATCCTTGGAATGGATTCAGAATTGTGAAAACCCCCTAGTTTGACACGTCACATGCTATTTAAAGCATTATGAAATATGATGTATGATGATAAGAAATAGATGCCTCCATTGGCCGCTGCAGTTCGTCGGAGTCATGTGTGTCGACGGGAGGGCGGAACCTTTATATATGTCCATGGCAACCCCACACCTGCAATTTGATTACTTACAGTCCACTTTTCACAGTCAGTTTGCATACAGGCATATACAGAGATCTCCATATACAGTATGGGCACAAAAGCAACACAGAAAGATGGTTAAAACAGGTATTATTAGGTTCCCAAGTTGCATCGTTCCAAAGTAGGCTGACGGGCACAGGTATAGTCTATCTATAATTGCACCACAACTCTGTCTGTCAGCTGTAATACACATAACTCAACAACTGTTTGCCCCACCGTCTTCAAATTCGACACCCCCACTGTGAGTGCAGTGCCCGGTGTAAATGGTAAATGGTAAATGGTGCATTTATATAGCGCCTTTATCCAAGGCGCTTTACATAGATTGTGCATTACATTCACCCATTCACACACCGATGGCAGCGGAAACCATGCAAGGCACCAACTAGCACATCGGGAGCAATTAGGGGTTCAGTGTCTTGCTCAAGGACACTTCGACAGTAACTCTGGGGGAGCCCGGGTTCGAACTGGCAACCTTGCGGTTCCCATCCAGGCACTCTACCCCTGAGCCACCGCCGCCGCCGCCCCGGTGTAGAGTTGGTCAGACCCACGGTTGTCCAGAACAATACAAAAATACCAAAATGGTACCAAAATCTGGCTAGGCCCCTGGTCTAATTATAGCTGAGTGATTGATTCCTCTCAATGAGAATGTGCCTAGGGTAATATTGAATTACCCTACTCTATACCGTTTATGCCAATTAATGTATGATGTCACAGTTGGGAGAAAGAGGAAATTACTTTATCAAATTCAGCTATATTACTTTATTATATAAGGCCATTGTGACAGTGACAGAGTCATATTCCTAAGTCTTTCTTATACCTTCTCTCAACTGTGTAATATTGTCAGGTGAAGTTCAAGTAGGCTACGTAGACATGTAGGCCTACAGGTCTGGCAGCTCAGTCTGGTGTGCTGACGTCCTGCTGACGGCCTGCGCTGTTTTGACCAACCTTACAGAGCCTTGCTGTTGTAGGTGGAGCATATCTGAGTTAGTAGTTAACGTAGCCCTCTCATTAAGTTAAAAGACAAAAATAAACCTTCCATGTGGGGAGTATTTGAGTATTCACAACATCCACATTGTAGCGATACAAATTTTGGCAGTATAGAAGACTCTACCGGTAATTCTTGATGGTGGAGATGAAACAGACTTCAGCTAGTCGAATGATTTTAACCATTGACCCTGTAATCAAGCTCCCTTCTGAAAATGTCATGTACTGTACTCACCACTGTCACAGATCCAAGTACTGATGATTTCTTGTAGAATAAGACCACACATTGGCCAGAAGATGGCAGCGTTAGGTCACATTTGGGACAGCTTTGGTGAATTTCATCCAGTATTAGCAGATGTTTAATATTTGGGACTACTTCATTGTCTCTCATTGCACAAAACTAATACTAGTGTCCACTAAGATGTTTAATATTAGGAATAAGTGGTTTACTCCAGCGTCTAGCACAGGGGTTCTCAACCTGGGGGGTTGTCAAATTAGTTTGGGGGGTCCCCAGATTCTTTTTTATTTACTTTTTGCAACTGAATGGCTGGAAAATGGAATTTAAGAGTTTACATAGTACATGCATAAACTTTCCTTAATCTGGTTTCAGTTTATGATCATTATGATTTTCTTAATTGTATAAAGTAACAATTTAGTCATGTTACAATCCACAGCTTTCCTGATCCACAAAGGCCCTTTAAACAGTTTGAAATAACATCAGCGTGGATATTGTGGTTGAAAATCAGATTTGTATTTACTATGAGTTCCATATAGTCCACTAAGGTACTTGACAGAATAGTCAATAAGCCCGCTCATTTTAATATTAATAAAAATCACATTTTCTTTATTTACATAAATTACAAGAAAGCACAAACTGGTTCACCAAATCTACATTAAAAACATCCTGTATATATTACATTTAACAGATTTACTATAATTTACTCCATGTCGCAAGTAGAATCTTTAATAAAAAAATGGTCTAGATGGAACGTCGTTGGCATTTCTTTTCAAACTCGCTACTAGTCAAAGAAGAAAAAGAATCAGGACATTTTGTACTCACAGCACTTAGAGGACAACAACATGACCTTCTGTGTGACCTCTTTTAATAATCAGAAACACCTGATTCTGGACTAGTGATTAATTATGCAGTAGAACTCTGTTTACAATGCTTGGCAGAGGAACTGGAGAGGAACCCTTCTGATCTTCACAAGGAGGACGTCGTGGAATCCACCACTTCTCGTCCGTTGCACACTGTCGGAACAACTGAGGCTGACGCTGCAAAAGACAAGCAAAATACAAAGATACTCAATAATACTTTTTAGGAATATACATTTTGTGTGGTGTGAGTGGAAACTGAATTCCTAATATCAGCAGTGTTAAGCCCTAAACACACCAAAGGGTCGAGACGGTTTTAGACGGTCCGCAGGCTAATTTGTGTCAATTTGGGGGTCCTTGAAAAGGTTTTGGAACCACTGACCTATTGAACATACCCACACAGTATGTGGACGTAATGTGACGATCAGTGGTGGTGGTATTTACTTAAGTAGGCCTACTGTAGGTTTGTTTTTGGTTGGTTTTTAGGGGGTAGGCTATTTATACTTTACTTGAGTATTTTCTATAGGCCTACACATTTCGGCCATTTGAAAATAGCCGATCTACAAGCTCACAATGCGTCGCATTGCAATAGAGCTGCTATTTTTCAAAAGAAAACATTTGAAAAAAAAAACATGAAACAGGACATCCAATGAGTACTTTCTAATGTTGGTACTTGAAGTACATTTAGATACTTTTGGACTTTTATTCTTGACTTTTACTTTGCAGTGTTGTTTTTGGCAGCAAATTTCTATTTTAGTTTTAGACATAGTCTCTTGAATAATTCATTTAGTTTTAGTCACATTTTAGTCACCTGGAATGTTTAGTTTTAGTCGACTAAATGTCATAAGATTTGAATGAATGAATGAATTTTGGCGGGCCTTGATGCCGTCGCAATGACTTTTTACACTTGCTGAAAATAGCCTACAAGCTCGCAACACTGCGACGCGTTGTGAGCTTGTAGATCTGCTATTTTCAGCATGCAATCTAGTGTAAAATGACATATACTGGATCTCTTGTCCCTTAGTCCCTTCCTAGCATTTTAGTGTAGTTTTTAGCTGTTGACTAAATTGTCAATATATTTAGTCTTAGTTTTAGTCATTACAGCTTAGTTTTCATTTAGTTTCCATTTCATTCTCGTCAGTGGAAAAAGGTAGTCGACGAACATTTTTCGTCTTAGTTTTAGTGGACAAAAACAACACTGGTTAGTCGGTAGGTTGTACCTTGAGAGAAACTGGAGCCGGGGGCAGTGTTGACGCTGAAGCGGGTGGCGGCCACTCGGAGTGTGCTGACGTTCTTCTGGGGCTGGAACAGGATGACGTGGACCTTGGGGGCAAAGAGGCATCCCAGCACCACAGAGCCACTCAGACTGACGGAGATACACATGGTGGTCGTCTGCACCTGGTGGTGTTATGCACAACAAGAGAGAGATGGAAAGATGACTCACTCACCTCACCCGATATAGCCTATACAACCACCTTCATGAACAGAAGGCATCTTTGATGTTGGGGTAGTATCTTTGTGGTAAAGGTTTGTCTCTGCGTGCACGTGTGGAGCAGATATTCATTTACTCCACTGGGTTTCTTTCTGTTTGAGGGGCGCTAGCCCCTTCTATATTCAGCTATAGTGTAGATCCTCGTCTTACACAAACATTAAATTCTCATTGACAATGAATGGAGAATTTATACGTCATAATATGTAGACGAGCAAACCGTCTGTTTTCCTCCTACACATTGTCCCATTGACAATGAATGGATGATGTACGATGATAAGAGCGCCCCTCAATTCACACGGTGTGAAGTTTTAATACAGAAAATAGGATAGATCAGGTATAAAGTAAAGGAGGAAGAGATCAGTTAAGGATTGTGTGGCCCCCGAAGCAGCATCCAAGAGAGGTGTAAATTAGCTGTTTATTTGACTGGTAGTCAATATTGCCAGGCCTTCTTTCATTGAATCCGCCCGCACACCTCGATATATGTGCCGTCTGGTGTTTTATTTTCAAATACACCCCCGTTTTGTCTATAAACCAGTATCGCATGATGATGGGTGGCAGGTGCATTTTCCAACCGTCCCATTTTGCCACAGCAGGTTTCTGATATTCCTTTGAATGCTAATGATGGTATTAACGTGAGGTTGGCACCGACTATTGGGGCAGTTGAGTGCACACATTGTTGTTTTATGCAGGCTTATTATTATAAATGTATCTCTCTACCAGGCCGGAGGTATAAACCAGCCCGGTCGCGGCATGAACTCACATTATCATTTTTTTGGTCTTTTGCAGACCGGTCGTCTGTCGCCCAAGCGCTGGGTGGGTCCGTGGGGGTTCAGCAGAAACCAAGGAGTGGATGAGAGCTAATCAGCGTCTGCGCTCATGCAGGGCCCTGTGATATTAGTCAGCGGAGACGCAGGGAGAAAACGTACGTCTCTCTCTCTCTCTTTCTCTCTCTCTCTCTCTCCTTTTCACTTGATTTTATCCCTTTTGCGATATCATCCACCCCGTCACACTGCATGCCCTGTGCCCCGTCACACCACGTGCCAGTTATTGGGTTGGGACTCCAGATTCAAAAGAAAAGAAACAATACCTTGGAGTGTGACATTTCTTCACGGCACCTGGAGACAGGGTAAGATGTGAAGGTAGAAAAGGATTTGTGTAGCCTTTATAACCTCAGCAACGCCAGGCAGGCACACATGATGGGAGGGGCCACACAGACACATTCTGTTCTTTAAATCAGAAATAGTTGTGAATAGAGCTAAAGATGCGGACAGTATATACTGCATAAGAATGAGCCGTTAAGTGGTTTTAATAATTCAACAAGATGTTGCTTAGGAAGAGCAGAAGGCAAGAAATCTGCCTTTGCAGAAAAGACTCCTTCAGCTGAAAAGGGTTGTGTAGGACAGGGTAGGCACGTGTGGAGCATGGCGACCATGGTCCTATACTATACCTTCAGATGAAAAGGGTTGTATAGGACAGGGTACACACGTGTGGAGCATGGCGACCATGGTCCTATACTATACCTTCAGATGAAAGGGGTTGTATAGGACAGGGTACACACATGTGGAGCATGGCTATACCATGGTCCTATACCTTCAGATGAAAGGGGTTGTATAGGACAGGGTACACACATGTGGAGCATGGCTATACCATGGTCCTATACCTTCAGATGAAAAGGGTTGTATAGGACAGGGTACACACGTGTGGAGCATGGCGACCATGGTCCTATACCTTCAGATGAAAAGGGTTGTATAGGACAGGGTACACACGTGTGGAGCATGGCGACCATGGTCCTATACCTTCAGATGAAAAGGGTTGTATAGGGTACACACGTGTGGAGCATGGCGACCATGGTCCTATACTATACCTTCAGATGAAAAGGGTTGTATAGGACAGGGTACACACGTGTGGAGCATGGCGACCATGGTCCTATACCTTCAGATGAAAGGGGTTGTGTAGGACAGGGTAGTCACGTGTGGAGCATGGCGACCATGGTCCTATACCTGCCACTGCTGTTGTGTGCATATCTTCAAAATTGAATTATTCCCCAAGAGCTTCACAGGGGATACTGCCTTAATTTAGACCTGACATCGACATTTAAAAAAAGTCTTCTAAATCCTGAAGGTTATCTGAAATACCTATGTTTCTGTCAGTGGTTCTCAATATTTCATGCCAAAAAAATATCTGTATTCGGCTGCCGATCCCCATCTGAAAATATGTTGTTCCAGCCAGGTTCCAGACCTCACCCAGAAGCAAAGATTTGAGATAAAAACGTAGATATATATTCAAAGATTTGCACCACATTTTCACGATTTTTGAAAAATAGCAGACCTACAAGTTCGTACGTAGCTCGGCACTCCAAGTTCGTAGCGCGGCACTCTTTCAATAGCTACAGTAACATAATGCTTAAAGCCACCAAAAGGGGTTCCCATCCATGTATGATGTAAGAGCAAAATGTCAACTGTGTGCATACTGCATATGGTCATTTCATTGTGCTTTGTGTTATATGTTTATTGTAGAGCTTTGTACTGTATATTTGGAGTCCTTGGGTTTTCCAGACTCACACTCGCTGTTGTGTAGACGAGTAAAGAAGGCGAGGAGCTAGGGAACCTGTTGCTTTGTTTTCTCCAACATTAACCTAATTTACCAAGCATTGCTCGCTCTTTTAATAATTTAAAAGAAGTTATGGCATCCCAAATCACAGCATTCACACGTATCAAACACTGATCAAGCAAATGTTTGGTCGTTCTTTTAGGCCACCACAATGCTTTTCCAATGGGAGTCACATGGTTTGACCAAGCATTTGTGTTTGATTGCTGATTGCTGGTGGTGTTCGACCAAACATTTGCTTGATCAGTGTTTGATACGTGTGAATGAGGCCTGAGCTCACACTATGTTGACAATATCTGCCACTGCTATACTGCTTGATTGCTTTATTGGTTGTTGCCCCATGCTTCAAAGGCACACGTCGTTTCTTCATTCAACTGTCCAGGCAGGTGTGAGGATGATAGCACTGATGATTGGAAGGATGTTAATCAGGTGTGAGGATGATAGCACTGATGATTGGAAGGATGTTAATCAATACAGGATGACAAAGCCGTAACAGGGATCAGTGGTGTAATACATTTACTCAAGTACTGTACTTTTGTGTTAGGTATTTTTGAGGGGCACTAGCCCCTCCTATACACAGGATTAATGTTTGTCTTGTTTGTTTTGAAAACACCATTGACAATGAAGGGAAAACTTACGTCATAATGTGTCATTTCATATTGTCTCTTTATTGTTAATGGCGTTAAATGTTTGCACCGTTTGTTTCATATCACCATTACATCACCTAATGAGTTAGACTTTAATATATTAGCACCCCTCACTTCACACGGGTGTGATTTATTTTACTTTACTGTAGTATTTCATGAAACACGGACCAACCTTTCCTCTGTTACGAAAATAAAAAGAGCATTTCACCTACTCACCAATACAAAGGCGAGTTGTGTCATTAGTGCTTCCACTAAGGAAAGTAGGCTTTCTAATGGCACAACCCGCGTTTGTATTGGTGAGTAGGTGAAAAAATATTTTTATTTTCGTAACAGAGAGATGTTGGTCCGTATTTCATGCGAGCCAGGAAATAGAACGGTCGCATAGCCTCAATGCAACGGCAGTAAAGTGCAGGAGGCTATGGACCAGAGCTAGTTGTGAGGCTGCAAAGTATCTGACATGAAATCACATAGATAAGTCAATAGCCCATTGCTTTTTTTCCTCCCTTCTTTTTTGTATTTAGAGAGAGAGAGAGAGAACTCATTATGTTGACAGGATGCTGTTGTAAAGATTACTGATATTTGTCACACCAAATATGTCACCCAACAACAGTGTTTTCACAGGGGTGCAGGGAATGTTTCACATCGGCAGCGGGCTGTTTAATCAGCTCTGTTTGCTGTCGAGATGAGATGGCCGCCCTGGCATCCGAGCAGAGCCCGTTCCCTCAGGGGACAGCGAGGATATCCTCAATATTTCATATTGCAATCAAATGTGTTATTCATGACTCAGTGCGTGCAATTTAGTTTGCTTTAACATTTCATGAAAGGCTCAGAATTTATACCTGGCCGTTTGGCAGGAGACCTGACTGTAACATATCAAGCTGCAACAACAGCATCTGAACAAGGTATATACAACATGGGGAAACACAAGCGATGCCAGATTTATTCTCTGTGAGTGGCGGATCTACAAGCACGCAAATGTGTTGCAGGGCAACACATTAAACGCTATATTTACAGTGCACGACAACAGCGAGCAAGTAATCAGACTCACGTCTCCGTGACTGTGGTGGAAACTCAAAATCTTTTGGTGTATAGTGGCCAATTCAGTCGCTGCCTCCAGTAATGATTTATTCATATGGCAAAGTGATGTTTTGTGTCCATGCATCTGATGAGCCCGTCGTGGTATACTGCAGGCCTGGGGGGCCCGGAGGAAGTAAAGGGTCCCTGGGAGCCATGCTGTGGTCCCTGGACAGCCAGGGGACACAGCTGGGACTCTATTACACTCCACTGCACACGGTTATGCACAGCGACATGTAGGTATACGTTCACTTCCCATCATGCATTCTGTTTCTCTAGAGGTCATTGTGTCAAGGGATTTCTCTCTCCCTCTCTCCCCACGAGACCCCCCATCACCCTCCCTCCGCCCCCACCCCTTCTTCACACCTCTTAAGACACTTTTTTACGAATGGGATCATAAAGGTATCATTTAAGTAAGGGTTAATTTAACTCATTCAACTCAAATTCAACCAAATGGACCCTCCCCCCCAGTGTCTCATGCATACGTTTATCATTTTACATGTGATTGAACACCTTTTCCTCTTTTCTTCTTGCTTGTTCATTGTCTTACATGCTAAAGATTTCCTCTTTTCAGATTTATATCTAGGACATCTCTATATGTGAAGGTCAAATATTCCCTGAACTTAGTATTGTGTATTGGTGCAACAAGGATGCATTTCCCCCACCGCCCACCCTTTTTTCCCTCGGCTCACTGTATATGTTTCTTTTCCCTTTTTACCTCCTTTATGATGAATTCCTGTTCTGTTCTTTGACTACCGGTATATAGAAGTGTCTATTTGTACGTCTCTAAATGTTTTGATTAATTGAACAAGGTGGACCCTCTTGTAAACAAGTGTAATGCTTAATTGGGTTGTTCACTCACAGTTAACAGTCTTTGTATTGAGTTTGTGCTTGAAATGTACTGTAATTCTGCAAACTGTTAATAAATATTTCAATCAATCAATCAAAAAAAATCCTATTCTCGAGGCTAAAAACAAGCCCTTTTCGCAATGCGTCATCAGATTTGCCCTGGCGATGCTGACGGCTACTCAATAGCAATCAGACGATGGCACTACACTATGTGCTGTCAAGAAATGATTCCACTATTTGTTTGTTGTTCATTTAAAGATGTTTACCCCGTAAAACATGATCATCAGGTACTATGATTATACTAGGAAGAAAAAAGTGTACAGAAAGTGTTAAAATTATGTTTTTATGTGGCCACACCCACCAGTTCATTAAGTATACCTGGTTTTGTGGCACCACCCACCTGACCACACCTGGGGGTCTATTAGAGTAATATATTCTAACCACACCTGGGGGTCTATTAGAGTTGTAGAATTGTAAATTGTAGTAAAGCTAACTCCATAGACACATACAAAACAGAAAAATTTAAAATCACGGAACGCCATCTTTAATCAAAACGCATCTCGGTAACGTGACAACTTACCCGGTAGTCGCTGGCCGTGACATAAAAGATGGGCTGGAAGGCCAGCCAGATGATGCAGGTCGTGTACATGGTGAACCCTATGAATTTGGCCTCGTTGAAGTTCTCCGGGCACTTGCGAGTCTTGAAGGCGTAGACGGTGCAGAGGATGATGAGGATGCAGTTGTAGGTGAGCGACACGAGCATGGAGGAGTCTTTGCTGTTGCACTTGAGGGTGACCACGTCCCTCCTCTCGGGGCTAACCTCCTTCCGGACGCCCGGGGTCTCAATCAGGAGCCACACCACCACCACCACCAGCTGGCAGGAGATGAGCGCGCCGCAGATGGCCACCTGGGAGGCCGGGCTGATGAAGCGCGGCCGCTGGGCGCCGTCCTTGACGCCACTGAAGATGCGCGCGATGCGGTTGGTCTTGGTCAGCAGCGCCGAGTAGCACACGGCGAACGAGGTGCCCAGGCCCAGCCGGCGCAGCGTGCACACCGCCGTGGAGGGCACCGCGATGTAGATGAACGTCATGCAGTAGCACATCAGCACGCCCAGCAGCAGGATGTAGGAGAGCTCGCGGCCGCTCGCCTTCACCACGGGCGTCTCGTTGTGCTTGAGGAAGAGGCCGACGACGAAGAGCGTGCACGTCATGCCGAGGCAGGAGATGGTGACGGGCCCGACGGCCCAGGCGTCCTCCCAGCGGATGTACTCCTCGGGCAGGTCGTAGCAGCCCGTCAGGTTGGCCAGCGGCCACTGGCCGAAGCTGCAGTCGGCGCAGTTGAACTCGTCCTGCAGGAACTGGAAGGACTGGCAGGGGATGCAGATCCAGCAGCACACGTCGCCCGGCTGCATGCTCTTGATCTCGTTTTTCCGGCAGGGGTCGCTGCACTGGGAGGTGGGCGCCGCGTGGCCGTGGCCGGCCCCCCAGGGGATCAGGTGGGTGTTGAGGGTCAGGTTCTGGGCCCAGTAGCCCACCTTGCGGTACACGTAGCGCCGGCCCTCCTTGTGGTAGTGGAAGATGTTGTAGCGGCCGAGGCTGTCCCCGAACGTGTCGAAGCTGACCATGTCCTCGGTATCCGCCGGTCGAAAGGGTGCTGGCGAGGAAAGAGGAAGAAAGGAGAGAGGATCGGGGTCATCTCATGTAATTATGTAAGACTGAAGTGTCTTTACGCTTCCTCCGATTGCCTCTGAGGCTGAATACATGATAGCAGAACTCCAAAATAAAAAAGACAGACTTTTAGTTGTAATGTGCTACTTCAGGCTGCTAATGTGTTTTGGCATAGCAGCTGTGATAAAGGCAAGGCACGTTAGTGTAGTATAGTTAATTAGAACAATAATATATATTTTTTATTTTTGGAGTGCCACTCTGGTGTGTTCTTTGTGGGTTTTTTTTCCCCCCCAACTATAAACCGTTAATGAGGTTTGTAATCATTATGTTCAGTGTTTTTACATTGATTCAATTTGACAGTGTGGATTGATTGATCCTTCCTATAGCGCTAATACTGTTATGTGGACGGCGACCTACTCGTCAGGCCACATTTCTGAAAGGACAACCTGGTATTTGATCATTTTGATCATTTGACATGCCTCTCCCGACAAGCTATTGCTCCTGGCCGCCCCAGATTGAGACGGGGACACAGCTGCACATTGTGGATCTACATAATTGAAGCCATAAAGTGTCGTTCTGCTTCCTTTAACCACATTTTGCGGCAATTTACTCTGGAATGAGAATTTCACAGAGAAATTCGGAAGTTGTTCAAATAGTAACTGCTTGTGATATCTTTAAAAAGAAAATCCAAATGTTCCATTTCTAAATAAACATGGGGCTGAAATAAACAGCTATAGCATTTTAGATATTATTATAAATGACTTTTTATGTTGATGCAGAGCACTGAAATGTGTATTTTCTTTTAAACATGGACAGCTATTGAACCTTCTAGTACAAAGTGTTTCTTCACTAGTCCGATCCAGAAGAACACAGTTTGCCGGCCACTGCTATCATGAGGTTCATGAGGTTATATTTTTCCCTTCTTCTCTGGAATCCTGCCTCAAGACCAGTCAAAACTGTCATTCCCTCATCACTAGGGACAAATTCATCAGCAGGAACTGGGGATGGCAATGAAGGACTGGGAAGTCTGGCGTGGCATTGTGAAATCCATAATCTCGACCGCGGTCGAAAGAATTATTATGAATACAAAGTAAGGATCATATTTGGAATGTTTACATCGATTTTGACCAACTCTTTAACGTGCTAAGAACCTGAAGATGTCCTGCATCCCTGAGGTAACCGGGTCATTTCAGACATGTAATACAATCTGATCTTTTCAGATACAGTAGTACAGTACAGGTATTTAATTAAAATCTGCTGAGAGCAGACATGCAAATCATAACCACATCACATTGGCATAAACTCCCTAACCTCTATAGATCGGGTTTACACTTTGTTGCTTTATCAATATTTGAATTCTAACAATGAGACAGATAACTATAAGCTCACTTACAGTACAAGCAGCCAGCACTTTTGATATCTATATCATGTTATCATCCATGACAGTCTGTTTATTCATATGCATAAGATACATATTTATAAATGTTAGTGTTGTGAATCATTTGCTGGTGTTTAACCCATTTAGACCTGTTAACCATTCTACAAATGTCTTCTAAATGGTGACAGTTTTCTGAAAAATGTTTCTATGTCAGTGGTTTTCAAACTATTTCATGCCAAGGACCCACGCAGAATTATATGACCCCCATCTGAAAATATGTTGTTCACCGACCCCCCCAGAAGCAAAGATTTTGGTTAAAAATGTTTTATTCTAAATTTGCGCCACATTTTCACGATAAAAAAAAAATAGCAGATCTACAAGCTCGTTGCGCGCCACTCGGTGGCGCGCTATGAGCTTGTAGTTCTGCTATTTTTCAATAGCTAAATTATAACATAATGTTTAAAACACCAAAAGGGGTTCCCACCCAAAATGGATTAAGCAATAGCATATCAATGACCATTATTTTGAAGACGTTGCCCCAGTGTGTGATCTGCCTCTACAATGCTCAGGTTGAGGAATCCTCCCATAATTATTTCACAGTGAGAGTCGAGATGCGTGACAAAATGAGCCTCCAAGCGTGAAACCACTCCAGCAGTCGTTTCATCTTTGCAAATTGAATCATAACTAGGTCTTATTATCGCCACTGTGATGTGAAAACATCTCGTCTTTCGCCGTTTCCACATTTAAAACGAATTGGTGCAATTAATCTAAATTGATGTAATCAAATCTGTCAGCATGCATGCAGGGCATTTGGCAAGATATCATTATTGGGATTTATTTAACGCATTCTGGGCGGGAACCCCTTTTGGTGTTTTAAAGCATTGTTATACTTTAGCTATTGAAAAATAGCAGATCTACAAGCTCATAGCGCTGCACCGAGTGTCGAGGTATAAACTTGTAGGTCTGCTAATTTTGAAAATTCGTGAAAATGTGGCCCAAATGTTTGAATATATTCTTTCAGAGCGAACGTTTTTAACTCAAATCCTTGCTTCTGGAACAACACATTTTCAGATTGGAGTCTGCAGCCAAATACAGACAATTCTGGGCGTCCTTGCCCTGAAATATTGAGCACCACTGACATAGAAACATAGGTATTTCAGAAAACTGTCAGAATTTAGAAGACATTTTTTTAATCTCGTCGTCAGGCCTAATTGGGTTAAAGGGAACAGGCATGGGAGGGAAAAAAAACACATCATAAATAAAATAAGCAATCTGAAATGACAATTTAGATTTTTCTGTCACTTATTACATAACAAATGTGTATTCACTCAGCAACACTTTACTCACCATCAAACTTGACCTTGAGAATGTAGTCCCTGTAAAACTTGCGTCCGTTGCCCGGCTTCAGGGCCTCACAGACCTTGGTGGAGTTGGGACACAGGGCCTGTCTCATGTTGTGCAGAGCCGTGGCCATGGCGTAGACGGCGTTCACCACGAACATGATCTTGTTCTCGGGCTCGAACGGGACGTCCCGCAGCGAGTGCCTGCCGCAGCTCAGGTCGTGGAGGCTGCATTGGAACTGGTTCTCCCAGAACTCCCGGAACCAGGGGTTCCGCGTGTTGTTGTACGGGTGCAGGCCTGTGAAGTAGTCATTGAAGTGGGGGAGCGGGTACGAGGCCAGCTCGATGGTGAAGGCCCCGTCCGCCACGGCCTCGCTGCCCCTCACCACGCTCTCCTGCGCCCCCCAGCCGTCGCTGGCAACCCACGTGAAGGAGACGTTCATGCGGTTGGCCGCCACCAGCAGCTCGCGGGCGTCCTCGCTGCGCGTGAACAGGATGACCACCTTGGCGTTGGACTTCTGCTGCAGCGAGCGGATCACGTTCTCGTAGCTAAAGCGGCTCATGGTGCGGCTCACCTTCAGGGGGTGGGGGAAAAAAAGTACTCAAAATTTAGTAAATAGTAAAAAGTATCAATAGCGCAATGTAGATGTACTAACGTTACTCACAAGAAGTGTCGTATTCAAAATTCACTAAATTGTAAATCATAAATCGTGAATCGGGTTTGATAAATCGTGAATTGTAAATCGTAAATCGGGTTTGATAAATCATAAATCGGTTTTGATAAATCGATTTACGATAATTGTTATTCTTATTAAGTCTGTACATTATTATTTTCTAATGTGAAGCCCGGTTCCTACTCCACCATGTAGGGGTTCCAAGTATTTTCTTTTCCCTGATTTATTGTACTTTTGGTTAGTTAGGTTAGTTAGGGATTTAGAATTGTATTTTTGTTTAACTCTCTGTTAGGGTCTTAGTTAGGGGTAAACTTTTTATAAGACGATCCCCATTTTTCAAAACTAATTTGTCTAAACAGTCTAGTACCGGTTATAATACGACCCCGTTTTTTGGGATATTTCCATTGGAAAAAACAGTGTAATATTCAGGCCAATAGGGTACCTTACACCACGGCTAAATTTTGATTTAAGTTTTAGTCATAGTCTCTTGAATATTTTTCATTTAGATGTAGTCACCTGGAATGTTTTAGCGTTTGTCTAGTTTTAGTCGACTAAATATCATAAGATTTTAGTTGATTAAATGTACAGTTGATTTAGTCGACAAAAATGTATTTTGGCGGACCTTGATGCCGTCGTAATGGCTGATTTTACATTTGCGGAAAATAGCAGATCTACAAACTCACAACACGTCGAAGCGCGACGCATTGTGAGCTTGAAGATCGGCTATTTTCAGCATGTAACCAAGTGTAAAATGACTTATACTGGATCTCTTGTCCACTAGTCCCTTCCTAACATTTTAGTCTAGTTTTTATTTGTTGACAAAATAGTCAGTATATTTAGTATATAGTATAGTATATTTAGTTTTAGTCATCATAGCTTAGTTTTTATTCAGTTTCCATTTAGTTTTCGTCAGTGGAAAAAGGTAGTCGACGAACATTAGTTGTAGTCGACTGTAGAAAACAACACTGCGGCTGACCTTGGCGGACGTGGCGATGCAGATGTGGCGGGCGCGGGCCTCCTGCTGGAAGGCGTCGATGCCCGTCTCACCGTAGTCGCCCTCCGACGCCACGGTGGACACGTAGGTCCAGTTGAAGTAGCGCAGGATCTCCGCCATGGCCTTGGCCTGGTAGAAGTCGGGCGGCACGGTGCGGGCAAAGTAGTCGTAGCGGCTCTTGTCGCTGAGCTTGGCGCTGGTGGAGGCGTAGCTGATCTGGGGGATCTGGAAGAGCCGGAGCAGGTTGGCCACCTGGAATGAAGGGTGTATTTTATGTATCAGTGGTGGGGGAAAGTACTCACGTTTTTGTAATACTTATGAGACAGATACTTAAGTAAAAGTATCAATATTGAAATGTAGAAACACAGCTGTTACAAGTAAAAGTTCTGAATTAAGAATTTACTTGAGTAAACGTACTTAAGTGTACCAAAAGTAGAAGTACAGTACTTGACTAAATGTACTTTGTTACTTGACACCACTGATACACATCAGGTTGTTGCTTTACTTCAACAACTCATCCAGTAACAACTATTTATAAATGATGATGTTTTTTTTTATGGTGGCGCTATTCCAGCAGACATTACAGTTAGTGTACACAAAAATCCAATCCAATTCCTTGGATCATGTTTCAACTCCCCATATATATATGCTTTCATGCCATGCACATTTTTCTTTTTTTTCTCCAATAACCTCCAGAAGCACGCACCAGCAAAAGCAATAAGGGGTGCCACAAATAACCATAATGTCATAGAAACGTTATTTTCCCCTGAAACTTCCTCATATCCTGATGGCTGCAAGCTATACAACTTACAAAGCACCTGGGTAGGTCCACCTGGCCCGGTGGAGATATTTATAGATATAGTTTCAATTGACAGTGTGTATAATGAGAATAAAGAATAAAAGGGAGATGGGATGCTCGATCGGAACGGACGGACAAATGGACAAAACACCAGATAATCTAAACTTTTCTTTTTGTGTGTAAGAGGTTTTGTCAGTGTCGTGATGCCAAGTGCAGTGTGCATAATAAGCAACAACTGGCTCTTGCTTCAGGCACTTCCCTGCGAGCCTAAGGGGATCCAGACTAATCACTATACATCTACATCTAGCCACCATTCTCATAGCATGGTACCTTGAATTCCAGTAACATTCGTTGAAAAGGCTGAATGTTTTTTCAGAAAAACGTAGGTTAGGATTTAGAAGGCGGTTCTAGAATCAGCCGCAGGTCTAAATGGGCTTGCAAAGAAAAGGGGAGATGCTTCACCCATGTCAATATCCATGTAAACTATAGATAGACGGGCCTGCCCTAAAGTTATTTGTGCAGCCGCGCCCGGCAGCCGGCGAAAACTAGAGTTCTCAACAGGCCCGAAAATTAAGGCCCGGCCCTACCTGGGCTCTCATCAAACCCTGTACACTCAAGACACTGCCACCGCTGCCACCCTTAGATCTCCATATATGGAGCTGACCTGTTCAGAATCTATTCCATATGTTGATCTGACCTCATCAAACCCTGTATACTCAAGACACACTCCATATATGGCCAGTGCACGTGACCTCTCCCGGTCGCTTCTCGCCCTCAGTATTTGTATGTGTGTGTTGTGTATTTGTATTACCGGTATATGAAATGTTTTATTTGTGTTTAGAACCCGCTCGAAAATGAGATTCTGCTATAAATCTGTCCAATGCATTGAATCAGATTAACTTGAGTCAGCAGACTTAATTATAATGAATCATAACCTTTGGAGGAGGCGAAGCTTGAAGCACTTCATGGTGCAGGAGAAGCAGAGGTGTAATGAATGAGGAGAGGAAGCCATAGTTAAAGGGGCCGCCATGTTCAGAGCTTGAGCTGTGAACGTGAGCTGTTGAGTGTAGAAAAGAGCTGTGAACGTGAGCTGTTGAGTGTAGAAAAGCGTGGCTGATTTGGAACAATCAGCAAAGCTGTGATTGGTGTGAAGAAAAGCAGAAACAATCAGCAGACCGCTGATTACAGTCTGGCTCCTGAGCGTGTCCTGCATGAACTAACTGACTAACTGAACTATTTAGTTGGTGTCGAAGTGTCCTTGAGCAAGACTCGGGAGCCCCTAATTGCTGCCGACGTGCAGGTTGGTGCCTTGCATGGTTTCCTCTGCCATCGGTGTATGAATGTGTGTGTGAATGGCTGAATGTAATGCACAATCTATGTAAAGCACTTTGGATAAAAGCGCTATGTAAATGCACCTTTTAATTTGATCTTGATCTATATCCAAGTTATATCCTTTCTCATTCAAGTATTCTTTTTCGCTGCTCCCTAAATGCAAGGCATGCAATATTGGAGGAGAGCTAAATTCAATAACCTCTGTTGTACATTAACCACTTAAGGCTCATACTGCGTTCGTCTTCGTACGGTGAATACAGAGAAAATTCTTGAAAATGTCATGATACACGATAAATTGCACGACGCATCTTGCCAGGGAGAAAGAGAGAACTACAGTATAGGGAGAGGGAGGGGGGGGGCTGAGGGCAGATGTTAACATTTCAAAAGTTAGCTTCCCTTGAGGTTTCTTTAAGCTTGCCAGACACACTGATTATGCAGATAGGCTAATAAACATATTGCTATGTACCATCATCCAAAAACAACTCTCTCCTTAACCCGTTTTGACAACCTTCCTCAACATGTGGTGAGACAGCTGGTACGGGAGCAGTGTGTTTGCTCTCCTCGGAAGAAAGCAGACTGTAACCAATGTGGCAAACTGACAAGAGATATAAAGTAAGGCCTAATCTTTAGCCGGAAATAGATTCTCTCATATGAATCCAGTTTAATATTAAAGCTGTAAACTTTCCTCTTCTACGTACACCAGATAAGAACCCGGTTTCCTGCACAAGTTCTGAATTTGACCATTTTACCATTGTGCTAATAATAAGGTAATAAAGGGATAAGTTGAATCTTGAGGTCAAAAGTTGTGTCAGATCTTGTGTCTAGGTGCGACATGACCTTTGGCATGATCTAAATGTCACAATAGAAGAGCAGGGAGACAAAATATAATCACCACCAATATGTTATATTGCATGAACGTACTCCACCATGCAGATTGGACAACAATTACATTGTATTGGCTCTATACAACACTGCATATTCTGGCTTCAGGGACATGATAGCACCCTCTGGTGGCATGTCTCGTCTAATATGATTTTAAGAACTAGGTGTAAGTTGATTATAGAGACAGACAGGTATAGGATGTTTCATCTCATTAACATTTCTCAAGAAGACTGTCGACGGACCAGGAGAGCTTGACATGCATTTTTTAAACATTACATCTCGGTGTACAGCTCAGGACAAGCTCTGTATTGAACCAGCTGGATGCAACTTTCCCCGGTCTCCCCTGTTTGCCCCTGGCCAAATCATTGAGCAGTACTTTACCAAGACTGAATCAATGTGTCTCAAGTCGACCATGATAGATTGTTCACTAGTAGTGTTAGTGTAACACCCAAAAGATTTGTTTCCATCCGTTACATTATTCAACATACACTTTGAGTTCCGTTATATAAATACTAAATAGCCTTCAAGCCATGAAAACGCCTTAGGGGCAAAACCACAACACTCAATGTTATCAATTAAAATTCTATGATTTGTCATATCAAAGGCAGAACTATAATCTAATAGTAGGCTACTGCTTCCATCATGTTTTTCCCGGCAGTCTTTCATTGATTGTTGAGTGTGTCTGTTTTGGACACCACGCTACATCGACAATATATCAATAGTCACAAACACACTTTACTTTAATGAATGAATTGCTGAATATTTAATGTCATTTCAAGCCTGTAGTTTGAAACCGATATGAGTGAAACACTCATATCGGTTGGGGACCACCTGATGATCTCTTCCAGGCCAAGGCTTTATCCTTTAGAAATGGAATATTGGCCCGTCTTGACTGTCCTCCGAGACGCGAGGTTACTCCGTGGTGAGATTGAGAAATAATACAACAAGAGAATGATAGCTTGGATTATTGATTGAACATGCACTCCGTAATATGATTTGGGTGTGTTCTAAATAAAGTGTTAGTGTTGATTATCGTGTATTAATCTAATTATAGTTAACCAATACTATTACACTAAAAAGGATAAAGATGAAGGGAAAATAGACCTTTTATAGTAGGCTACAATAATGTTTTAAGTTTACACATATAAACAAATTACACAAAAATCAACACAAACACTTTATTTTAGAATACACACACGTCAAATCATATTACGGAGCGCATGTTCAAGCAATTATAGAGCGCCGCAGTCCCCGCCCCCTTTCAGAAAGCGAGTGGCCCAGGAAGTGAAAGCCCCATGCATTCTGCCATCGGCACTTTTAATATAATTTATTTAAAGACGGTTACGCCACGGACAAAGCCAATTCGGATCGTGACGAATCATGACAATGAACACAATATTTTGGGCCGATCAAATAATTTATAAGACGAAAAATAAAACAAATAGTGTTGTCTCCTGACTTTCTTTTCTTCTTTCTAATGATTTGATCGTCCCAAAATATTGTGTTCATTGTCATGATTCGTCACGATCCGAATTGGCTTTGTCCGCGGCGTAACCGTCTTTAAATAAATTATATTAAAAGTGCCGATGGCAGAATGCATGGGGCTTTCACTTCCTGGGCCACTCGCTTTTCTGAAAGGGGGCGGGGACTGCGGCGCTCTATTCCATCAAAGCAAACGGTATAAACAATATTAGTTTGCCTCTTCTACAAAAATAAAACTTACAAGTTATAGTTATCTTGTATCATACTTGTATCGTACTTGTATTATTTCTCACCACGGAGTAACCTCGCATCATACTATCTAGCATTATATCCACCTCGGAGGACAGTCAAGACGGGCAGTGTCGGTAGGCCAATCACAGGCAGGCGGGGAGTTACCATGCCTATGCTCGGACGCAAACGAGATTCACGCGCAGGGACACCGCTAAAACCGTCTTGACCCTTTGGTGTGCGGTTAGAGCTTAAGAAGGTTGGGGAATGGGGACCACCTGATGACCTCTCTTCCAGGCCAATAACGGATTTATCCATTACAAATGGATTATAATCACATCATTGATATATTTACAAACAGTGCAGTTCTTGACCCAGAGGGTGCCATCCAAGGTCAAGGACTGTACAGTCTGCACTCATATCTGTTTAAAATATGTAGAGGGCCTCTACAAATTGGAAGGCCAACAGAGCGTACAGTAGCCTACTTTGTTCCACAAATTGCATCTGAGCAAAGCCTGACCTTGTGTCCTAAACCTGAGATCTGACACAGTCAGCATAATTGAACGTGTGATGTGTGTTTCATCATATTTGCCTCATACGGTATAGCCTGCTGAAATATCTCAGCAATAATACCACTTCATCCTTGCGATGTCAGTGCAGGATCTCAAAGAAATCTATATTTAATCACATTTTAATCACTTTTATTGCGACTGAAGTTCACAGTTAACTATGGAATCGTGCATTTCCATGGGATGGAGATCCCTGATGTCATTAATATTAAGCCCATATATGGAGATCCCTGATGTCATCAATATTGGCCAGCAACTCTACATCTGACCTCAAACCCTTAGATCTCCATATATGGAGCTGACCTGTTCTGACATTCTATATGTTGATCCTTCCCCATCCATCCTTCCTCTTCGATGTCTCCCTTTTGACTGATACCTGTCCATTTAAACTCTAGACGAGTTCTAAGCAGGCCCGCAAATTAAGATCTTACCCCCCATGCCAAAGCACCAGCACTCGCCCAGCAGTCTGCTGTCACCCAGGCGGATGTGTGCACACGACCTCGCCCGCTTCTCGCCCTCAGGCGTCTTACTGGTATTAATATGAATATGTGTGAATGGAAGGCCAACAGATTGGGCACATATCGGAATTTAAATTCTAGATAGAGCACACTACAATGTTTTTATTTAATGCAATATTTATTTAAAAAGGGTAGGCGTAATTAACTAAGAACTCAGCCTGCACCTTTTCAAGATTATGATTCAAATGGCTCATGATAAATTATGCATAATTTGTATGTGTGATTTGAGTTGCATAAGTTGAAAACATGGCCACAGAATGAACCTCAAAACACTCCGTGCTGTTGTTGCAAGATAAATTATTAGACAGTGGTTAATATTTCAAAAGTAATTTTCCTCTGAGGTTTCCCACGCACAGCAGAACATCACTGACAGTGCAGTTTCACAACAGTGTGATGAATCTAAACTCTTTGATTATAGGCTTAACATACTGTATAATGGATCATTGCTATTATCTAAAATGTCATAATTGTTTTAATGAGGCAGAAACAAAGGCCAAAACTCTATTTTAGGCAGCACAATAATCCATTATCTAATGTGCGGTGCAGTACTAACATCACAGAATCATTCATTAAATCAGAACCAGTAATAGCAGACCTAAGCCAGAAACATAATTCCTCTTAATTACATCTATGATTTACACCTGTTAACTACTATTAACAGTAGTACACAGTACACTACTATGACTGCTACACGGCTACACTGCTCATCTGGGGTGTCGATATAAACAAGAGAGCATGATAAAACTCAAGGTGGCGTACAGTGATAGTACTGCTACGAGGTCCAAGAAGCTCCAGTGCTAGCCATACTGTATATGTTTGTAAGTGTCAGGGCACCAACTTGCACAGAAGTTTTAAGAAACTTGATGTATAAATGTATGTGTAGAGCAACTGAGTCAGATAATTATATCATTACTGCTTTGACTAACCCTGTATACAGCAATACATGTGTATTTCTGTGATATGGATCTCCCTGGGTCTGAAATAAAGTATTGATTGAATTGAATTGAATATCAGAGCAACCCGATAACACAGTATAAGTTGAAGGAGCATATATATAGTGATCTCTCACAACTGCCACTGTATCAGTGGCATAGCCACACATATCTGTGCTTCATTATCTTTCCTCTGCCAGGTATAAATATCTCACCCAGCAAGAAGAGTGATTGCTTTTAATACAGTGCCAGGAAATTACATTCACCGCACTGAAATTATGCACACTTCTATACAGAACGCTCATGGCATTGTCTGGAATCTGGTAGAATATACAATTTAGAAGACAAAAATAAAAGGTACATTCCAGCATGGCCTTGTGGTGTCTGGCCTGCATAGAGGCTATGCGTGTGACATCATCACACCCGGAAGTTATAAACTCTATACTTTCTGGCCTGGACAGCCCATACATCCAAACAGAAAAGTGCAATCTGATTGTATTAACCCATTCTGACCTGAGATCAGATTCATACGAGGTTTCCACTGGACACACACTGGTCTGATGAACCCATTCTGACCTGAGATCAGATTCTAAAAATGTCAGTCGTTCTTCGAATTTTTCAAAAATAGCAGACCTACAAGCTCGTATCGCGCCACTCGGTGGCGCGATATGAGCTTGTAGATCTGCTATTTTTCAATACATAAAGCGTAACATGATGCTAACACCAAAATGGGTGCCCGGTCAGAATGGGTTAAATGATGGTAAACCCACTAACTTTGCAGGTGTACGGAAAGCTTGAATTATCCTCAATTTCTATATCTGCAAAGTGTTTTGTTTCATAAAAGTCCACCGTAGACATAATTATTATGAGCTACTTTCTGTCAAGAAATTCCGTGCAGGTGATTCTTTTTCAGAGTGTCAGAGTTTGAAGCACTCATTTTCAATAACGCAACGTCCTGCTGCCTCCTGCATTATGTGCAATTTAGCAACAGAATAGGGCAAAGGAAATGTATTTGACTAAAAATAAAATTAACTAGAAATAATTTAAAGACTAGGCTCTGCAAGGTTACTTAGTAATAGCCTGGCAACTTCAGTGTGGAAGATTTATTTCCAAGGGGTGGTTACAAACACATTCCAACGTGACACGTCACAGCAAAAAAAAAAACTCTCACTTTGAATAGTGTGCTCTAATTGGTCACCCACAACTCTGGGGTGAGCAAAATGTAATTCAAATGAAAATGATTTATTTCCCCCCCTGTCTGGTTTCCAGGATAACTTAGCATGTTATGTATACATTTATCAGAAGTTGCAGGATCTGAAGGACACAGTTTCTTCTGTTAAAACCGATTCCACATACAATGAGTGGACGCTCTCCCTCACACAACGCTGACTTGTGCGGGTTTGCATTTGCATGGCTGTCTTTCATTTGGTTTTCAAATTGCTTTTCATGCTTTTCATGTTGAAAGACTTTTATGGATATTACTGTATAGCTAGCTATTCAGCTCTCCATTTCACTTTTCATTATCTACTATTTGCCATGAATTAGAGAGGGTTGTGTGTGTGTGTGTGTGTGTGTGTGTGTGTGTGTGTGTGTGTGTGTGTGTGTGTATGTGTGTGTGTGTGTGTGTGTGTGTGTGTGTGTGTGTGTGTGTGTATAAGAACACACACACAGTGGGGGAGGTTCCCTCATGGATTTGAAAGCTAGACAAAAACGTTTCCTGGTCAGTCCTTATAGTTTACCCACATTCTTCCCCCAGACTTTAACCCATTTTTGGTGGGAACCCCATTTGGTGTTTTAAAGCATTACGTTATACTTTAGCTATTGAAATATAGCATAGGCACTGAGTGCCGCGCTACGAGCTTGTAGGTCTGCAATGTTTGAAAATCGTGAAAATGTGGCATAGATCTTTGAATATATTCTTTCAGAGCAAATGTTTTTAACTCAAATCTTTGCTTCTGGGGGGGTCCCTGGAACAACATATTTTCAGATGGGGGTCAGCGGCTACCGGTAATTACATACATTATTTTCTGGGGTCCTTGACATGAAAATGTTTGAGAACGACTGACATAGAAACATAGGGTTTTTCAGAAAACTGTCAAGATTTAGAAGGCATTTGTAGAATCGTCCTCGGGTCTAAATGGGACAGCCGCATTAAAGAAAACGATAAATATTTGATTTGTTCTCCCCGAAATACCTCATAGTAGTAATTAAATATCCTTTTCCCCCATTGGCCAGTATTATTACATTGTTCTCAATCTTATTCATCATGTTATCGAAAACACTACACTTCAGGACTTTGCAGTGCCATTGCACTTACAGTAAGCTGCCCTAGTATGACAGCCTAAATGCAGTGGGAAAAAGTGAATATTAAATAAAAAATCACACCCGTGTAGGCTACTGTGAAGTGAGAGGCGCTAATATATTAAAGTCTAACTCATGTTGAGGCAAGGAAGCAACCAAGGTGCTCAGGAGGTGTGCAGGTATAAAAATGTAAAAATAGTAAAAAGGTGCTCCTGGGATCAATCGGGATAACACATCGATATAGAACAAAGCGGAGATCCGGGCACACTTAATGTTTAAAAGGAGGAAAACGTTATTGAACAGCCCTGATGAAGACCGTATGGGTCGAAACATGTCGGTTCAATGAAGTTTTCCTCCTTTTAAACATTAAGTGTGCCCGGATCTCCGCTTTGTTATATCTAACTCATGTTGATTAGGTGATGTAATGGTGATCTAAAACAAACGGTGCAAACAAACATTAAAGGCCATTAACAATAAAGAAACAATATGACGTAAACGACACATTATGGCGTAAATGTTCCCTTCATTGTCAATGGCGTTTACAAAACAAACATTGAACTAAAGAGAAACATTAAACCTGTGTATAGCCCCTCAAAAATAGACTTATCAGACAGATGCCCATGGCCAATATCTATATGGCATATCATGTGGCTGAAATACTGGCTGTGCCTTACAGTGGATATCCCCCGTATTGAATTAACACAAGAAGACCAGAGAAGCCAATTCAAAGAATGTCCTCTAAATCTTAACAGTTTTCTGAAAAACCTGTGCTATTAATAGCGGTGGAGCTCAAACGTTTTCATGTATTATTATGTATTCCCCAGAAGGAAAGATTTTAGTTAATAATGTCTGCACGATTTTTCCAAGAATAGCAGATCTGCAGGATAAAAATAAATAGCAGATATATAAGCTCATTATAGCTAATCTAAAATGACACATTTTGGAGGGACATTGATTGTACTTTATCCCTACACAGATATCCAGAAGTTCCCCAATACAGAAGGCATTGGAAATATGAAAATACACAAGATGATTTAAGATAAACAAAAACATGAAGGCAGGAATAAACATGACTGACTGACTGACAGACAGACAGACAGACAGACAGACAGACAGACAGACAGACAGACAGACAGACATGGCCATCAAGCAGATACAATGGAGATTATAGTGTATAACTAAGAGAAACAAGGATAAACTCAAAGACCGTCCAATTTCAGACAACATCAGGCCTGGCTTGAGATGACATGATTATTTTTTTCCTACATGAAAAGCCCATCTGCTCGTCCCAGAAGAGAGGACTCTCAACGTGCCTCCAAAGCAATAACACGGTATTCCCAGGGCAGCTCACTGTCACTCACATGCAACTCTGAAACACACATTTATTTACTGTACAAACACGCATTAACAGGGAGTCGGGAATGCATGTGCATGTAATTATAGGCTACTGTATGAAGAGAGAGAGAGAGAGAGAGAGAGAGAGAGAGAGACGGAATCCATCCAACGTATGTGAGAGATACTTCTGGATCAACATCAATCTATTCCTTAAGAGTTCAGTTGCCTGGCAACAGCTTTTAAAACGCTCCGCCAGGTGGTAACATTAACTGTTCTCTGGATGCTTTGTGATCAGGGGGTGGATAATTCAAACCTATCGTGAATAAACTACACAAGGCTTTCAAGCACCCAAACTTCTTCCAAGCGGTATGTTTCATGTTCCAAACCATATTGTTATGTCTAGACCATGTCTATGCATTGGAATGGAATGGGCTGATTCTCATTCATCATCTGTTTCAACTCCTTTGTGCCTCCCTTCATTCAGTTGACAATCAGTGGACAAAAAATCCCCCATATTTGTTATTCGAGTGTTCAACCATGAAGCCTAGTAATAAATAGATATATGTATGGCTCGCAGAATTGACGTAGAAAATGTTTCTGACAAATAGAATGATATATAGAATGATATTCATTCATATATCGGCCATCACAGGGGAAACATTAACAGAGTCGTACAGGAGGATGTGATGTACATATATTTAACAGAGTCGTACAGGAGGATGTGATGTACATATATTTAACATTAACAGAGTCGTACAAGAGGATGTGATGTACATATATTTAACATTAACAGAGTCGTACAAGAGGATGTGATGTACATATATTTAACATTAACAGAGTCGTACAAGAGGATGTGATGTACATATATTTAACATTAACAGAGTCGTACAAGAGGATGTGATGTACATATATTTAACAGTCGTACAGGAGGATGTTATGTACATATATTTAACAGAGTCGTACAAGAGGATGTGGATGTACATATATTTAACATTAACAGAGTCGTACAAGAGGATGTGATGTACATATATTTAACAGTCGTACAGGAGGATGTGATGTACATATATTTTGACTACACAAACACTGAGGTTCTGCCGAGCCACTGAATAATCCAATCACACGTGAATTATGCATGATACGTTCTTCACTTTTACCCATGAAATATGCATTTTCACCGCATGGCTTTACTGATACATTTCATCATTATTGAACTTTCTGGCATGCATTCTATCATGTGTGTACTGTGTATCTACGACGTTTTTTAAACCCCTTCATATGACTCATGTGTGTCCTCCAGAGATTGGCACCGGCGTCTACCTCCAGATGATGCTAAAAATATAACTGGTTTTGCGTGCATGATAATATTTGAGCTCTGCGACTGCCACTGTGGCTCGAGTGCGTTATTATTCCGGTCAGACGGTGAGAGAACTTTCAGCGTGTAAATGTCAAGCACTATGTTCATATCGATAACCATCCATAAATTCCTGCGTGCGCCCTTGTGCGTCTGTCACCTTTTGAAAATGTTAATATCATTCACCTCTAGATGACACGGCGTCACTAATTGGCGCGTCTCGGGGTCTTGCAGGGAATGTGCTAAAAACATTCCCCAACAGCAGAAAAGGCGAGAGGCTTTCATCTAAATATCCTTTGTTTGCAAGACAGGTTATGGCAGCCGGGTGCCACTGAGAATCAATGATGTGCTCTGTAAAAAAAACTATAGGCATTGATTTCAGACAGGTTCTACGGTCCTGCCAAGTGTGTGTTCTTCTTAAAGATGGAGTGCCGTAATTTTTGTATTTCTTCCAGTTTCTCATGTGTTTATGAGCTGACATTAGACCCCTTGGTGTGGTTATGTGCAATGATGTCTTCCCTAATCCCTATGTGTTTAGGGTTTCTTCCTGGAGGCTGAAACCTTGACAGTCAAACGTGCCAATGAAATAAAACTGTGATATACACTATCAGCCCATCCCCTAACCCCTTCCTCTTTATCATATAATAACTAGAGCTGTGGGTGCGGCTTCAGTTCAGGTGGATCACCACCCATCAGGCAGACCAGGCATACTTAATGAACTGGTGGGCGTGTCCACATAAAAACAATATTTTAACAAATACTGTACTTATTTTGTACTTCTGTAGTTCTTGGCACTCCATCTTTAACACTAATTGTGCTAAGGACGTGTCCTGGGAATCAAAACCACGGGGTGCCTTGGAGCTTGGACGTGTATTGGCGTCCTTTGGTCTTTTTTATTGATATCCTGACGCACTGCCGTTCACTTCCTTGTTTACGGCTCCACTAGAAATCCACTCTAAATCTAGGAAGGCGGGGCTTTTCAGAGTGAAATCTGCCTCATCTGCTCCATGGCACTGTATAGCGCCATTATTTTTTTGAAGCTTTCCCCGGAAAAAATAGTGTTAACTGAGCATTTGAGCGTTCTGACATTCCAGAAGTGTTGTCCTGCTGCGTGTCGCGCCCCAGTGATTATGATGTGTTGGACTGGAGGATGCATGCGGAGGACGCGCCCATACGAGCGAGGCACATTTAACGGCTCACACAGACACACATGCTTTTGGGCGTTAAAGGAAAGCGGCGTCCCTTCCATGCATTAATTAGATGCCGTGCAGCCCCGAGGCAAGATGTTCCCGGGCTGTTAGTATAGAATGTAGGACATCTGTGATTAACTCCTATCTTTAAGACTCTAAATGTGGAAAATTCCCTCTCTATGAAGCGACAATCACCCAGAGAAAAAATTGGCTCCATTCTTCAACGTTACTAAAGTAAAGATCGTTATTTTCTTTTAATATAACTAGTCAGTGTTTTTTAACACACTGTGTGGGTTTTTACAAATATTTAACCTAAAACCTCCTAAAAACTCCATTGGATACGCAAAACTGCTGGTCAAACCGCCTAACTCCAATCCGATCATTGATTAGAGAAAGTCAGACAGAAAAAATATATATATATCTATCTCCACATTAATGGTTAAAAACCTCCTAACTCCACTTGAGCTGTATTTGGGAAAAGTGATGATATATATGGACACATTACATTCAATAAAGTCACCGTCCCAACAGTGTTGCATGGGTTGTTCTAAAACATTATTTTATTTATTTATTTTAATTTCCTGAAAAGTTTATATTTTGAACATAGCCTATACAGTAGGTAGCTTCTGCCTGACAGCAGAGAAATGTGGAACAACATATTTTCAGATGGGGGTCCGCAGCCAAATACAGATCATTCTGGGGGTCCTTGACATGAAAATGGTTGAGCACTGCACTCACATAGAAACATAGGTTTTTCAGAAAACTGTTAGGATTTAGAATACTTTTTTTTAAATCGTGGTCAAATGGGCTGTGACACTGATGATGCCAACGATCTGCTCAGTGTGTGCAACTCCATTATATCACAGTCTGTCTGTCGTTGGTCTCAATGTCTCTGTGAAATAAGCATTGGTGGAAAAAGTACTCAATGCATTATACTTAAAGTAAAAGTGTCAATATGGCAATATAGAATGACCGGAATTAAAAATGTGCTTGAGTAAAATTACAAATGTATTGGCATCAAAATGTACTTAGTAAACTACCAAATGTAAAAGTACTCATTATGGAGAATGTCTAGCCTGTAGTGGAGTAAAAGTATAATATTTGCCTCTGAGATGCAGTGGAAAATGGGAATACTTAAGTATACAAATACCTCAATATTGTACTTAAGTACAGTACAGTACTGTACTTGGTTACTTTCCAGTTTACACCAATGAATATATTATCATGCCATCTCCTCATGGAGCATGCTCTGCCAAGCCTCTCTGCACGCACGCACGCACACACGCACACACACACACACACAGCCGGCTGCAGTCAGTCAGTCAGTCAGTCAGTCAGTCAGTCGCAGAGCCAAGTCTCTCCACACACACACACACACACACACACACACACACACACACACACACACAGCCCGGCTGCAGTCAGTCAGTCAGTCAGTCAGTCAGTCGCAGAGCCAAGTCTCTCCACACACACACACACACACACACACACACACACAGCCCGGCTGCAGTCAGCCAGTCACAGATGGGGAACAGAACACAGAGCCTGGTCTGGCACAGACGCTCCTCCGCCTCCACTCTACTCCTAATCTGTGCCCATGGAATACCATCAAGGCTAGGCCTGCAGCCATCCTATACACACACACACACACACACACACACACACACACACACACACACACACACACACATATTCACAACACCGCCCCCAGAACAGAACAGAGACCATCCAAACATCACTAACGGCAACAACAAAATAATTTAATAAAGCAACAAGCTTGTTCATTGTGACAGGTTTATGAAGCACGTTGCGACATTCTCACACCACGGCATGTTTCCATGGTGTTCAGGACCTCTAAATGAATATTCCAAAGGGTCTGTGTCGTATACTTGTCTCCTGGGGGATTCACACATATCCTGCATGGCCACCTGCTGTTCTTAACCTTTGGCGTGGCTATACGGCCCTAACGACCCGTCCTGGAGACGGCATGGCACAGCCAAGAAGACACCCGTCAGCCAGCAAAGTGGTGGAAAAAAGTATTCCACATTTTTTACTTATTAAAGGGCAAGACCACTTTGGTAAAGGTGTAGGTTGTGTGTAGTTGTACCTTGCAATGATGTAGGCCTAACTCCAAATGTGGACAAGAAATAATTGCTCCAGTGGTTTGAAATCGATCATTTAAAATATGCTTTTCATTGACTTACTGTACGTTGTACTGTACACTGAAACAGCTCTCAAGGTCACTCTTTTAGTATGTAAACAAACACAAACAAAGTTGATTCAAACGATAATTAGCCTGAGCTAACGTGTTAGGATTCTGGTCTAGAGGGGCGGGTCGCGGCTGGGATTTGCGCACTCCCTGATTGGATCTCACCGATCAGCCCCGAATGAGAATGAGACCAGCTCCATATATGGACACTGGGCAGGGGCCCTGTCCAGAGCTCGGCCGGAGACCTTTTGTGGCCGTTCTGGACAACCGTGGGTCCGACCGACTCGACACCGGGCACTGCACCCCCTGTGGGGGTGTGGAACGCGTGTGTCGAATTTGAAGTCGGTGGTGTGAACGGTTCTCGAGTTACGTGACACACACACACACACACACACACACACACACACACACACACACACACACACACACACACACACACACACACACACACACACACACACACACACACACACACACACACACACACACACACACACACACACACACACACACACTTAGATAAAAATTGTAGTCAAGTACAGTAGGCTACTTGAGTTAATGTACTTAGTTACTGTACACAGCCGATGAGCAGATGTCTGCAGAGCAACCACTATAGTGTGTGTGTGTGTGTGTGTTGTTGACATGGATATATACTGCTCGGCGACATTGTGCAGTCGATCGCAGAGTAATAACAACGTCTCATCCTATTATGGCACACTAACATCATCGCGCTCCACAGCAGAGGATTTGCAGAGTGGGAAATCATGGAACCAGTCAGTCGATATGAAACGGGCCTACTGTACCATGAGTGTATCTTCTTCACCCCATACAATACCATGCATTAGTGCACGCTCACTACTGTATATATGTCCGTATGCCGACAATAGCTTTTCTCTGTCATTTAAAGATGGAGTGCCGTGATTCTTTTCCACGCTAAAACATGATCATCAGGTCTTATTGTTATATAAGGAGGTATAATTAAATTAAAAAAAAGTGTACAGTATTTGTTAAAATGTTGTTTATATGTGGGCACGCCCACCAGTTCATTAAGTATGCCTAGTTTGCCTGGTGGGTGGTGATCCACCTGAACTGAAGCCGCACCTGCAGGTGCGCACATGCCTGCAGGTTGACAGTTATGAATTGAACTATAATTTCACCACAATGTACAGTACAATACTGACTATTCACGTCATGATAGGTCTCTCTCCCCCACCAGTGCACCACCTAAAGTGTGTGTAGACAGTTGTAGAAATCTGTATACAGTACTTAATCTAATCTAACAACCAAGACCTTTACTTCTGGTGGTCCCTGGGCCAGAATCCTTTCAAATGGGGGAGTCCAGTGCAGCTTAATGACATGGAAGTGATTTAAACTGAAGCAACAGCAAGGGGTAATGAAATGAAGTTGAAGACAGATTTACTTGTGGTGGAATAAGCCTCAACTGGGGCTATCTATCAAGGACTGTCCCTCTAGTCTAATAACTATACTGAACTATAAACCTGGTGTTTCATATGAAGGAATTCAGGGGTGGGGAAAAAGTTGTCAAATGTTTTACTTCGTACAGCATGGCGCAATGTCATGTCACGTAAAAGTATGAATTCTGCAATGTAGAAATACTCTGTTACAAGTACTGTAAAGTCTGGAATTCAAATTTTACTTAAAGTACACTTTATGCAGAATTTCAAATGTAAAAAAGAAAAAGAAGAAAAGCAGATCTACCAGCTCAGAATGTGTCACGCATTGTGAACTTGTAGATTGGCTGTTAACTAGGAACTACAGTTTTCAAATAATCGTAGTGGAGTAAAAGTAGAATATTTGCCTCGGAAATGTAGTCCACTACAATGTAAAATGTAAAAAGTAATGTAGTAAAGTGACGTAATGTAGTAAAGTAGGCCTAATTAAACTAGTACAATAGTACAATACTTGAATAGATGTACTTTGTTACTTAGTTTACACGACTGAAGTAATTACAATGGACTAGCCATTGGGGGCAAAAGATGGAACGCCAAGCAGCCATGATGTATTTTTTTATATATATTTTATCCCACGATTGTGTAACCCCTGTGTCAATTATCTAATGTGATCCTGGGCTCTACACACCCTCCGCCAACCTAGTCCCCATATATGGGGACATGGGGAGAGCAACGGACTTGAACTCATGCTTCCTTCATGCCTGAGTGTCAAAGTTGCTCCTTTGCACCTGAGAGGGGGGAAGTTTCCCTGGTTGGACGTAGCGCCGTGGAAGGAACACGTTATTCCAACCGTTACCAAATCCTTTCCCCTCCATCAGGCGCCCCGGCTGGCCAGGGGGAGGCACTTTAGAGTCTAGCCCTGGTCCAGGGCTTACAGCGAGTCTCTCTCCGACGCCCTGTGGAAGTCCCTTCCGCAGCCCTCTGGTCTCAGGTCCCAGTTTCTCTCTAAAATGCACATTGTGCCATTTTAATAACCATTCCGGGTTTTGACTGCGCCGATCTGGTTGGATTCATTTTATTTAATGATTAAAATAGTACATTTTAGAGAGAAACTGGGGACCTGAGACGCTTCCCAGCTACGAGAATAGACTTTTACCAAGGTCTAGCAGGCTTTGTTTCGGTGAGTATCTTAGTTACGTCGTTTTGTTTATTTGCAGGGATTTGAAAACCTGCGCACGGGAGTGAGAATATCACCAGAGGGCTGCGGAAGGGACTTCCACAGGGTGTCAGAGAGAGACTCGCTGTAAGCACTGGACCAGGGCTATTTAGAGACCAGGATTACTGCATGTTTTTTGTGAGGGTACCTACCCTAGGGGACACGGGGAGAAAGGAAAGGAAAGGTACTATGTTTACCCAGGGTAACTGGACTAAGCTCAATAACTTGTTTACAGCCAGGCCCTGCTCATAGAAAATTTCATGGTAGGGGTTCAATGCCTTGTCCAAGGGCACTTCAGCGGTGGTAATTTTAACGTGCCGGTCCGGGGATACGAACTAGCAACCTTGCGATATCAAGACCGCTCCGCAAACCGTTCGGCCACCACTGCCCCCGAGAACATACAAACTCCACACAGAGCCATGATGTCTTGTGATTCACTACCACTGCCTGCACCTCAAAGTCACAGGGACAGTAGAATGTATAGAAGAAGTTGGAGATGACCTAGAAGACCTGCAGGCTTGTAATAGTAACTCCATAAATTAAAGCAAGACAAGGACACTCTCTGAGGAGTCCCATGCAGTCAGACGTAGCGCTGCACTAAGATCACAGCTCGTTCATCAAATCCCTTATTTCCAAACATTCCCTTTCTCTGGGATCCTCTTTTTACAGTAGGTTCATATAATATTCCCACTACACACCAGTGTTGGTTTTGTCGACTATAAACTATGACGACATGAGGTTTACAGTGAACCCAAATGCAAAGCCACAGTATAGACAGAGTAGATTTTAGAAGTTAATAACACAAAAAGGCAATTCTTACAGCAAGTTCCAGGCAGGAGAACAGCAGTCCAGAATGCAACGCTTACCAGACAATTGGACTCGACTCGAGTCGACTCGAGTCGCATATTTGACGACTTGCGACTCGACTCGGACTTTGAATGTAAAGACTTGCGACTCGACTCGGACTTGGAAGGTAAAAGACCAACGAGACTTGAGACTTGACTCCGACTTGCTAGCCAATGACTCCCGACTCGACTCGAGACAAGATGACTTGTGACTTGTTTTGTTTCCGAGCATACGGTATTTGAATACAGCGTCGGTGTGCAGCGCAACTCCACTCGCACACTAAGGCAAAACCTTTATTTTCACCACACAGCTGCAGTAGATTGAAAAGTTGCTTCCTACCTTTGAGTTAGTGTTGCTGAAAGACACCCAGATCCAATTGTATATTCCATATTTCCATATGTACTAACTAAGTGTGAAGTTGTGTCTGTAGTGTCAACACGGAGGCACAAAGTGACAGTTGTGAGCATGCGCAGATTGCACTGTCTCTGCTCCAGCGTACAGGGACAAAACGGCCATTAGGGGGAGCCATAGTACAGTGAAATACAGTGGGGAATATCTATTGATTCATTGATTGAATACTTTATTGGCAGAAATGTAATCGGTATAGGGTACAGTCAAACACTGATCAAAAAGGGATCACTGAAAAAAGTCCTTGCTGTCTTGTTTCCATTCGGTCCTGGGTAATCAATTCATAATCATGACAAGTCACATGACAAATTCAAATTCTAGACTTGACACAACCTTGTGACTCGACTTGTGACTCGGCTTGACTTGCCCACAACAGAAAGACTTGGGACTCGACTTGGACTTGGGACCAAATGATTTGGGACTCGGACCTGAGGGTTGGATTGACTTGGGACTCGACTTGGACTTGGGACCAAATGACTTGGGACTCGGACCTGAGGGTTTGGACTGACTTGGGACTCGACTTGGACTTGGGACCAAATGACTTGGGACTCGACTTGGGACTCGGACCTGAGGGTTTGGACTGACTTGGGACTCGACTTGGACTTGGGACCAAACGACTTGGGACTCGACTTGGACTTGGGACCAAACGACTTGGGACTCGACTTGGACTCGGACCGGAGCGACTTGAACAATTGTCTGACGCTTACAGGGAAGATATGCAGGAGAACAGCAGTCCAAAATGCAACTCTTACAATTAACCCTGCAACACCCAGATTAATTTATACTTGCAAAAAAGAGATTTCAACCTTAATACTACTTTTTACTACTAGGACTTAGAGGAAATTATGTAAAAAAGTTTTGCAAATTTTATGCACATTTATAATTATTAAAATAATATTAAATTAATCATTTACATTTGGGGGATGTCTTTCATAATAATAAATAAAACATGTTCTAGACATTCAATGATCACAAAAAAGTCCAGAGATTTTTAATTTGTGTGAATTTCAGCCTCTGTGGGGGGTATTTATATGCAAATATCATGACCAATGGCATTGCAATGAACATCAATGATGACATTTGGGTGAAAAAAGAACAGGAAAACAAATTATAATAATTAATTAAAATATGTTGTATTATTGCAATGCTGGGTGTTACAGGGTTAAGAATGCAGGCCGTAGAAAAAAAACCCCCACAAAGAGTCCAGGTAGTACAGCACTGAAAATAGTCCAAGAGCAAAAGCAACAAAGTATAAACTGAGTGAGTCTGTGAAAGGACTAAGGAGTCCAGTTTTATAGGTGGTGGGTTGATTGCAGAAGTGTCCTCAGGTGTGAAAGGGGCATGGCACTGTTGGGCTGATGAGGGAGTGTGTGGAGGACAGGTGTGTGGCAAGGACTGATATGAGAGATGGAAAGGTATGTGACTTGAATGAATTTTGTTCAAAAAACTATGACTAAAACTAAATAAGTAAATGTGCTGTCAAAATCAACAGTGCACTACACGCGATCCCAGAACCAGATGCCTGTATAGAATGTTTGGCACAGCAGGTCAGCAGAGAGATGTATACCAGTGGTTCCCAAACCTTTTCATGTCAAGGACCCCCAAATTGACACTAATTAGCCCGCGGACCCCCATTTGAAATGATATGCCAGGGACCCCATAAGAGAAGATTTTTACGGCTCTAGCAGTGATTCTCAACCATATTAATTTCAAGGATCCCCAGTTTGACATGCATATTAGTCACATTTAATGGTGTTTCTATCTCTGGGACCCCCAATTTATATTGTAAAGTCAATGTGAATTCAACACCCCCCCCTAAAGGAATGAGCAATGGTTTATCAAGCGTTTATTATATCTGTAGCCATTGATTGACTCTGGACGTCTAGGAGCTAATTCTCTACACACACGTGTCAGAGCTGTCTGTAGTCGTCTTACTTATGGGCTGCTGGACACCGTCCGTGTGTGTGTGTGTGTGTGTGTGTGTGTGTGTGTGTGTGTGTGCACGCAGCCTTGTGCCTTACACATTCCTGATCCGTGACAGAACAAACTCTCCCTCTCCACAATGAACTGCAATTATATTGATATGGCAGTCACATTAGCGGCATGGAGACAAGGGCCCAATTAGAAGGCCTTTGGTGGCGTTGGCCCCGAGTAAAGCCGAGGCGAGCGAGCTGTGCGGCGGTATACCGCTGAGAGAGAGAAATCATGCTGTCACTAGTCATCTGTCTGCTCTGCTACGAGAGAAAGAGAGAGAGAGAGAGAGAGAGAGAGAGAGAGAGAGAGAGAGAGAGAGAGAGAGAGCGCAGCATCTGCAGCACGTCTGGTCTGACAGGCCCTGCACTGCTGGAGTGTGAATTACCAGGACGAGACAGAAAGAGATCCTCCCCAAATGAGATAAGTCAACCGTGTGGTGGGAACAGGTAAACAGATACACCACGCAGAGCCCACACTCATTACCCACTTAGCAGTGACATTAGTGTTTTATTTTTGCTTTATACCCGCTTAAACCATATAGCCCCTAACCCATTTTATACAGACTTATAGCATGTTATGTATAGACAGCACTAGAATTGCATTGTATGTAGTCATAGCACTTTATAGTATAGTACAGTATATAATAGTTATATGTATAGTTTCATTATATGGAGATTCCACTGTTACGTTATGTTTCATGAATACTACTTTTTATGTGATGTATTGCCATGCTTTTTTGTTCTTGCCTAATGTAAATCGTTCTGGATTAAGATCGTCTGCTAAATGCCTAAATTGTAAATTATAATGATGACATGCCCAAAACTGTGACACCAGGTATACGTAAATGGTTGAAGTTCCCTGTATGTATTTATGTAAATGGCTGAAGTTCCCTGTATGTATTTATGTAAATGGTTGAAGTTCCCTGTATGTATTTATGTAAATGGATGAAGTTCCCTGTATGTATTTATGTAAATGTTTGAAGTTCCCTGTATGTATTTATGTAAATGGTTGAAGTTCCCTGTATGTATTTATGTAAATAGTTGAAGTTCCCTGTATGTATTTATGTAAATGGTTGAAGTTCCCTGTATGTATTTATGTAAATGATTGAAGTTCCCTGTAGTGCCTTATCCCGCATCCCTAAACTATTTTTTGCCCTTTTTACTATTTTGCAAAACATTTTAAAATTGTTCAACTAGTCGATCTACATCGACACATTGTGAGCTTGTAGATCGGCTATAGTTGAAAAATATATTTTTAGGGATGAGGGGTAAGACACTGACGAAAATAGGGCCCTTTGTCTTCGTTAGTCAGCATTCATTAATTGTATAAAACATGCTTGTGGCGTCCTGATGAAGGTCTAACGACCGAAACCACAACTTTTGGCAAGTTTCCGACAGTGAAACTTTTTTTTTTAAAGATACCCTTTTAATAGATGCACTTTTGTCCTAAGCACCTGTCACCAACCTGTTGAGGTGTGCATCAGCCTTTTTCTAGAAACTCTGAGAGCCTAAAATGGACCAATGAGGGTAAACAAAACAAACAAGAACGTTGCCTACTGCATGTGCATCTATTTTCAACGGCAAGCACTACAAAGCCGGTCTGAATATGCAGCGTACTATCAGTGTATACAAATCCTATAACGGTTCGTCCCCGGCATGTCAAAGCATCGTACCTGAATGGAGACGTCGCTGTAGGATCCCCCGATCACGCCGGAGATGGCCAGCGGCACGTCGTCGTGGATGGCGTAGGAGCCGTCAGGGCACGTGTACTCGCTGTCGTCCACCTTGGTGAGCGACGCCCGCACGAACTCCAGCGACTGCTCCAGGGCGTACGTGTCCTTGGAGCACGTGTCCAGGATGTGAGCGCCCAGCCTCAGCCCGGGCAGCACGCGGTCATCCCCGTTGATCTCGTCCAGGGCCAGCAGCATGGCCTCCAGCCGCTGGATGCCTCGCTGGGCGTTGATCTTCCCGCAGTCCTCCATGCCCTCGCCCTTCTGGTGCACGGGGAACAGCCCGCCGATCATCAGGTCCCCCTCCACCGTGATCTCCCGCTTGGTGGCGTCAGTGTTGTAGCCCACCACGGGCAGGCCCTGCGCCGCCGGAGGAGCCTGCAGGGCCAGGAGGGAGAGGCACGCGCACAGCAGGCCGAGGCGGGACGACAGAGGCCCCTGGGGCCCCGACCCAGGGGACGACCTCCCCGATGACATGTCCCTGGGGCAAGACGAGGTCACGGTCCTACCAGGGGGGTCCCCTGTTGTTGCTCGTGATGTTCGTGGTTGTCGCCGAGGAGGAAGGCGGCGGCGGCGGCAGGCGAAACAAGGCGCAGCCAGCACCGTTGGATCTCAAAGCGTTTTAGTTTTGGCTGAGGCCATTTACAGCAGCAGCATCAATGCCATCTCCTTTAGTTCCTTTTCTTTGGAGTGCTGGTAGATTACAGGCTGTGCATGGAGCAGACAGACAGATATAGATTCAGGCACAGTTATTGAGCTTTATAGTACAATAAGACCTTGGTCTGTTTATGAGCACAGTGCCCCAGAGCTGTTTATAAGCTCCATGCCCGGGGCTGACACTCGTCTCATAAAAATACTTGAAATCATCGGTGCGTAGGTGTGTAAAGTTGTCTCCCTTGATGGAATGATATTAAGAGTTCACTATAATATTATAGAAAGTCAGAATACAATAAAAATGTCCTGCACACTGTCTACAATTGCACAATAATATAAGGACATCTTTATTCTGGCAACGATTCGGCCTTCTTCTTCTTCAGGCATGCATGCCTGCATATATATATTTAAAAACTATTTCCTGGGCATAATAGGTGAACAGGTAAAATAGCTGATCTACAGTACATACTGCGTAGTCACATCATGTCACACTGCAATGGAATTGTGAGCTTGTAGATCAGCAATTTTCCTACTATAGGTTTTAGTTACTACATACAGTAGGCCTACTACGACGGCAGATACTCAAAATCTAATGATTTGACGGAAACAGATCGGGAGCAAAAACAAAATGTGATCCTTACACATCATATGCTGCAGTGGAGCTCTGAGTGCTGCCCAGAGTGCATGGGGGAGCAGTTAGTTAGGGGTTTAGTGCTCAGGGACACTTTGGCACATTGCTGAGAGCTGGAATAGTACCTGGGACTTCCAGAGTTCTAGGCAGGCTCACTTAAGCAACATTACACGAGAGGGGCTGGTTAAACGTCATTAATGCACGCCTGCGATGCTGCAGGAACGAGCCTGCAGGACGAGTTCTGAAAGCAACGCAGAAGTGATTAAAAGAAGGGATTAAAGTACTACTATTGGATGGATGGATGGATGGATGTATATACTGTATCTAGACTATTTGAAAATAGCGGATCTACAACCTCACAACGTGTCACATCTTTATTTTTGTTTTTCTTGCCAGGCTCCCGGCCTGGCACAACATATTTTCAGATGGGGGTCCGTAGTAAAATACATGTCAATTCGGGGGGCAGCATTTCACTTTTCCTGCATGCTGACGCAAATGCTATATGTATTCATATACTGTAGTTATCAGCTTCAGAGTGACGTGGTGCATTAATTACACCCTCCTTGGTTAGAACATGTCAAACTGTCTGACCTTTTCTCCCTCACAAACTGAGAGTAGATAGATACCAGCCCTTCCATTCTCTCCCCAAGCACATCTTCAACAAGTGAAACTGAACGAGAGACAACAGAAAGTCCTTCACGCTTATCTTATAATGCAGAGCCACCACGGACATGTTTGGTTGTAAAAACAGAATACAAGACATACAGTACAGTAATAAAGCACACAAATAACTAATACGGACAGATGGATGGTTAGATGGATGGCTGGATGGATGGATGGATGGTTGGATGGACTGACACTGCCGTTTTTTAGAAACCTGTCACTAGCGAGGCTATAAAAGAGACAAGTAAGGCCACATAATGTAATGATGACCATACAGTAGGTGGAACACTGTTAGGCCTGTATATATATATTCATTGAAAATACTAGACCAGGGGTGTCTGCTGGCCAAGTGATCCAGGCAAATGCCACATATAGGCTTTGGCCCGACAGCGTGTTGCGTGTTTGAGTCCCATTCATGACCATTGCTGCATGCATGTACGTAGTCTCTGTCCCTCTTTCTTGTCTCTCTTCACTTGATATATCAATAAAGGCAAAAATAAACAAATCTTAAAAGAAAATACTAGACCAATGTATAGCCTATGTCACAGAACTGTTCTCTAAATAAAAGAGCAGTGTATAGATATTTATTTTAGCTACAGTGTGTGGTGAAAAGAACGGTATTCCGTTCACCTCTACCATCTGTTCTCTCCGTCCAGCTCTGAATCCAGCTCACTGATGTGCTATCAAAACAAATTGCTTTTAGCTTGTTAACCAGTATGGAGGTCCAGCATGACCATGCCGCAGTATTTGCCAGCATCCACCTCGTGTTTGATGTGGTCGCTCAAATAGAGGAGGCATACAGTATGTGTCAGTGGAGTGCGGGATGTTCTGAAGCCGGATTGAAATTTGTACATTAATGTTTTTTGTGGCAAGATACTTTTGTATCTTTTTGGGTGATGATTGGAGCTATGGAGATGTCTGAGTCTCTGAGAAATGTGGAGGGAATATTCTCATGGCCAGACAGTGGCCTTGTGGGGTTGAAGGGCACTCAGTTTTTTAAGTACCTCCTCCGTTGCTAGTTTAAAATCATGTTTACAAACACCTAGGTTTTTGTAGAAGGCTTTGATGTGCTCTACACCAAAGCGCCCGGAGTGGGAGAGCAGTTTGTTAACCAGCGTTGTTGCAATGTTTGTAAAGAAGATGTTTAATTAGTTGGCTACGGTACGTCAAGCTTGTCAGTGATGAGGGTGTCGTTCGATTTGATGTTTATGCTTGTAAACCTGGTTCTTAGTTTCTGACCGCAGCCTAGAATATATATATTCTTTTAAAGCAAACAACTCACATCCTTGCTTCTGGGGCTCCCTGGAACAACATATTTTGACATAGGGGTCGGCGCGCAGCCTTCACATGAAACAGTTTGAGAACCACTGATATGGAAACATGCAGTTTTTTCAGAAGGCATATTTGTGGAATCGGCCTCAGGTCTTATAGTGGGTTAAATAAATCCTCAGAGGATTTCCCAGCCTCTCCGAGGAGATGTCAGCGTTGGGCAGGACTTTGTGTGCAATCATTTACTTTGTCTGTCTCCTATTCATGCCTGAGGCGGTGTATGACTGTTCTGCTGGATAAAACTCTTTCCAATCCTCGCTTTCTCTCGGATGTCTGTGTCTGTCTGACCTCTCGTTTCAAAAGCATGCAGCTGTTTCACACTCACATGCACACATGGGTACACATACACACACAAAAAGCCTGCACATATCAAATCTTGTCCCAAGGGGGATGGATATTGCGTCAAATCAAATGAGCTGGATTTAGCGAAACGCTCACAAAACACAGTCTGGCACAAACATGAGCAGTCAGACAAACATGCAAAGTGACGTGTCTTCAACTATAGGCTACCCTTCAAACGTTCCCAAATGCAGAGTGAATATGCATACAGTCATTTCTTCATAGGAAAATCTGTGACAAATCCAAATGACAAGGATATTATTCGGTCTTAGGGCCGATTCATACTCCTATTTTACAGCTGTTTCGGCGCTGTAGTGCAGAAATTTTCAGTAGCACCGAAGAGTGGACTTTAGGACGGTACCTGCCCCCCTGAACCTCAAATGACGATGAGTATGAATCGGCCCTTACTTTTCGATAACTGATTTTTGAGGGCCGCTGCTATAGCTCCTCCTATGTCCAACTTTGAGGGTCTGTGTGAACAAACATTGAAGACAAAAGTGAGGACGCAAATTGTGATTGGCCAGAATGAGATGATGTATGATGACGTGTGATGATAAGAGCGCCCCTCACTTCACACGATTATGATTTTTATAGTCAGGGAACATGAGGACCGCTAACACAATTAGAACGGGCAAACCACATGACAGACATGACAGAAACTATAGTTCTTGTGCTGTTGTCACAGAGTCCACAAATGTGTTTTCTCCTATAGGTGCTTAATAATAAGAACGTTTGCATGGCTTGTCATTTGAAAAAGTACATTTAATTGGTATATAGGCGCACACAGAACGCTATCTGAAACGGTGAAACCCATCGTGGTCATCTGGGAAAAACGTGTGAAGCGAGATGTGGAGGTATTTGATTAATCCACTAATGTCCGCTATGCAGCATGGAGTAAAAGTGAAGCGGCGCTGCCATGCAGACCCCAGAGAACCAGGGGGTCAATGTCCAGACAGGAGCTGCAGATGGAGATGGATCATGTGGATATACAGATGGGTCCACAGCGAGGTCAATGATGAGGCTATTGGAACAGCCTGCACAATAACATGCTCCATGTCCATTTAACTCTGAGAATGGGTCCATTTGGTTACATTTTGTAGAACTCTCAGAGTTATACAAATTAAGCGTTATGTTATGAATTCAGAGTGTTGTGAATTAACACTTATTCTTTTCCAGTGCGGTGTCTGTCCACTCCAGCCCTGGAGGCTTAATTAGGCAGAGTACTTTAGGGGCGGGAGAAGTTTATCAGAGCGAGTTATTGAGCCATAATGATCTGCCTCGTATACTCACTGCCAGCCTTCACGAGTCGAGTCGAGTCGCTGACACGCAGTAATTAATCGTATCAATGGGAGATTAGAGCATTTTCAGCCAGGGAACACTAACTAAATGGGTATGTGTTTGTAAAGAGGGATCTGGATAGTGTAGTCTGACCCTCAAACAGAAGAAACGGGCGAAAAGGGGATCTTTTGACATTACTTCATTCATACCTACCGTATTGATTTGCGTGCCCTATTTAGATACAATGTAGGGAAACCAAGCATAAAGATGGCATTTTCCGAAATATTTGGCGTGTGCCTGCGTGTTTGGTCCGACATACTAACAGTGCGGCAGGCATTAGTCCGACACCCTATACCCAAAACCCTAAACCTAACCTCACAGGAAGCCACGGGTTAGTTTTAACCTGCCACGCGTGTCGGGAGCCACCATGGGGGTGAGTTTTAACCCGCCACGGGTTAGTTGTAACCGGCCACGAATGCGGGGAGCGACGGTGTTGTCAGACTGTTGGTATTATGTCTAATCAACGTATGCACCCCGTGAGAGTGGGAGATAAATACAAACAGTGCCAGTGTGTGCAATGTGCATGCATATGCATATTCACACAGATATGTACTGTATTCACAAAACACACATCCAACTACTCTTTAGACCAGAGCCTACTGTCTCCATGGCAACGTGCCATCAAACGTGCAGGGTAAGAAACACACACAGCCCAGGACAACCTGGGCCCGTCTGACCAGGCAGTGAACTATGCGTTAAAGCAGAAATAACTGTTTTTTAATATTTAATGTCATATCGTCTATGTCCCTCAAACTTATTTCTAATGGTTTGAGCCTCAATCACCACTCTGATATAACCGGTCCCTTGTCATTTCTTTCTGGACTTTGAAAGCAGTTTTAGCTGCAGTGCCACAATGTCCTGAGGTGGTGGGGGTGCTGATATGCAGATTATTTAATATTTGAGTCATTATCATACTGATGCTAGATAAAACCAGGCTTGTTTCCATTCCAGCTTGGAAAATCAACAATGGTGGATATTGTAAACAAAGTGGAAATGCAAATTTGGATTTTTGCAAAACACATTTTTGGAACAAAATGCCTCAAATCATGAACGCAGCGTGTTCATGATCAATCAATGATCCAATCATCCAATTGCCATCCAAGGCTTAAGAAGAAATGGCACCCTTTTCCACATTGGCCTATTATATATAGCACCACCAGGACGCCACAACCTGACCTGCCCTGGTGGAGACCTGTGCTCCGAGGCGCACTTTATCTAGTTGTAGGCCTACATCTTTTTTTAACCAACTGTATTCTCAGCAGCATTTCATTTTTCCTGCATGCTGACGCAAATGCTGTGTATTGGTAGTTATCAGCTTGACGCGGTGAATTGCAACCCTCCCTGGTTAGAACAGCAAACTGGCTGACAGGCACCTTTTCTCCCTCACAAACTGAGAGAGATACATAGATACCAGACCTTCCACTCTCTCTCCCCACTCTCTCCCCAAGCACATCTTCAACAAGTGAAACTGAATGGGAGAAAAACAGAAAGTCTTTCGCGCTTTTATCTTATATAACGCTATAAGCGTACATGTTTCATGTTTCATGTTTGGTTGCAAAACCAGATTATGTTATTCAGCACAATACTGAATAACATAATCTGGATATATACAAGCTCGTAGCGTGCCACCGAGTGGCGCGCTACAAGCTTGAAGGTCTGTTATTTTTGAAAAATCGAAGAACGACTGACATAGAAACATAGCTTTTTCAGAAAACTGTCATTTTCAAACAGACATTTTTAGAATCTGATCTCAGGTCAAAATGGGTTAAGAACAGAGTCAGCAGAGAGGATGTGACAGACGGACACTTTGTCAGCCTGTCTGCTCCTGTGAGAGGCATGTGTCTCATTTCTGTCTGTCTGTCTGTCTGCCTGTCTGTCTGTCTGTCTGTCTGTCTGTCTGTCTGTCTGTCTGTCTGTCTGTCTGTCTGTCTGTCTGTCTGTCTGTCTGTCTCTCTCTTTCTCTCTCTCTCTATCTCCCATCTGTTCCTTGTTCCTTTCTGTTGCTCACATATAATTACAGATCAAATTAATATCAAATATTGAAAAATTGAAGCAAGCAACTTATAAACTGTCTGGGGTGTTTACGTTATGGTACAATTATTAAGTGAAATACACCTAAAAGCATCATGGTAATGCAGGAATTATTATGCAACTCCCAAGCCAAAGTATGGCGCTGTTGGCACTTCCAACACACCCACGTGACGCAGATTCCGGTCCCCTATTCGCACCATGAGTAATAAAAGGATAGAGACCGAACCGGCGCTCAGTGGCGTTCTGAAGCACCCTGAAGACTGCCGGAAGTACAATTCTAACTCAATGGCTCGAGTGAGCAGAAGCCCGGACCTCAAATTTGACGCACATGACGTCACTGAGCGTCCGTCCACCTCCATGAACGGGCTGCAGTTCCACTTTTTGCCAGTAAGTAGTGGCAGCTTCAACGTTGGATAGCCTTACTGGGGGCTTGATTCGCATGCAGTGAGCGCGGGCCAAGGCCCCAGTTATTCAATGTTGAAGCCCTGGGCCCTAGTGGTACGAGGAGGGACTAGAGGCGGACCCGTGGATTCATGACTGGGAAACCCCGTGCAGCTGGGCTTTAACATTGAGCGCTCGGTTGCACTTCCGCATTTGACCGCCACAATTTCGTGGTCAAATGCGTAAGTAGACGTTCTGAGACGGTTCTTCCGGGTGCTTCAAAACGCCACTGAGCAACTTCCACTGACATGAATAGCGGGGGGGGGCGGAGCTTCACGCCAATTCAGTCTCTATCCTTCTTTATACTCTATGGCGCGGGCACGTTATATACAGTACGTGCAAAGAAGCATCTCTTCCTGGTTTTTAAACAGCTGGTGGATGGAAATGATGCTCGCACGCGGCTTCAACTTGTAGCGTCGGCAAAGCGTAATACAACACATACATACTGTATATACATAACAGGCTACTGTATAGCAGTGGCTCATGGGTCTGTAACTCAGAGTGTATACAAATTTTTTACACTCTCAGAGTTAAATTAACATTAATTTTACAATATACATCGGGGTCCCAGATATAGAAATGGGGGACGGCCTAATTCAGGTCAAACCGGGGGGTCCTTGAAATTAATGGAAATTATGAGAATCACTGCTAGAGCCGTACAATCTTTGTCTTATCGGGGGTCCTTGGCATATATTTTCAAATGGGGGTCCACAGGGCTAATGAGTGTAAATTTGGGGTCCTTGACATGAGAAACCCTGAGCTATAATACGAGAGTTCAACTGGGAGACCTGGCAACCCTGTCATTCGTTACATTCCTCACCTATCAACTCAATCACCTCATTGGTCCTGCTCCGATCAGATGTTCACAATGTGCGTGCAAAGTTATTTCAAGTACATTTCAGCCGCTATAAAAGGCAGCTGCGAGAAATGCAGGTTGTAGGTTTTTCCTTGGCGTCTAGGGAGTGTGCGTGCAAAGTTTCACACAGATCGGAGCAGTTGAAAAATGCAAATCGGCCTGTTATATAGAGCAACCTTTTTACACTGAAGTACCACCTCAGAAGATACCATAATAACTGATGTTAAAATACAGGAGTGAATACCTGACCTTTTTTGTTCCATTCCTAAGCCAATAATGCTGCTGCTCTGACAAAACTCTTCTATTCTATCAAATAAATCTTCTATTAACGGTGTGCTGTCATGCTCATTTCAGCACGGCTGGAGAGCCTATTTCAACCAATTGCTTGGTCAGAAGAACTACCTGTAGTAATATCAATATTTCATTCCACTTTTGTCTTTTTTCTCCTTTTTTGGGCGACTCCTCTGTGTACCACCAGAGGGGGGCTCAAGTACCACTGGTGGTACTACTGTATAGTACCACTGGTGGTACTACTGTATAGTACTGTATATTACCACTGGTGGTACTACTGTATAGTACCACTGGTGGTACTACTGTATAGTACCACTGGTGGTACTACCGTATAGTACCACTGGTGGTACTACCGTATAGTACCACAGGTGGTACTACTGTATAGTACCACCGGTGGTACTACTGTATAGTACCACAGGTGGTACTACTGTATAGTACCACAGGTGGTACTACTGTATAGTACCACAGGTGGTACTGCTGTATAGTACCACAGGTGGTACTACTGTATAGTACCACAGGTGGTACTACTGTATAGTACCACAGGTGGTACTGCTGTATAGTACCACAGGTGGTACTACTGTATAGTACCACAGGTGGTACTACTGTATAGTACCACAGGTGGTACTACTGTATAGTACCACAGGTGGTACTACTGTATAGTACCACAGGTGGTACTACTGTATAGTACCACTGGTGGTACTATACAGTGGTTGGGAACTCCTGATATAGAGCCACAAAAGTGGCATTTCGTCCTAGTGGGAATGTGTGTGCAAAAATGTCACGTAAATTGCATGCTGCTGCCCGGGCGGTTGGCGTAGCCGTCTGGTCCGTAATCCAGCTTTACAGAGTGTCGCGGGTTCGATTCCTGATCCCGACGACCCCCCCCAATCTCTCTACCCATTCCCTGTGTGATTACTGTTCATCTATCAATAAAGGCAAAAAAGAAAAAAAAAAGAAAAAAACCAGACCAATTCTGCAAACTTTGGAAGACAATCTTAGCCAATCTGGTTGGAGTATGGGAAATCGTAGGCGATTAGTATAACAGACACTCACAACGGACGTGCGGCAAAAACATACTCACCGCCACGCTATCGCCTGGCGGAGACAATCATGAACACATTACACATTACATAATATGTGACAGCTGGGGGGGAAAAAGTATGACTATACTTCCCCACTCAGCATTTTGTCTACATACTAACGTCAAAGACCAACATGTTTCCTTTATACCCTCTCCTCTCCTCTCCTCTCCTCTCCTCTCCTCTCCTCTCCTCTCCTCTCCTCTCCTCTCCTCTCCTCTCCTCTCCTCTCCTCTCCTCTCCTCTCCTCCCCTCCCCTCTCCTCTCCTCTCCCACTCCCCGATCCAGCAGATGGCCTTTTTAATTCAAGCCTGCCAGCCTCTTACACACTTCAAACTTCAGACAGTGTGTGTGTGTGTGTGTGTGTGTGTGTGTGTGTGTGTGTGTGTGTGTGTGTGTGTGTGTGTGTGTGTGTGTGTGTGTGTGTGTGTGTGTGTGAAGGGATGGGAGGAGAGGCCAGGGAGAAGGCTGAAAATAAATGCAAAAGGACGCAAACGGGATGATATGAGGCCAAGTGCCCAAACAGAGGATGTATAGGAGCAAATGAAGGGGAAGGCGGGTTGGAAGGGAAAAAGATGTCACCCAGACCTCTTTTCTTTTTACAATCACCTTCTCCTAGTCTGGTGAGCAGCATTAATATGGTAATATCCCCCCAGGCAATAGCAAGTGTTCAAGACTATGGAGGTCATCTATATGCAGCCGTGAGCTGGGATGATGGGCTCCAGAACATCCTCTGTGGAATGCCTCGGAGGGCTGCATGGCTGAGAGCAGCCAATGGGTAATGGGAGACAGTCCAGGCTTTTCCACCCCAAAAATCACATTTCCAGCTGACAAAGAGAGCATGCGGGGGAGGACTGTGGGAGGATGGTCTGCTATAATGGGGAGGTGGGGAACTCTAGAGGAGTGCATTAACGCATTTTGGACTGAGGTCAATAAAAAAGAAGAATTAAAAATCCTAATCTTTTTCTGAAAAGCCCATGTTTCTATGTCAGTTGTGCTCAACCTTTTTCATGTCAAGAACCCACAGAATTATCTCTATTGGGCCACGGACCCCCATCTTAAAATATGTAGTTCCAAGGACCCCCACAGAAGCCAAATTGTAGTTAAAAATGCTCTGAAATATATATTCAAAGATTTGCGCCACATTTTCACGACTTTAAAAAAATAGCAGACCTACAAGCTCGTAGCGCGCCACTCGGTGGTGCGCTATGAGCTTGTAGATCTGCTATTTTTCAATAGCTAAAGCATAACATAATGCTTAAAACACCAAATGGGGTTCCCGCCCAAAGTGAGTTAAGCGCACGTATCGCTGCGTTAATGACACGCGGCGAGGCTGCGATCGACCTCCTCGTGCGTGAATGCGCGTATCGACATCTATAATCGGGTTTGTAATAGATTAAGTATAGGCCATGTCTTCGTGAAATGTGCATGTCCTGTCTTGAATTGTTACTAGAAACGTCGGAATCATGCATAATAAGCTTTATGTTAAGAGGGGAGGAACTTCTTATTATTGATCCAGACAAGAGTCTTGTAAAAATGGATCAGCCTGTGTCTTGTCACAAGACACAGGCTGATCCATTTTATATTCTTTCAGAGATTTAGCAACCCATCTGAGTTTTGAACAAGCATAAGTGAACACGTTTAATACAAGAATGATTGACTGGATGATCAATGAAAAATGTTTTTTTAAGGTGCATCGGTAGATTATAAGCAGTCTTCCAAAAAGAAGACAGCTGCTGACCTTTGTACATAAGGTCATTCATACAAACAATAATTATGGAGCAAGAGGGGAATTAAACTTTAAATCATGTAATTCCAGGCAAACTGGGGCAATGTTTGTGAATGGCAAAGAACTGCAATTAAGAGAATGTCAATCACATCAGATCCCTGCATCGTAATTAGATGACTGCAACTAATGGTGACGTTTAACCATTTCCAACCGGCCATCCCTATTTTGTGCATGTCACAAATGAAACCCAAGTTAAACCTTATAGATCTGCTGATTTTTTTTTGTCAAAGTTGTTTAAAAAGGACTAAAGTGCACAACAACCACTTTAGTGGTTTAACAGCACTTTGAATGTGTTGCTGTCTTTCCTGGTCAAATGTAAACACAGACCAACTTAAAGGCGTTTCCAACCTTGTCGATTTAGTAGGAGTTTGCCATGGCGGCATTAGGCTGTATACAGTGGGGACCTCATGTTTTTGTATTGTCTTGGTGTGTTGTTTTGGATGTGGGTGTGTGAAGACCAATATTCTTCGGGACTATAAAGATTATTATTAGTCATCCCCCCCCCCTCGGTCAATAGGAGACTCCGCCGGTCATCAAATTATTGGCTTATAGGAACATGACAAAAACAAAAGGAAAATCCACAAATTCAAGGCTTCATGGGTAGAAAAAAATAACCAAGTAATTTGTTTAATTTTTTGGGGTGAACTAAATCTTGTGCTATATCTGCGTTGGTTCATTCACATCCTGCCTCCTCGTCGCACCCTCATTCATCTCAGCCTCGTCAGTTGCACCTGTGCTGCCGTGCGGGGGAATCCCCTTGGTTGTGTTCCAGGGCTTCCGCTGCAGCACTGCTTTACTTCTCCTCTCTCGGGACAAGCCTGGTTTTACCTCATCAAACATTCATCTCCGTCTCTGTGTCTCCGAGAGATCATTACTGCCAGGCCTCTGATTGGCTCAAACAGGGTGATGGATGCGTGGCTGTTTTTTTGTTACACGGGATGTGTCGTAACGTGTCCCTCCATTATTCATCGTCACAAAACCACACTGCTAACCCATTAACCTATTTTGGGCGGGAACCCCTTTTGGTGTCTTAAGCATTATATTATGTTAAACTTTAGCTATTAAAAAACTTTTTTTTTTTGCTATTTTTGAAAAATCGTGAAAATGTGGCGCAAATCTTTGAATATATTCCTTCAGAGCGTTTTTAACTAAAATCTTTGCTTCTGGGAGGTCCCTGGAACAACATATTTTCAGATGGGGGTCCGCAGCCTAATACATATAATTTTGGGGGTCCTTGACATGGAAAGGTTGAGCACCACCGACATAGAAACAAAGGCTTTTTTCAGAAAACTATCAGGATTTATAAGACATTTGTATAGAATCGTCCTCAGGTCTAAATGGATTAAAGGAGTATCAGTTCAATGAGAAGACATACGTTTGCATCTACTTGGTACAGATAGTAGTCCTTAGGGTGGTTGCATGCATTCCATTGGCTAACCTTCTTTTGTCGCAACAGTTCACAAATCTTGCTGCTGTGTTCGCAGTTTCGCACATTGATGCGTTTGGTTTTTTTTGTCGTTGGTCATAGTTTCAATTTCAAACTCACTTTGGGTGTGTGTAATCTGCAGGAAGTATGCGACTGAAGACTAAAGGCCCTATAAAGACTAATCAATGTGTGTATTCCTGCACAAGTGATCTTGGTACATAGATAGACATAGCAATTTCCTCAATTTCCATTTCCGCAATTTCCATTTCCACCATTTCCGCAATTTCCGCAATTACCATTTCCGCAATTTCCATTTCCGCATTTCCGCAATTTCCGCAATTTCCATTTCCAACATTTCCGCAATTTCCATTTCCGCAATTTCCATTTCCATTTCAATTTCCAACTATTAATGGCAGCTGGGTTTCATCATTCAAATAAAATAGAATTCTGTCCGTTTAGCTATAAAATTATGTCAGGGAATAGGGATACACAGTATATGTCTTTCATTTGCATTGCATCTCTCCCCCCCCCCCCCCCCCCAAGCTTTTATTTTCGTTCGAGTAATAGTACAACTCTAATAGTATTACTTATAATAATGTAATTAAAGATTCATTCAGATTTATTTATTTTTATTTCATTTTCCAAAAAAAAAAATCTTCTTTTTTTTAGATTTTCATTGGTGGGCCAGTCATAATGGTCCCGCGGGCCTGATGTGGCCCGCGGGCCTGAGGTTGAGTATCACTGTGTTAGAGCTTTGAAAATCCATTTATTTGTTTGCATAAGACTGCACTTTATCAGGTTTCGTAGAGGCTTCAGTCTCTAAAAACACTCCAGCAAACAGAATTATTTAGCAAATGTTTTGTTTGTTAATTATTTATTATAACCTAAAATGCATCCTATTTTTGCTGGAAAATATTTTCAGTGAGCATCATTATGATGATACAGTAGGCTTAATTTGCTTATACAGGAAAATATTTTTCTTCCTGATCCATGATGATATTCATGCTGGCAGAAAGGGTGAGCATTCCTTCCACTCTGGTGACTGGAGTGAAATCCAGGTCAGGCTCATATTATCATTCTCCATTCATTCACAATTTCACATCCACACACCCACTGTATACTATTCATTAATAAACTGATAAATATTGCCAAAGGTTTTGGTTATCACGTGATCGGAAATAGGAGGCCGATCACGCCATTTTCAAATTATCAGAATCGGATCGGGAGCAAAAAAACGTGATCGGGAAATCCCGATCATGATATAATTAAGGGACCAAGAAGTCACAAAGTGACTTTGGTCACTTATCGTTTTTGTGTTTTTTTTCCTTCTCCTTCTCCTTCTTCCGCCAAAAATAGCAGTTCTGGCTGAACCGTGCAGTTCGTTTTCGCGAAACGCGGTAATCTGGTAGAGGGCCATGCCAAACGGTGACTATGCGAAGCCCATGACCATTGGCCAAATGGTTTTTGTAAGTGAAAAAATGAAGGTTTTATGAGCCAATGAAAAATATAAATTGTCTCCAGTAGGCCTATCACCAAAGATGGTCTATGTATGAAGATGGGTACATGGTACAATGGTACACAAAGCCTAAAAATAGAGTAGAAACTATTTGTGGCATTTTATCATGATTAGTGAGGACCAATTATATGAAGAAGATAGATTGAAAAGCTGTTCTTTAACAACAGAAATCTGAACTAACCACTAATATAAGCCAAAGGGAATTCCCTGTGACTCGGGGGAGATATTAGACTTTCAGGCCATCAGGATGAGGTTGTGAGCCACTCTGACACACTCGCCTCCCTTTTGAACTCACACGGGGAATTTGCAGGCCCACTATGTGCTAACCCAGGATTTGAACCCGGGCCTCCCATGTGGAAAGCCAACATCTTAACCACTAAGCCACAGGGAATTCCCTCTGATTTGGGGGAGAAGTTAGGCTTTTAGGCAGCAGAAGAACACCACCTCTCAAGATGCAATGGAAAAGTTCTAACTGCACTCACGTGTAAAAAATGCCCCATCAAACTTTCAGATGCTGTTTTTAACCCAGTGTGGAGGAAGAATGATTAGGATTTTTATTGTGATCTCTCGCCCTTGAAATATATAATCCATTGGTTTCTGTTGTGTTTGAACAATAATAGCAATTCAAAACAGTAATAGCAATTAAAAAAAACGGCAGCAGAGCCTGGTTGTCCATGGCTGCACGCACACCTGCAGCCCATCAATTATAATTTATGCTTCATCCCGTATGGTGTCGCGCACTAGACCTCTACGCTCACAACAGTCGCATCCGCGATGCGATGTGAGCTTGTATATCAGCTGTTCTCTGTGCGCAAATACTGTTGCGCTTTGAAGTATAAATGTCTCCTACGGCGCATCTCACTAGCCAACATACAAGAGAGATTGAATGGACTGAAACCAGCGCTCCCCAAAACAACAGGTTTGGAGATCTGTTGGGAATTGATTACATAAAACAGTCACCCGTGCGCCCCGTCCCAATGTTTGTAAACAAATAATTGGTCTATACCCAAAATCTCGGCCACTCGTTCACTCACACTCGGTCACTCGCACTCGGTCACTCCAGCGTGGAAAGTTATGGAGAAATTGGTGACCTTCTGAAATATGTGACCATCTTGTGGACTTCATACAACTTACATGGAAGTCTTTAAATACGTGGCCTAAATACTGCTACAAACTGCAAAAGTTTACATTAGGGCACCAACATTATGTGATTGTCTACACGGTTGTCACATATTTCAGCAGGTCACCAATTTCACCGTAACACCACCATGCTGGAGTGACCGAGTGTGAGTGAGCGAGTGGATGAGATTTGCAAAAGGGAATTCCCTGTGACTCGGGGGAGATATTAGACTTTTAGTCACTTTTGACCTCACACGGGGATATACCACCTTAACCCAGGATTTGAACCCGGGCCTCCCGTGTGGAAAGCCAACATCTTAACCACTAAGCCACAGGGAATTCCCTCTGATTTGGGGGAGATGTTAGGCTTTTAGGCCATCATGCTGAGTCTGTCAGCCACTTCTGCTACATTACTAAATTGTGGTATACCACAACACAAATCTGAGAACTTCTCCCACCACTGCCAGAAAATTAATCACTGATCAATCACACATCATCTTGATTGATTGATTCACCGATCCTGATAATAACACTGATCAATTTTGCACAATAAAACATCTAAGGCCCAAACCAGGGCCCAGTGTGTGTGTAGGTCTAACCAATAGGGTCAGTGTGAATCTTTTTCTAACCGCCCCTTGGGAAAAAGGTACTCACAGAGGGGAGCCATGCAGTTGGTTTTCGCGAAACGCGGTAATCTGGTAGAGGGCCATGCCAAACGGTGACTATATGCGAAGCCCATGACGATTGGCCAAATGGTTTTGTATGTAATGTAATCACAGATTGGAGCCATACTAACCCATTTTGGACTGATGGCGATAAAAAAAGAAGGCTTCTAAATCCTAATAGTTTTCTGAAAAACCCATGTTTCTGTCAGTTGTGCTCAACCTTTTTCATGTCAAAGACCCCCAGAATTACCTCTTTTGGGCCACGGACCCCCATCTCAAAATATGTTGTTCCAGGGAATCCCCCAGAAGCAAATATTTCAGTTACAAACATTCGTTCTGAAATATATATTCAAAGATTTCCACCACATTTTCACGACTTTAAAAAAATAGCAGACCCACAAGCTCGTAGCCAGCCACTCGGTGCCACACTATGAGCTTGTAGATCTGCTATTTTTCAATAGCTAAAGCATAACATAATGCTAACACCAAAAGGGGTTCCCGCCCAAAATGGGCTAATATCCACACAGTGATATTAGTATGGCTTCGTGAGGCTAGTCAAGGACCCCCATTAATGGGCTAATATCCACACAGTGATATTAGTATGGCTTCGTGGGGCTAGTCAAGGACCCCCATAATCCCATTCATTTGTCCACTCATCCCCCGTCTGAAAAACACTAAACCCCCCGTTTGACCTCCATGAGGTGGTCAACTCACGGCACCATTATTGTAACACCCGGGATTCCAAAGCCAACATCTTAAAAGGTTAGTTCAGATTTTTGGAAGCTGTAGGAAATACAGTATAGTGGTTGCAAAGGTATTAATTGATTGCCTGAGTCTTGTGGTGGGAGTTCTGGTCTGGTTTTGCATGATGGGTAAATCATCTGGGGCTGGGGAGCACAAGGGTGGATATGGGGGTTGGGGGCACGAGGGTGGATATGGGGGGTGGGGGCACGAGGGTGGATATGGGGGGTGGGGGCACGAGGGTGGATATGGGGGGTGGGGGGCATCTGCACATCTCGCCTAAGGCTATACTACCTGTATAAAAGCCCCAGGGAGGAGAAGCCTGCAGGAGGAGGATCTGAGGATGCACAATGCAAGTGCACATAAAACACACCAGCTCACCGCCGGGGAAATGCACGACACGCCGACGCAATTATTATTCATACCGGTAATTTAAAGAAAGGTCTTTGAGTGTGGGTGATGGGTGGAGGGCTGGGCTGGGCTGGACACTAAAGGCTGCAGCTCATTTTGAAACAGTCGTAAAAGTCCTGGGGGTATAGATTGAGTCGAAGGAGAAAAAAAAGAGATATAAGGCCATTGACCAGATGGTGTGGTGGGTGGCAGGTGTACTGTATAGATAGATAGAGGCTATATGGATGGCATTGGCAGACAGCCAGCTAATGTAGCTCACCTGTGTATACAGTATGTGAGAGAGAAACATTTTCCTGCACGATGAAGACCTAAATGGTCGAAACGTTGCGGCTTCTCTTGCCATATAATAAAGTAAGTCTATACTATGGAGCTCTAAACACAAGTGTGCGGATGTTCCTTCTTTCTCTTTGATATTTGCCTCGATGCCTTCACATCAAATACAGGCAAAAGACCAGGCACACAATCCTCTCTGTGAACATGTGTGAGGGAAAGACAGACATCAGACAGACGTTAAGAGGCGAAGACAACACCTGTAGGCCTACTGTATACTGTATCGGGTGTTTGCAGTTAAGCGACCTATAGTGTCCATATTCTGGTGCAAATGTTCTGCAAAAATAGCTGTAGGCTATAATATACGCCCTGGAGGGACTCTATGAATCGGCCCTAAGCTGTCGTGTTTAATTAATAAGTGCGATTTTTACATCTTCCCAACTTTGAGTATGCAAATCTGTATGGTTGGTTGCAACTTGCAAATCGTGAAAATGTGGCCCAAATCTTTGAATATATATTCTTTCTTCTTCTTTCTTCCCTGGAACAACATATTTTCAGATGGGGGTCGGTGGCCAAATACATAATAGTTTCTGGGGGTCCTTGGGAACGACTGATGGGGTTTTTCAGAAACCCGTCAGGATTTAGAAGGCATTTGTAGAATCAGTTCTGCAGGTCTAAAGGGGTTCAAACTAAGTAAAAATGGAAGCAGCAGGTGGAGGTGTTAACATATAATTTGAAACTGTGTGATAAGAGTGATTCATCATCCTGCAGTTTAATAACTGCTGACAGGGCAGCTAATAAAACCTGGCACGTGTGATAAGAGATCTGGGTGACAATATACAGCAATGCAGACTTGCAGAGGACCACGTCTTTCACCCAACCACCGTGCTCTGAGAACGCACACAGGAGAAAGTTACAAGTTAAAGCTAAGCTGATAACTTATGATGATCATCAGTTAAGCTGATGCCTGAGGTGGCTGGGTCTTTCAGTACCTTCATGATGCTCAGTGACATCATAAAGGAAGACATGTTTGTTTGTTTCCCTGCCCACATCCCTGGGTTCTTCTAATCTACAGGCAGCTGTTCGGGTGAATTTCAACCGTGTTTAGTGATAGTGTGATAGAGAAAAATCCCATACACGCACAATGGATTTTTAAAATCCTCTCACACATGTCGTAAGAATGGATGGACGAAAGGAGAAGCTCCCAACTTAATTTCTCTTTTTTTAGGATAATTTTTTTAATAACAGCAGGGACGGATTAACCCCCACGAGGACCCCTGGGTCGGTAATTTTTGCAGGGTCCCGCTTGTTCGCGACATTTTCGTGTTTTTATCATCTTTTTAACCTAAATTTAACAATCTCAACACCCAATGAAGGGCCCCAGGAGCCCTTGTCAGGGTGTCAAACCCAGTACCGCACGGTCCAATTTCCCCGAAGGGCCCCTGAGAGCCATGGGCCCCTGGGCCACGGCCCCACTGGCCCAAAGGCTAATTTGTCCCTGCCCAACCGGCAGCGTAACAAGCATAATAGCACATGTAGTAAACATTAACTTGCTGCTTAGGGGCATTGTGGGAGGAACGGCCCCCTCCTCTGAGGTAAAAGCCCCCCTGGCTGTATCCGTATTAGCAAAAGAGAAAAGCACCAAATGTCACCAAATTTAAATTCCCGGTTCCCAATATCCTTAAATGCTCAATGCAACACTTAATGATCTCCTTTCAAGGTCTAATTATTCCGAGCAACTTCGAGAATAAATACAACTTGAATGAATTCCACAAAGACAATATTGAGGTAAATAATGGTATAGGTATAGAAGATTCTGTTGTTACTGCAGCTAAAATAATTACCCTGCAACCAAAGCCCTGTATGGATAAACCAGACATCCGGTCTATTTAAGCCCTTTACAGATGAACCACATATACTGTACCAATTAGAACCAGATAGAACGCAGGCTGTGCTGCATCCATCCTATAGTCCAGGGGTCTTCAATGTTTTTCAGGCCATGAAGGACCCCCTCCTAATCTGATGATGGAGAGAGATGAAGTAGGGACCCCCCCGTCCCCCCAAGCACTACGACTATGTGACGTTGGTATATAAATCGTGTTGCAGATGAAACTTTACCACAGATTTCATGGATATATAGTGTCATAGACTTGTGTGTCAGATTCATGTTATTTAATGTATATTTCTCACAATGGTGTGAGCTTGCAGATCTGCTATTTTCGGCTAATGTTCCCTCCAGAATAGAGATACTACTAAAGATTCCCCCCTTCCCCTGTAGTAACTCTGAGGACCCCCTGTTGAAGACCCTTATTTAGACTGATAAAGACTCAAGAGTTGCCTATGGACGCCCACTGGTCTAGCAGTCCAGGCACATATACCACATATAGCCGCATGCCTGACAGTGTGGTGCGGGTTCGAGTCCCGACGTCCTTTGCTGCGTGTCATTCCCTGTCTCTCTCCACATCAATAAAGGCAGAAAAGCCCCAAAATATCTTTAAAAAAATACATTTTTTAAAGAAGCATAGACAACTCTCCCATGCAACAACACTGTCTGCTCCAGTCCAGTCCTCCCTCCGTGGGGAAGGTTTGTTAAGTTTCATTGAACACGTCACTATATGAGTGCACTTGGCCTTGAGCCACTGCTGGCCGCTCCACCTGACACAGAAACAAAGTGTGAAGTGAAATCCTTTAGGACTGTAGAGAGGAGAGGAGAGGAGAGGAGAGGAGAGGAGAGAGCAACACATGCAGCATAGCGTCACCGCCTTCCCTGCATTCTGCTCTTGGTCCCCCAGCATGCACATGCATGCAAACAGGAGCCGAGTAGCACTGTTAGTGTTCTTCCTCAGCATGTCATACATAATTTACAATAATCAACATTAGTGGCTATATTATGAGTGCTTCATGGCTCTCCTTTATTCCACACATTCCATGCTTTTTAATTTTTTTAAGTCTTCTACTTAAGTATTCTTAGAACATTCCGTATAGCCTAAACACCAAACAAATGGTATACAGCAGCTGCCCTACACAACCTATTACATGTTTTACTCTTTTGTATTGTTGCAAAAGGCTGAGTGGATGATGATGGATGGATTGAGTCTCTGAGTCTAACGGTTGTGTTCTTCATCTTCCGATTGCACCATATATCTAGCTCTTAGACTATACTATAGCTCTGAGTCCTTAGAGGTGATATCTACTATAGCTCTGAGTCCTTAGAGGTGATATCTACCATAGCTCTGAGTCCTTAGAGGTGATATCTACCATAGCTCTGAGTCCTTATAGAGGTGATATCTACCATAGCTCTGAGTCCATAGAGGTGATATCTACTATAGCTCTGAGTCCTTAGAGGTGATATCTACTATAGCTCTGAGTCCATAGAGGTGATATCTACTATAGCTCTGAGTCCTTAGAGGTGATATCTACTATAGCTCTGAGTCCTTAGAGGTGATATCTACTATAGCTCTGAGTCCTTAGAGGTGATATCTACTATAGCTCTGAGTCCTTAGAGGTGATATCTACTATAGCTCTGAGTCCTTAGTGGTGATATCTATTATAGCTCTGAGTCCTTAGAGGTGATATCTACTATAGCTCTGAGTCCTTAGAGGTGATATCTACTATAGCTCTGAGTCCTTAGAGATGATATCTACTATAGCTCTGAGTCCTTAGAGGTGATATCTACTATAGCTCTGAGTCCTTAGTGATATCTACTATGAGATACTTCAATTCATGTCCTTTACTGATGCTCTTATAATGGTGACATGACAATCTATATAAACGTCAGCCGCTTATAGCTATGGCTATTTGTGCATAATTATGGATTGCAGCAGAATTGTTATATGATCTTAATTTATAGCTATTTTTTATAATAAATATCATTTTGGTGATTCCAACATATTTGATTGCAGCATGTGAAGGCAACACAAGATCAGGATATTGAAGTATTTGTTTCAAGCGCAGTCCTAACACGAGGCAACCAAACTGTACCAACATAAAATGAAATACAAATAAAATAGGCTATACTCCGTCGATAAACAGATTAATGATATGAAAGTGCGAGTAGGTTATATTTTGTCCTAGTATACTTTCACAAATATTACACGTTGTAATCATATTAAATGCGGGGATAGCCTAAAATAAAAAAGTGTCAAACAATTTAATAAAGATTGCTTGACCACATTAAAAGGTGGCTTTTAATTGAGCGTCTGCGCCGTTTCAGTTTCCAACCAACCACATGTGGAATAGGCTATGCTGTAATTCCAAGTTATATATAGGCTTATAGCAGCTGGCAACACGTCCAAGCTTTGGTGTAATGTTATGTTCAAAATAAATACCTGAAGTCACTACGAAATAAAATAATCCCTTACCTGTGCTCTGCGCTGCTCTGCTCTTCAAATTCCAGCGCCGTGTAGGCTGCTAAACAGATGGTGTCAACAGATGCATATCCGTCGCAGTAATGTTTTATAAAACAAATACAATCTCACTTCAAAACTGGGATGATGATGAAAGCCGTGGAAAAAAAGGTAAAGGATATTAAGGGAATAATAATAATAATGCCAATGAAGTTTTGGCGGAGCTCCGGCGCGCCTGTGAGGAACTGTCCCTGGTCCTGGAATAAGACTCAGTTCAGAACCACGGAGGAGCGCGTGGAGGATTCCTTCAGTTTTTTTCCTTCCTTCTCAGTCTCTCCTCCTGTGGTGAACGATTCAAAAAGTCACATTCGTATCCGGTTAGAATAAAAAGACATTGAAGATCAATCCATTGTTAAGGAACACTTATACTCTTGTAAAAATGAAGAAGTGTGCAACAGATAATTTGACTAATCATTATTAGATATAACGCAATGCACGTGGAGCGCAACAGACTATAGACATGTCATTTTTGGGGATATATTGAGAATTTGAGATTGAATCAGGCTATATTAAAATAAATCATATAAGGCTACAGGAGAGTTTAGAGGTGGACTAAAACGCGCTCGGAGGATATGGGTCTCCAAATAGGTGTGTCTTCTGGGTTAGTCCGCACTATATATAGGCTATATGTTAGGATACTTTAACCGAAAACAACGGTGAAATTGATCCATGAAAGAAACTACTATAGTAGGCTAGTAAAAATGGCTATCATCGTCACAAATCTTCTGTCAAATTGACAATATATAGGTCTATTGAATAGACTAGTGCAAAAAAGGAAGTAAGTTTTAGGCTGATAAATTGATGCGATGATATATAGTCCAGTTTTGAAAGCTGCCAGCCGGGTGCTGATTATTTCGGATGAGATGTAAATGTGCAAAGCTTGGGGAATCACCTCGATTTTATTTAATCGCTCTGCAGACACAATTTTTTTAAACAAGACATATTCTCTTGAGTGCTTATCTTCACCCGCATGAGTGGTGGTGAAATTCTATATTTGGGGGTCCAGAAACATGTTTGGACATGGTGTGAGAGGGCGTGTGTGAGGTCGTCCGCAGATTGTAACATGCAGCCAGCCGGGGCAATATATGGGCGCTTTAATAGGAGATCATCACGGGACATGTCCGCGACCTTTTACCTCTCTTCTGGCAACAAAAAGGACATGTTCACACAAGGAGTGGCCCCGTGAGTGAATTCTGTATGCTACGCCACCTCTCTCTCTCTCTCTCACTCAAGCCCTCTTCCCTTTCCAATGTAATAAGGATTAATAATTAACAGCACGGGAAGGCAATAATCTCCATGCCCTCAAAGCTGCATGACACCCCTGTGGATTTCACAATTAATTAAATCAGTCGTCGAGCCGGTGCATGTGTCATCCATCCCAGCTCTTTATCCAGAGTGATTTTAATTCTTGCCTTTGGACAGAGGTTGGGTTGGGGTGCCATGAGTAGCAGCACACTGCAGCAGAGAGACATCACACAGGGCAGGGCGTTGGACAGAGGTTGGGTTGGGTTGCCACCATGCCATGGTAGCACACTATTGTAGGCCTATATGTTTTCTAATTAAAATGTCCAAAGTAACTGTAACTAAAGTTTTCAAATGCTTGTAGTGGAGTAAAAGTATTGGGAATTGGAAATACTCAAGTAATGTACAAAATACCTAAAAATTGTACTTAAGTACAGTACTTAAGTAAAAGTACTTATTTACTTTCCACCAGAGGTTGGGGTGTCATGGTGTAACACACTGCAGCAGACACAGGGGTCAGGGTTTTGGACAGAGGTGTCATGGTGTAGCACACTGCAGCAGACACAGGGGTCAGGGGTCAGGACAGAGGTTGGGGTGTCATGGTGTAACACACTGCAGCAGACAGGGGTCAGGGTTTTGGACAGAGGTGTCATAGTGTAGCACACTGCAGCAGACACAGGGGTCAGGACAGAGGTTGGGGTGTCATGGTGTAACACACTGCAGCAGACACAGGGGTCAGGGGTCAGGACAGAGGTTGGGGTGTCATGGTGTAACACACTGCAGCAGACACAGGGGTCAGGGTTTTGGACAGAGGTTGGGGTGCAGTGTTGTTTTTGGTTCATAGTCTTTTGAATAGTTCTAATTTAGTTTTAGTCACATTTTAGTCACCTGGAATGTTATAGTGTTAGTAAATGTCATGCGATTTTTGTCGACTAAATCTACAGTTGATTTAGTCGACTAAAATGTGTTTTGGCGGGCGTTGATGCCGTCGTAATGACTTGCTCGAAAATAGCAAGTGTAAAAGCTTGTTGTGAGCTTGTAGATCGGCTATTTTCAGCATGCAACCAAGTGTAAAATGACTTGTCCACTAGTCCCTTCCTAACATTTTAGTCTAGTTTTAATTTGTTGAAGAAATTGTCAGTATATTTAGTCTTAGCTTTCATTTAGTTTCCATTTAGTTTTCGTCAGTGAAAAAAGGTAGTCGACGAACATTTTTCATCTTAGTTTTAGTCGAGGAAAACAACACTGTTGCGGGGTGCCATGGTGGCAGCAGTCACAGGGGCCATGCAGGGGAAAACAACACTGTTGGGGTGCCATGGTGGCAGCAGTCACAGGGGCCATGCAGGGGAAAACAACACTGTTGGGGTGCCATGGTGGCAGCAGTCACAGGGGCCATGCAGGGGAAAACAACACTGTTGGGGTGCCATGGTGGCAGCAGTCACAGGGGCCATGCAGGGGATAACAACACTGTTGGGGTGCCATGGTGGCAGCAGTCACAGGGGCCATGCAGGGGAAACAACACTGTTGGGGTGCCATGGTGGCAGCAGTCACAGGGGCCATGCAGGGGAAAACAACACTGTTGGGGTGCCATGGTGGCAGCAGTCACAGGGGCCATGCAGGGGAAAACAACACTGTTGGGGTGCCATGGTGGCAGCAGTCACAGGGGCCATGCAGGGGAAACAACACTGTTGGGGTGCCATGGTGGCAGCAGTCACAGGGCCCATGCAGGGCAGAAAACAACACTGTTGGGGTGCCATGGTGGCAGCAGTCACAGGGCCCATGCAGGGGAAACAACACTGTTGGGGTGCCATGGTGGCAGCAGTCACAGGGGCCATGCAGGGGATAACAACACTGTTGGGGTGCCATGGTGGCAGCAGTCACAGGGGCCATGCAGGGGAAAACAACACTGTTGGGGTGCCATGGTGGCAGCAGTCACAGGGGCCATGCAGGGGAAACAACACTGTTGGGGTGCCATGGTGGCAGCAGTCACAGGGGCCATGCAGGGCAGAAACAACACTGTTGGGGTGCCATGGTGGCAGCAGTCACAGGGGCCATGCAGGGGATAACAACACTGTTGGGGTGCCATGGTGGCAGCAGTCACAGGGCCCATGCAGGGGATAACAACACTGTTGGGGTGCCATGGTGGCAGCAGTCACAGGGGCCATGCAGGGGATAACAACACTGTTGGGGTGCCATGGTGGCAGCAGTCACAGGGCCCATGCAGGGCAGCCGTCCTAAACGCATGATTTATAGGCTAGTATTTAGTCGTACGAGTATACGACGGTAAAGCTTGCCGGGGAAAAAAAGCTATTTTAGGAGGATAGGACTATATGGAATCATTATGGGGTGCAAAAACAGTGTGTGGAGTGAAAGGGCGCCCATATTTTGGGGGGCATGTTTTTGCTCTCATGTGTCCGTGAAAATCAGCGAGATGATACTCATATTATAACTTGTCATGTGATGTACTGCCCTAAACAAAAACTTACATCATAACTACCAAAGTCCATACAGACTTGGCTGGCAACAGGGAATTTATAATTAATTCAGGATCTAAACAACATTGACAGTCCATATAGACTTGGCTGGCAACAGGGAATTTATAATTTATTTAGGCTCTAAGCAAACATTGACAGTCCATATAGACTTGGCTGCCACGTGACCCTCAAAAAGGATGACTTTTTTAAATGAGCTCTCAGTAATTTCCACATAGTGGTTCCCACATTGGTGCCATGACCCTAATTGGGGGATGCCCAGATCATTAGCTTAATGTGCAACACTGTTTTCTCACTCAACAGTAAACAAGCCAACTGTATAAGTGCATGTACAGTATACAGGGTATCTGCACATTTTTAACCCATTTTGACCAGATCAGATTCTAAAAATATCTTCTACATCCTGACAGTTTTCTGAAAAAGCTGTTTCTATGTCAGTCGTTTTTCAAAAATAGCAGACGTACAAGCTCGTAGCGCGCCACTCAGCGGTGCACTATGAGCTTGTAGATCTGCTATTTTTCAATAGCTAAAGCATAACATAATGCTAACACCAAAAGGGGTTCCCGCCCAAAATGGGTTTAAAGGGGAAAGGAACTGGTTAGAATTACGTGTTCCTTCCATGCGACGCACTTATACGTCCAACTGGGGATTCCCCCCCCCCCTGTCAGGTGAAAAGAAGTGGCTTGGACTCCTCATGCATAGGAGGAAGCATGAGGTCAGTTCATTGTTCTGTCATTGCAGGTTGGCAGAGGGAGCGTATAGCGCTCAGCTGGATTACATTGATTAGACAATGACACTGCATGGGTGAAAAAGATGGGTTACAAAATCCTGGGAATAAAAAAATAATAAAATCACACTCGTGTGAAATGAGGGGTGCTCTTATCATCATACATCATCACATTCCGGCCAATCACAATTCAGTTTTCTGCCCTCACATTTTATCCTCGAAATGTACTTCAGCTGAGGACACTTCAGAAACCCGTCTACCAGTGACATCATCATTTGACAGATTTATTTTTATTTACATTTGTATTAACGTGAGAACAATGGCTTTCATTACAGCATGCTAATTTTCCAGGAATAAGTTTCTATTATCTTGGATTCTCCATCAATGATGTCACTGGTAGACCGGTTTCTGAACTGACAGCCCACCTCTGAGACACGAATAGAATAGACCATATTATTATTGTAACAGCCGAGGGCCGCCCTAGTGTAGTGTAGTGGTTAGAGCATATACCTTTCATACATCAATCTGTTGCGCAACTGTGAGTCAGGCCTAAGCCAAAAGGATATCCCTATATGACTCGGGGGAGATATTAAGACTTTCAGGCCATCAGGCTGAGGTCGTGAACCACTCTGCTACTCTATAGCAAGCATTAGTGAGGACCAATTATAATAAAGATACAGTACATTGGAAATGGGTCTTTAACACCAAATTGGTCTAATATTCTTAAGAAAGAGGCAGACGTTGTGAAAATAGACGATCTACAAGCTCACGTAAGTATGTCCCGATACTGTATCTGTATCGGGAAAAGTATCAGATCGGCCCTTATTTGTCATATCGGTATCGGTGAATATGTCAGTCTAACCACTGATCTGACACAGGGGTAAGGGGTTGACACTATGGCAGGTAAATAAAATGTTGGGGCATGTGGAGTGTGCTTTGGAGTTGCCCAAACTGCAAGTGCACATTTGAGTGAGGATGATAGCTATAAACACTTTTCCTGGTCGTTGGACTTCAAAATAATATATATTTTCTTTTTTTTATTATTATAAATATTATTCTCTGGTATCGGTATTCGGTATCGGCTAACACAGAAATTGTGGTATTGGGATTGGATCGGAAACGAAAATTGGGACATGCCTAGTTGTGAGCGGCTATTTTCACATTATTTATCTGTGGAACCGAGTCAAACGAAACGTAATCCCCAGTTCAAATAGTATTATTTTGGGGGGGGTCGCAGCCCGATAGGTTTGGGAATCGTTGACCTATTGCACATGCAGTGTAATCTCAAAATTGACTTTTTAGACATCATAGCAGCCATCGTCGTCCAGGTTAATGTGTCAGGGATCCTAATACTATGCTCAACATCACTATAAGCTACTGAAACCCTCTCTTTCTCAAAAGCTCTTAAGTGGAGTCAAATGGGCTTCCTGTAACCCGGCACCTTGTCTCAATCAGATGTTACCCAGATCAATAGGTGCACCACTTGGTACGAGTCCAGTGCGATACGTTATCGCGGGTCATTGTTGTTCTGGACATCTCACATTATTTCGTGCATATTGATCAAACTTGTTTTCTTTCTTTCTTGGACTGTTCCCGCCACAAAGAGCTGCAGCTGAATGTGTATTGAAAAGGCATTTTGCCATTAAATGCTCCTCTTTTCTCTCCACGCTTTGAAACGCCATCTTTCTCCATGCCTCTCCTCGAAAGCAGCGGAAATAGCAGTCATTACCGAAAAGCCCTGAGAGAGAAATACAGTCAAGTGTGAAATCATGAAAGCTGGCAGCACAAAGGAGAGTGCTTATTAAGTTATTAGGTGCTTTGAGCCTCATCTATATTTTCTGAGCACAACCCCTTTACCACTCACCCCTCCTCCCTCCTTACATGTCACTAATTTACCTTTCAGAGACAGAGAACAATGGGCCTTTCAGAAGTTCACATTATTTGACAAGCAGTGCTGCAATGACACAGTTCTGTGGGTTTGCATCTAGCGCTTTACAGTCAAGCGTGCCTGCAGTACATTCTGCATTAGTAGAATGTTAACACTTTGCTAATGTAGAAGAAAATAGACCAGGTGTGCTCATTGAGTGCACTTTTCAATCAAAACATTTTATTACACACGTTCGTTGGCAATGAACATTATTCCTAGTAGCCGGGGGGGGGGGGGGGGGGGGGGGGGGCACGCCACAGGCCCAAAAGCTCAAGGAATAGGGTTTAACCTGTGATTTCATGCTGTATTTTTTATTTATGTTTTTTTCTATGAATGTGGTCATTAAGGTCCACAGAATGAGAGGCCTGCTTTGCCGGAAAAACCGGTATACCACACCATAGACAACCAATATAAGGCAACATTTTCCAAATGTGACAATTGTGACAAACTAGGGGGTTTTCATGATTCTGAATCCATTCCAAGCATTAGTTTTGCACGAAAAACACTCCTTGGCATGAATTCGGCCATAGTCACTTGCCAAAATGTGCCCAAATGTGCTGTCCTCATCACATTTATGATGACGGCTATGACCGTTTTTCGTGCAAAACCAATGCTTGGAATGGATTCAGAATCATGAAAACCCCCTAGTTTGACACGTCACAATTGTCACATGCTACTTAAAGCATTTGGGAAATTGTTTTGTTGTCTATGGTGTGGTATACAGCCATGGCCATAACTTTTCTTTCGTGATGTTTCCGGCAGAGCAGGCTTCTCATTCTGTGGACCTTAATGACCATATGAATAGAAAAAACACAAATAAAAAGTACGGCATGACATCACAGATCCTGTCCAATGTTGGGTGACTGGCTCCCCGGCTATAGAGTATATGGAACTTCTACAAGATTTAGACCTGAACATGTGACAACAATTAGCCTCCAGGTGTGTGAGTCAACGGACTGCCGCTACAACACGAAGGAAAAAACCCCAGAGCTCTTTCATAAATCAGCTCCAGGCAGCAGCATTAAAAAACAAACAAAAAAATTACTTCTGACATAACAATAAAAGTAATATATTCTTGAATTGTGATAATATTGTTATGTACAGTACTAAGTTGCATTGTACCTCCTAACATTATGTGGGAGTCTTTGTTCAGAATGCATGCAGGCAAATCCAATGTTTACCTTCAGGACGGACTGTCCACACTGTCGTGTTCAGACATTGTTGACCTATAATAGGCCTCACTCACACCTGTGTCCTGTGTCTTCTGGGTGTCATGGTCGCCTCAATGCATTTCCAATGGGAGTCACATGGTTTCATGACACAACCTTGTTGCACGGCTGTCTTCTGCCCTAGGGATATCCCTATATGATTCAGGGGAGATATTAAAGGGACACTTCACCCTTTTTGCAAAAAAATATATGTTAATGACGTTTAGAAACTTTAGATCACTTTCCTGGGGGTATTTATGTGTGTAATATGTGGTTTTAGATATTTTAGATTGTAGCAGTGAGCCTGTTGTCTCTGATGTCATGGACACTGGTCTCACTACCTTCCTGGACTACAATTCCTATAATTCTTTGGTGCACTGCTCCTCCTTGTGGATAGAGGGGAGAGCTGTCTAAACTGAGACAACATGTAGTCCAGGAAGGAAGTGAGCCCAGTGTCCATGACATCAGAGACAACAGGCTCACTGCTACAATCTAAAATATCTAAAACCACATATTACACACATAAAGACCCCCAGGAAAGTGTTCTAAAGCGTCTAAACGTCATTAACATATATTTTTTTGCAAAAAGGGTGAAGTGTCCCTTTAAGACTTTCAGGCCATCAAGCTGAGGTCGTGAGCCACTCTGCTACACTATAGTAAGCATTAGTGAGGACCAATTATATGAAGATACATTGGAAATGGGTTTTTAATACCAAATTGGTCTAATATTCCTAAGAAAGAGGCAAACGTGAAAATAGACGATCTACAAGCTCACGTTGTGACTTGTGAGCGGCTATTTTCCACATTATTTATCTGTGGAAATTAGTGTGACATGTGACTTCCATTGGAAATGCATTGGGGCGGCCATTAAACACGGACAAGACACAAGACACGGACGAGACAGCTGTCTCAATAGTGTGAGCGAGGCCTTACTGTATCTGCATTGGGTTGCTGTGGTCATATATATTATATGACCACTAACTAAGACCGAGACACATCTTTAGAAATCAGAGTATAATAGTATTTCGAAACATGGTCTTAATAGGTTAAGGGAGGGTGAACACAAAATAGCCTTAGATTAAGATGGCAGATATTCTCTGCAGGGGGAATGTATAAGGCAACATTTAACTTATAGATTAATCAAATGTTTAAAATAAGCAGCTAAAAAAAAAAGATAACATTTTCTAAATATGAGGCCTTGCGCTATGAGAGGTATTATTTGCTCTGGACGAATTAAATATTAAATATTTTACCCACGAGTTGGTATAGAGCAAAATATGAAAAGAAGACTTAAGGTCACCACACACCGAGCGCATTTTTCGGATTTCTAGTGGCGTTTCTCCATCGGTTTTCCGAAAAACACGTCCAGTGGGCAAACCACCTTTATTGTCAAACCTGTTCATCGCCCCTTCTAACCTCTTCAGTACTGTTAAAACGGGAATGGTTTGAGGTTGATTTGGAAGCATGTAAATGTAATAGAACTGATCAAATAAATCAATCATTATCAGTGATCGATCTCTTAATGGAAGGAATTACCGTTGGAAATTGATTCGGCCCAGAAGCATTAAATATTTTATTATTTGTGTTAATTATTTTTGTCCTCGTTATTATTATCCTTTATATTTGACTTAATGTGAATTTGGAAAATGCTCAATGTATTTGGCCATCATATCAAATCACCTGATGCTTTGTACCCGCAGTGGATACAAGCCTTACCAACCACTGTTCTATCTTACTGTACAGTAACTACAGTAAGTCATTTTTAAACTTTTCAAATTAAAAGTTAAATTAACACACTCTACTGTCCACCATCAATGCCCTTCTTTTTGTTTTACGTAAAAAGTATTACTTTTAATCTAAAGAAGATTTATTGAAATAATAATTGCAACCAAACAGGCTCAAAGTGCTTTACAGCACTTACAGTAAACCTTATATATATATTTGGTTGCCTGGAGTCACCCAGGGCTCTATTCTAGGTGCCCTCCTGCTTTCTCGCTATAAATATCTTCGCTGAAAAATAGCGAATCTGCAAGCTCCCAAACGAGTCGCGACACATTGGGTGCTTGTAGATCGCCGAATGTTCGCCCCCAATAATTGGGATTCGATGGTTTTTGTGGTTAAATGAAAAACATAAAAAATATAGCTAGAGCTCTCTGCTGGGACTGTTTCCCCCGCGACCCGGATCCGGATAAGCTGTTGGAGGTGGATGGATGCATTGTATATTAAGTTTATAAAAAAATAAAATAAAATGGGTGACTACGCAGAGGATCAACTGGTGGATACTCAGTTCCACGATTCTTAAATTCCATTTAAGGAGGAAAATATTTATATTTTGATGACAAGTATACACTACAGGTTTCACCAAAGAGTATCGAAAGGCCCTGAAATATGGCGTGTCGGGCATGGCGTGTACACAGCCCCATCTGGAATGTTCATTAAACTCAGGGCACTGCCAGAGTGAAATTAACAATCACGATGTTCTGTGTATTAAAAGATCCACCATAAAAATAAAATAAAAGACTACACGACAACCAACAACAGCAACAACCGGAGAACTGCTGGCCAAACGACCTGCTGAAGCCCCTCCCTCTCATCCCTTCATGATCATCATCCCAGCTCCTACTTCATCTCCTCCTCCTCCTCCTCCCCCGCCAGGGGCTTCATCTCCTCCGCCCTCGACTCCACCAGTGGTTCTGTGACCTTGTCCTCCGTCGTGGTCGTTGCTGCTGGGGTCCCCTCTCCCTCCTCCGTCCCTCTCTCGCCCCCCTCCTCCTCCTCCTCCTCCACCACGGGACCCTCCATCACGGGTTCGATCATGTCCAGCTCCTCGAAGGACGAGCCGCTGCCCACGGACTCGTCTGAGCCGCGCTCTCTGTGCTGCAGGGGGTCGTGGTGCTGGTCGCCCTCCTCGCCGTCGCCCAGGTCCCTCAGGGGCAGCGAGGAGGCCAGGGAGGCGGCCGTGGACGCCGCCAGAGACGTCTCCCTGCTGTCCCAGGGCGCGCCGCCGCTCACCGAGCTGCCGTCACTGTGGGAGTCTGCGCCTATAGCGTCACGACAGACACACGCACACACACACACAGACACAGACACACACACACACACACACACACACACACACACACACACACACAGACATAGACGGGTCAACAGGGATGCTGTCTGTCTTTGCACAAAATCAGCCTATAATGGGCATAGTATCCCGAGTGTTTATTTAACTGAAATTGAGAGTCGCAAAAAGTTTTACGCTCTCAGACAGAAGGTCGAAATAAAATTCAAGGTCTTGATGATTTGACACGGCAAGCTCTTTCTCTAGCTGAAAAACATATTATGAATGCGTTGTTTTGGTCATTACCGCAAACTAATACCCTCATCTAATCTGGATCTAAAGGGTAATTGACTCATTGCTAATATGAAGTTAAAGTGCATATCTGGAGATAAACATGGCATGAGAATGAAAAGTGTGAAATGTTGCAAGAAATGCACAGGAATGTTCACACACCTAAAATGTGCAAATAAAACTGTAAATACAAATACATTTTTGCAATGTAATTGCAACGATTTAATGACACTAAAACGACTTTCTGTTGGAATAAAAACCTTCTTTAACATTCCATGTGTTAATGTGGCTAAAATTATATATATTATATATATTTTGGTCAATTGTGGAGTTTCATTAGCACCAACTTGTGAATGAAACCACTGGGAGGGGTCACATTATGATGGCAGTGATGTCCATCCTCTGACAAAAAGATGTTCTAGATTTTCACAGTTAATATTTATATTTTTCATATGCACATTACTGTTGAGGTTCAAACAGAACTGACCAGTGGCGTGCAGACATTTAGAGGGGCAGGTAACAAAGGCACCTTGTGCAGCGCGTGGAACCGGCCGGTGGCCTTAATAGTGTGAGATTGATAGATTTTGGGGCATAAATAATATATTAAAAGTTTTTTTATCAATAATTTATCATTGTCACCATGGTCCACATACTGTACACTGTACAAAAAATATATTATATTTTAAAATGGCACATTGCTGTCCAGAGGGCAAGGGCAGGTGGTGCTCTATAGCACCCCCTAGTGTCTATCTGTGCACCCCACTGCAACTGACATACTGTATACAGTAACAATTAACACATCACTATAAAATATGTAAAAACATCAAGAAGACGATTAGCTTAATGTGATGGAGATTTCCTCAATGCACTACATGATGATCAGCTTGCTAATGCTTTCAGAACAATTATGATCACTGATTCTAAATCATTAAAAAAGCCATTCATAATCCCTGCATCACCTTCTTAGGTAGGGTTGTGTGTGTGTGTTTGTGTGTGTGTGTGTGTGTGTGTGTGTGTGTGTGTGTGTGTGTGTGTGTGTGTGTGTGTGTGTGTGTGTGTGTGTGTGCGCGCGCGCACGTGCCCCTTTTGTAGCAGCATGCTTGAATCCAGCAAGGGCATGCATTGATATGCCAAAACAATTAAGTCTCACATTGAACATGAATGGAAACTGTGCTCAAAGACCCATCATTCCTGCATGGTACAAACGAACCACATAATAATATAAATGATTCACCTCATGAATGAGTTCTTTTCGTGAGACCTTGCTGCAAATCCTGCGCAACGTTATAAATTAACATAGGCAGCACAACCATGGTGTCTGTCAGGTCTGCAAGAGATTGGACAAAACAGCTAGACGAGATATCAGACCTTTTTCCAGGTTTGATTGATGACAAAGACACCTGACACCTGACACACCCTCCACGAACAGCAGCCACAGCCAGCGACCCAAGGTTGAATTTCCTAGTTTTAACCCATTTAGACCTGAGGACGATTCTACAAAATGTCCTCTAAATTTTCTGAAAAATGTTTCTATGTCAGTCGTCCTCAAGCGTCAAGTACCCTAAAATATTATCTGTATTTGGCCACCGACCCCCATCTGAAAATGTGTTGTTCCAGGGACCCCCCCCCCCCCCCCCCCAGAAGCACTGGCTCTGAAAGAATATATATTCAAAAATTTGCACTACATTTTCATGATTTTTAAAAAACAGCATAGATCATAGCGCGGCACTCGGTGCTTGTGGATCTTCTATTCCAATAGCTAAAGTATAATATAATGCTTAAAAAACCAAAAACACCCGTCCAGAATGGGTTAATACTGTATAAAGCAATAAATTAAGTGTGTGATACCAAGTGAGGAACAAGCCTGACCTCTATCCCATGATGTGGAATAAATCACTCAAAGACATTTTCTAATTTGATTTCGCCCTCGAAATGTTGGATTTTCCCCTCTTACTAGTCCATGAGCAGCAGCAGCAGCCTCCAACTAACCAGGATATTACTGAATCGTTCCCTCACCTCACTGGAAACAACCTTTCAAACACACCATCTGTGAATAATACAAATAAAACGTTTCTACAGTCTATATACCAAAGCCTTTACCAGCCTCAGAAACACAGACGTTTTATTTACAGGGAGAGAAACAAAGTCTGGGACGGATCAGTCCTCTAGAGTAGTGCAAACGTCGATCACTATCTCTGCTGATTTCTGATAGTCTATCTACACCTTTGTTCAGTTGACGCACACACGCACACATGTACTCCTCTCTCTTTTAGGGGTTTAGGGGCGACCGTACCTGATACCCCTAACAGTATGTAAATATTCCTGGCCAGTTTGTACTGCGTGAATAAATAGTGAAAACCCCTGGCAGAAGAGTAGGATTATATATCTTATATCTATGATCAGTGTTCAGAGAAAAGGAGGACACATCTTGTCCTGTGCTTCTCTATCCCACGAGAGTCTAAAAAACACAATATGATGATTTCCTTCCGTTACCTTCACGCCCAAAACAAAACTCATCCACACATCAGTCGGATGTTTGCACTTAACGTGCCATCTGGGGATCACAAATAATACAGTAAACAACACGGAGAGTCTCCAGAGTCTCCCTGCCTGCCTGCGGAGGTCAATCCTTTCCCATTCCTCCATAAGGATCTCACATCGCCTCCGGAATCTAATTATCAACTCATGGATTCAACAACATCTGATCCTGTCTGCTATATATATCATCATACGCGGTAGTATTATGCGGGAGAGGTCATTAACCCATTCTGGACGGGAACCCCTGTTGGTGTTTTTAAGCATTATGTTATGCTTTAGCTATTGGAAAAATAGCAGATCTACAAGCTCATAGCACGGCACTCGGTGCCGTGCTATGAGCTTGCAGGTCTGCTATTTTTGAAAAATCTTTCAAAATATATGCTTTCAGAGCAAACGTTTTTAACTAAAATCTTTCAAGTCCCTAGAACTACATATTTCCAGGTGGGGGTCGGTGGCCAATTACATATAATTTCCGGGGATCCTTGACATGAAATAGTTTGAGAACCACTGATATAGAAACACAGGTTATTCAGAACCACTGATATAGAAACACAGGTTATTCAGAACCACTGATATAGAAACACAGGTTATTCAGAACCACTGATATAGAAACAGGTTATTCAGAAAACGGTCATGATTTAGAATCGAACTTAGGTCAAAATGGATTAAGGCCGTTTAATAATGGACTGAGAAACATCCTGTTAATTAGTCGGCAGGTCCAAACGAAGCCAAACAGTCATCAGGGATGGCCTTCAAGGGGAAACGGCTCCAGTGTGTAATGGAGTGTGAATAGACTGTAAGCATCACCCATCGTACATCAGGGGATGTGCAGGCAGGGGGACACCGATTGTTATAGTGTGCGTTTATACGTTACGCAAAAATGTTATCCGGAATGTTAATTTTAGCCACATGAACTCTAGCTAAAGTGTCCCTTTTCTGGAGAGAGCTTGCATGAACCCAACGCGCTGTGAGCTTGCAGACCGTCGCCAATGTTTTAGGATATAGGTAGGGCTCCATTTTCGTCACGGCTAAACCCCTTATCCCTAAACTTCTTTGCCTATTTTTACTATTTTGCAAAACATTTTTGAATAGTTAAAATGGTCAGTCTACAAGCTCACAATGTGTCAATGTAGATTGGCTAGTTGAACTATTAAAAAATATATTTTGTAGTAAAAAATGGCAAAGAAGTTTAGGGATAAGGGCTTTAGCGGTGACGAAAATAGAGCCCATAGTGAACTAGAGAGTGAAAATAGAGCCCATAGTGTACTAGAGAGTGCTCCGATCCATCAGCCACCGATCGGACGCTTTTCACTCCAAATCACTCCATCTGGCGAAACCAACCGTTTGACCGCCAGGATTGATTCATCTATTTATCGCGCATTGCCAAGGCTCTTCCCCTTTCAACCCTTATTTTGAAGAGCCAAATATCCGCAACCGGGTGTTACGATGACATAATGCTGTGTGTGGTGTCTTTGACTGGTTGTTGTTCTCTCGCTCAACCCCTTTTCATATCAAGGACCATAATTTATTCTGCATTTGAGCCAGGGACCACCATCTGATGAGATTTAACCAGGGACCACCATCTGATGAGATTTAACCAGAGACCACCATCTGATGAGATTTAACCAGAGACCACCATCTGATGAGATTTAACCAGGGACCACCATCTGATGAGATTTAACCAGGGACCACCATCTGATGAGATTTAACCAGGGACCACCATCTGATGAGATTTAACCAGGGACCACCATCTGATGAGATTTAACCAGGGACCACCATCTGATGAGATTTAACCAGGGACCACCATCTGATGAGATTTAACCAGAGACCACCATCTGATGAGATTTAACCAGAGACCACCATCTGATGAGATTTAACCAGGGACCACCATCTGATGAGATTTAACCAGGGACCACCATCTGATGAGATTTAACCAGGGACCACCATCTGATGAGATTTAACCAGGGACCACCATCTGATGAGATTTAACCAGGGACCACCATCTGATGAGATTTAACCAGGGACCACCATCTGATGAGATTTAACCAGGGACCACCATCTGATGAGATTTAACCAGGGACCACCATCTGATGAGATTTAACCTGACTCGGACCCAAAACTAAAGACTTCTTCTTCCACAATTCCATGCTGTATTGTATTGATTCTAATTGTGTAGACTTCTTGTAACAATTATTTAACTCTAGACAGTGTCAAATGAAACCAAATGGACCCTTATGGGTCCATTTGGTTTCATTTTACACTGTCAAGAGTACAAAAAAAGGTAACATCAATAAAAGAGAAATATGTGCAGGTGAGAAATGAAACCCATGGAGGAATTATATGGTTTTCACCAAAGATAATATACAAATAGTAAGTAGACAAAGTAATCAAACATGGGTATGGAAAATAACAAATACAACAACAAATACACTTGTGTAAAGTATGCGTGCGTGCGTGCGTGTGTGTGCACGCGCCTGATAAGTGAGTTAAAGATCCATACGGGTCCATTTGGTTGTAGCTGGGTACCACCTGGGAACCCCCTCAAAGACCACTGGTGGTCCCCGGACCACTGTTTGAAAACCACTGCACTGGGCCATTCATTATCAGCCCTCCAAAACTGGGACTACTGTACACTACTGCTACATGACATCTTTTACTGTAGATAACAATTGACTCAATTAGTTGCCAAATTGGGCCCATTGGGATTATTAGTGGAGAATCTCTTGAAGGTCTTGTTCGTCAAGAGGTTTGAAACGGAGAAGAGGGGGTTTTAAGGAGGTAATTAGAGACAGACAGGAGCACCGAGGAGACATGAAGAGAGGGAGGGGACACTGGGAAAAGACTTAGAGAGGGAGGGGACACTGGGAAAAGACTTAGAGAGGGAGGGGACACTGGGAAAAGACTTAGAGAGGGAGGGGACACTGGGAAAGGACTTAGAGAGGGAGGGGACACTGGGAAAAGACTTAGAGAGGGAGGGGACACTGGGAAAAGACTGGGAAAAACGGAAAGAAAGAAAATAACATAATAAAGTGTTATTCTCATTTATATTATAGCCAAAATGAAGCTGGGAGGCACTGCCACTGGTCATTATGAAGACCTGTTTGTTTTTAGGGAGAATTCTCCATTGATGAAGCTGGCAAAGAACACTGTATTTAGTCTCATCCATCCACTCTCTCTCGTCTCAGGCGTAGTGGTTACCACGGTTACCTCACAGCAACACAGTCTTGGGTTCGAACCTCAGCATGGGGGCTTTCTGTGTGAGAGTCTGCGTGTGTCCGTCTCATGTTTGCGTGCGTTTTCCCCCTGGTTCATTCCCAAATCAAATCAAATGCAATGCCCTTGAGCAAGGTACTGGCATCATGTTTTTAATTTAACATTTATTTAACGAGTATATACAGTACCATTGAGATAAGAGATTTGTCCTGGCCCCGGGCACCGCACTGTGGCTGGTCACGATACTCCTCCTAAGTAGTTAGGAATGGTCAAATACAGAGTGGCGGTGGCTCAGGGTAGAGTGGCCGGATGGTAACCGCAAGGTTGCCAGTTCGAACCCGGGTTCCCCCAGAGTTAGTGTCGAAGTGTCCTTGAGCGAGACTCTGAACAACTGCTCCTGATGTGCTGCTGGTTGGTGCCTTGCATGGTTTCCGCCGCTATCGGTGTATGAATGTGTGAAATGATGCACATGCAATGTAAAGCGCCTTGGATAAAGGCGCTATATAAATGCACCCTTTACCATTTACAAATTAAATGTGTACCGCGTGCGCTGCATTAACAATTTCCCATGCTCTTCCGCCTGGATATGGATATCAGTAATAGTATGTTATTATGTAAAACACGGAACAGCACAAACTCAACCCACTTGCAACACTCCACTGCCATTGGCTCCGTCACCTGCAATTACACTCCATTTATAGACACAGAACATACAATTTGACTGTGTTTAATTGTAGCGCAATTAGAATCAACCAGGAGACCTCAATAATACATTAATTACAGCATTACAATAGCAAATTGACTACGTACAGTACACACTGTACAGCCTACACAATGCTCTCTTTCTCGTCAAATCACCCCAACAAAAGGATACACCACCCGGTAGCTGACTGGAAATGGAGATGGTCAACAACGTTCCTTGTTCTATTCCAGATGGAGACAATGGGCTCTATGCACACAGAATAACTCTTCCTACTTCCGGGCCCCTTCCCTACTTCTGTGTGTGTGTGTGTAAAGTTGGCGTGTAAAAAACAAAGCCTGCGTGTCTACCTAGCCATTTGTTTGTAACGTACTGTATATAATAGTACACACTTTCTGGAGCCAAGGATATATTTGGCCGTGGACCCCCTGCATGTGCCAGGCCAGGGACCTCCATAAGAGAAGACTTGTGTTAAGAAATAAACTAAATTATTCACTCAATTTTACAAACATTTAAAAGATCTTTCAAAAATGTTCACGAAACTTCACGAAGTGACTCGCTGTGAGCTTGTATATCTGCTATTTTTTAGAAAGTTACTGTTCTAAACCACTATAGTACGGTCTACTCTGTCCGTCTACAAATGTCAGGAATCTGTCTGCGTCTTTTTAATAAATAAACACATTCAGGAATTGCGTGAATGCAAGTATGGGATACACAGGTTTTCTCTCTAATGCCCCTCAAACATTCACAGATTGTGTGTGTCCGTGTGTGTGCTTGCGTGTGTGTACTCCCGCCATCTGAAGATGCTCGAGGCATTCCATATTAAATGCCTCCAACGCATCCTAAAAGTCACCTGGCGAGAAGCGCACGCCACTCTGAGGTCCTCCAGAGAAGCAGCTGCAGGAGCACAGAGCCAGCTGCTGAGATGGCATGGACAATTGGACATGTCATCAGGATGCCAGCCAGTCGCCTGTCTCGTAGGACCCTATATGGTCAGCTCCATCTAGGTCATACATGGGCAACTGGCGGCCCAGGGGCCACATGCGGCCCCCACCTCCACGTTAGAATACTGATGTGATATAGAGCGTCGCAGTCCCTCCCCCTTTCAGAACGACGAGTGGCCCAGGAAATGAATCGCAATGCACTTTTCTTAAAGTATTCATTTAAAGACGGTTACGGCGTGGACAAAGCCAACTCGGATCGTGACAAATCAAAATCAATCAAATCAAAATCAAATATTGTCATGATTTGTCACGATCCGAGTTGGCTTTGTCCGCGGCGTAACCGTCTTTAAATAAATACTTTAAGAAAAGCCTATGGGAAAAATGCATTGCGATTCATTTCCTGGGCCACTCGTCGTTCTGAAAGGGGGAGGGACTGCGGCGCTCTCTAGTATTGATTTCAGCTGTTACAATTCCACAAGATGCAAAACATGACCCGCTTTAATTACTTCAGTCTAAATTAGTAGCTCAATGCTCAGGACAAGTATGGCATTTCAAATAACATAACCATTTCAATTTTCAAGATTTCAATTCAAATATAGCAAAAATAGCCGATATACAAGCTCAAAACGTGTCTTGCTACGACAGTAATATATGGCCCTAGGGAGTGAGTGTGGAAATATAGTGGCCCTCTCCATCGTCAAAGTTGCCCACCCCTGATCTAGGTCAACGCTTGGACATGTCATCAGGATGCCAGCCAGTCGCCTGCCTCGTAGGAGCCTATATTGACCCTATATGTCAACTCCATCTAGGTCAACACTCCGCAGGGGGACAGAAGAAGAGGCAGAAGGACCACCTGAAGACCTCTCTAAAGACGTGTGGTATCAAGCCTGCATGCCTCCATTGAAGATGACGCTGTGGATCGCTCCTCCTGGCGCCGACTCTGTCAACTAGGAGTCCAAACTAGCAGAGGAGAACCGGCTGAAACATCGCCTGGCAAAGAGTCAAAAGAGGAAGTTGGCACAATAAAGTCCGCACCTGCTCCACCACGTCAAGGTTTTCCCCTGCCCCGACTGTGGGAGGCGGTGTGAATCCCGCATCGGAAAACAAACAGTCATCAAAGGACCCACAAATTGTAGCAGAAGTCATCATCGGCCACGATGCGACTACCTTAAGCAGCAATGTGTGTTGTGTGCGTGCGTAGTACATGCGTGCGTGTGGTAAATAAATTGTAAATGGTGCATTTATATAGCGCCTTTATCCAAGGCACTTTACATAGATTGCATTACATTCACCAATTCACACACCCATTCATACACCAATGGCGGCGGAAACCATGCAAGGCACCAACAGGAGCAATTAGGGGTTCAGTGTCTTGCTCAAGGTCAAGGACATTTCGACACTAACTCTGGAGGAGTCCGGGTTTGAACTGGCAACCTTGCGTTCACCATCCGGCCACTCTACCACTGAGCCACCGCCGCTGTGTGTAGATTATAGCCATCATCACTTTTTTCCCCCTCTTTTTTGCACACTCTCTCTCTCTCTTCTTTTTAAATAGTTTTACAGTATGTATTATTATTATTATCGTTATTACCTATATGCTACTGCATTTGCACCTTATCTACCTGTACACAAGATTTAGCAACGAAACACAACGTTGAACCTTGAATCCTTCCCTGTTATCTTCCATGTCCATCGGAAGCTCTCCCAGTGAAGTGAAGTGATTGCTTTTCCGCAGACCAGCATGTCTTGACAAAACAACGGAAAGCTGTAAAACCGTATACAGTACAGTTATAATGTCCATGTGTCAACAGCATTATAACCGTATCTCTCTCTCTCACGGGAAGGATTGGATTATCATAATGCAATCCACCACCTGTCTAGACGTGTTAAAATCAGTAATAAAGCACATGCAAGGAGATCACACAACCCTAATGGCAGGTTCTCCTCTGTGTGGGCGTTTACTGCCTCGGAGCGAGGCATTTAGCAGGGCTGTCACATCCACGTGGGCGAGGCGGGCAGGCATAGTGCCTCATCCCTCTCTGCCCACATAAGCCCACTCGGCCTCTGTCATCCATGCGCCAAAAAAAAAAAAGCAAAAAAAAGCAGGTTCTGAAACAACTTGAAGAAACATTTTTTGCGGTGACAGGGCAATTACAGGGTCTCATATATCAAGGCGAACGGGGGAGTGGGTGCAGATTCTTAAAAATATCCGCCGCCACAAATCAAAGGCTGAATTCTGAACAAAGCTGAGATCCATAAATCTTTTAACACAAGTCATCTAGGAAGAAAAATCACACCTGTGTGAACTGAGCGGTGCAACAATGCTGTTATTGTTATAGGTACTGTAGCCAGAGACAAAGAGTTATAATTGTCACGGTGAAAAATACGTTCAGAGGTAATAGTATAATTTTAAAAGTTTTCTTCTGTTTTGGTGGTTTAATTAAAACAGTTTAGCGAGGGAGTGTGCAGGTTAAGCAAGGGTAAAGTTCCTGCCACTCATGTAGAGACTGGGGTTTGACTTTGAATCCTTTGCGAGGCCTTTTAGCTGGCCGCTGCACTACAGCGACTCCTACAGGTTGGTCAAGGCACAGCAGGAACTGGAACTGGGAGGGATGGTGTGTTCCTCGTTACGCCGACCGCGGTGAAAGTCATCACTGTCAGTTGAAAATAAGTGGTGTGTGTGTGTGTGTGTGTGTGTGTGTGTGTGTGTGTGCTGTGTGTGTGTGTGTGTGTGTGTGTGTGTGTGTGTGTGTGTGTGTGCGGGTGTGTGTGTGCTGTGTGTGTGTGTGTGTGTGTGTGTGTGTGTGTGCTGTGTGTGTGTGTGTGCGCTGTGTGTGTGCTGGGTGTGTGTGCTGGGTGTGTGTGCTGGGTGTGTGTGCTGTGTGACGTGTGTGTGGGTGTGGGTGGGTGTGTGTGTGTGTGTGTGCTGTGTGTGTGTGTGGGTGTGTGTGTGTGTGCTGTGTGACGTGTGTGTGTGGGTGTGTGTGTGTGTGCTGTGTGACGTGTGTGTGTGGGTGTGTGTGTGTGTGTGTCAGAGGAGACAAGTGGTTGGCTACATGGACGACTTTTTATGGGTCACCAGTAAACTGCTTTTTAAATTATTTCAAAAGCTAAAAAAAGAAAATCACATTTCACACAAACTTCTGAAATAAAAACAAATGGAAACATTTGTGTTGTGACATGTGGTTGTAGTAGTTTGGGTCCCAGGGAGATGTCACATTTCTCTTTTGGCTCTCGAGTCTCAAGTTAAAAGGTTTTCGAACGAGCGGTCTATACCCTCCCCAGAGCTTGGCTGTGCCTGGGATCATACACACAGATTGTACCTGTGATGTCAGTCCCTCTGTCCTCGTCTGAATCCTCTTCTTTGAGCTCTGTTTTCACCTCGTCTCTCATCTCCGGAACAAAGAAGTCTGTTTGTCGGGACAGTGGAACCATGTAGTAGGTCTGGTCTGCCTTGCAGATCTCAATGGTTGGGAATGCACACAGCTTCCTGTCCTGAAAACAGAGAAAAGACAAAGAAAACTAATCAAGACGGCTTCACATTCAGTTGAATGTATGAGCATTAGCAGCATGTACAGTAATTTATTTTAATATATAATTCAGTGCCGACAGCAGAGAAAGGTATAGGGAAAACCTTCCAGTTCCTCCATCACAGAGAAACTGATCAAACAGAATCGATTCAGCAATGCATCGCAATTCGGATGATTTTGCATCGATGCAGTCATGCAGCAACGGACATATAAATGATTATAGCAAAAATTGCATCGTTTGATCCTGACATGATCACTAAGGTTTTGTGTGCTCTTAGCTCTGGTCCACAGCTTTAGAAGGAGCTCTGTGTGAAACCTCACCACATCAGTGCTGTGGAGCAGAGACTGTGGAGCAGAGACTGTGGAGCAGAGACTGTGGAGCAGAGCTGGTGCGCCCTGTCTGAAACCTCACCGTATCAGTGCTGTGCTCAGAGACTGACAGACGTTAATAGAATGCTGTGATGCCTTGTCAGAAAGAAACCATCTTTATTGACCTAAACCCCCCCAGCTGAAAACCACTTGCTGCTCTACTGTGATTGTATACTAGACGGATGCAATGTCTACAATTACAGGTACACCAGAGAGGATATAATTCATAAGATCAATAAATAACATTTGCTTTTTAGAAATGCATTGGATACATAAATGTATAGTATAATAATAAATAATACCTTTGGACTCACCCTGCTCTGTATACAATAATTAATATGATTCTAAATCTGACTGCTTGTATTGATTTGCCAAGTTGTGCACTGTAATATAGAACAATGTGATGCATTGTGGAATCGAATCGAAAGCTGGTGAATTAAATGGAATTGAATCGCGAGAGCAGTGCCAATTAACACCTCTATCATCAATATATTATACGTATGTTACAGCTATTACAACCCAAGGTTCTAACAAAGTTCAACATAAATTGCTTATAGTGTCTCAAATTCTCACATACTTTGACCAGAGAAAGAAGAATAAAAGGGCAGGGAACAACACTCGTTTTTCTTCTAATTATTTGTTCGGTCCCAAAACATACAGTATATATGTTTATTGTCATGATTTCTCAACTGGGCTGTTGGCTTTGTCCGAGGCTTACAGGTCTTTAGATAAATACATTATCTAATGTGATCCTGGGCTCTACACACCCTCCGCCAGCGGCCAACCTATTCCCCATATATGGGGACATGGGGAGAGCAACGGACTTGAACTCATGCTTCCTTCATGCCTGAGTGTCCAAGTTGCTCCTTTACACCTGACAGGGGGGAGTTTCCCTGGTTGGACGTAGCGCGTGGAAGGAACACGTTATTCCAACCAATTCCTTTCCCCTCCAACAGGCGCCCCGGCTGGCCAGGGGGAGGCAGTTTAGAGCCCAGGATTACTGCATGTTTTTTGTGAGGGTACCTACTAGGGACACGGGGAGAACACAGAAAGGCCCTTTCGCCAACCCCGCCTCGGGTATGGGCACTGATGACAGCGTCCCCAGCGGGAATCAAACCCAGGACCTTCTAGCTGTGAGGCGACAGCACCACCAACTGTGCCACCGTGTCCCAGATAAATACTTTTTGAAACGTCTATGTGGGTAAAAATGTATGGGAAATTCTCTCCTGGTGCCCTCGTTGTTCTAAACGGGGGCGCGACTGCGACGCTCTATAAGCAGTTAAGACATCAGAGAGACAAGTGGCAATGTATGTAAAATGTATTCACTGTGCTATTTCACCATGCTGACATAACATTATATGTTTCACACGTGAATATGAATCTATACTCTCTCTCTCTCACTCAAGACAGTCCATTAACACTGCATTTCCATCGACATCAGTGTGTCTGGATTCGCACTCTCCCAGTGAAGCTTGCGTGAGGAAAGTGGGAAGTTATAAATATTATACCACATTTACTCTAAAGGAGGACATTAGGCTTGCATAAATTCTACTGCACTTGCATACTCCAGATTATGAGAGAAGCGAGCATTGGGCCAGGACCGACTGACTGTACGACTTGCTACATACACAGACCAGGCGCAGCTGCGCTATGGGACATTTCTTTAAACGGCCGTCGGCTCTCAGCTACAACCTGTCACGAAAGTAGATAAATTAAAGTCAACAAAAGAATTTGGGCTTATCCCTTGAAGACGTACAAGGGTATTTACTTGATTGACTGCAGAGGATAAGGCAGGCCCAACAGCTATATTGTGGTGCAAGTAGGGCTATAGAGTCAGAAGGAGGGTTTGGACAAATGTTAAAGGTTGCAATGTGAGGTCTATAAATAGTGTAGCCCCTTTCCTGTCATTGTGAGACGGTGAAGTTAAGGCGGGCGAGGTCACTCCCACAATTTATTTGCTATTGGTTCGCTGCGAGCTCAGCTGACCGATTGGTTTTAATCTAATATAATTCTTCATAAAATAAGAATGTAGGAGCCGCCCGAGCCGGTATATGAATCACTACACACCTCCCAGGGCCAGCTATGCAAATGAGAGCCCATCCCCTTCTCACAACCTGCTCTGGCAATGAGCAGGCAAAAGAGAAAGACATACGCACACACATACGTGCGCGTGCGTATGTACGTACAGTAGGTACATACATAGACACAAATCTACTTAAGTGCGTCACTAACATTACTGACTGCAATGTGACAAGCATGCACGTGCATACAGGTACGGTACACACCAGCAGTGTCTTTCCAGAAGCAGAGCTGTCCAAGGTGGAGTTAAAACAACCAGCTCTTCTCTTCAAACTGGAGTTGTCAGTGATACTAACAGTACGTTTTAACAGTGGGCGACAGCCAGACCAATTAAACGGAAGTGCATTGTTTGTCTTTGGGACCCAGCGGCGACTACCGGCGATAGCAGGGGAACGGGCGATGGTCGAAAAGTGGGCGGGGCAACGACCTTAAATCGTACTGTAATGGTTACCACGCGTTCAACACACGTTTTGTTCTTCTCGTACCTTAACTAACGCCCATATCATATCATGTACAGTATATACAGTGAGTATCTGAAGAATAGGTGAACTAGACAACCTCCTCTCCCCTCAGTCAGCCTGGCTACTAACACGTCTACTTCTTTCCAATAACGTTGTGCATGGGCCTAGTCCACAAGATTCGCTAGTCGCTCTATACATTATTAATTACCCATGTACCAATACAAATTTCAATCAATCAATCAATCAATCACACTAGTACTAGTTGACAGGTTCCACTTTCCCATTCTCTTGCAAGAAAATGCCAAATTCGAGCACACATTTTTCTTTACATACAGGATAACACCTAATAAATAATAAAGATACCGGTAGCATAATAATCCAAATTCTGCCACTTAAATTTATTTCGATAATAATACAAAATAAAAATGAGAGCAGAAACTAGTGAGAGCATGGGATTGTAAGGAGGCCAATAAACCAATAAACTGGAAAATAAACTCTCCAATCGCCTGCAAGAGATGAAATCTACCACTAACTGTTCTGCCAAGCAAATTGTGCCTCACTGTGTGCACACCAGTGCTATTTGTGCATATATAAATAATCTAATGTGCATACATTTGGCACCAAATCAGCCTCCTTTCTATGCAAATGAGCCTCAGTGCAAATAAAAGTCAGAATCACAAACACCAGCGCTTATACCCACACCACGCAGTGTCATCAGAGAGTTGGTAATAATGAAGCACATTACAGCATGAGGGGACTCGCACAGCCAGACTTCCCCGTGTTCACGGCAGCAGTGATTATTTGTAGCCTCATATGCTTGTTGTTGAGCGTGAGCGGACATTTCAACCCTCAAACAGACGTCAAACTGACGGCAGGTGGGATTTGTCAAAATGCGACATTTGTGCTGCAGACAGGAATACATTTGGTTTGTGCATGAGTGCAAGCATGTTCCCACAATGCTGAAAGGCACAAATGCTGTCATAGTATATTCGGTCACAAATAATCAGGCCTGGAATTTATTTTATTACAATTGTATCCCACGATTTACTGCGACATACTAGCGTCATGTCCAGGGGGTGTACTTGTACATCAAGCTGCCTCACGCTACAGAAACAGGAGATAGGCTCCTGCCCTATGGGCCTCATGGCCTTACTTACTTACTTATCCCACGATTTGTAACCCATGTTTTCCCCTGCAGGTACCAAGCTCCTCTAAGCTGTGATCCTGGGCGCTACTCTCCCTCTGCTGACCTGGGGAGAGCCCCGAGCTGAGCGTATGCTATAGTGATGGTGTTGGTGTTGGTGATTGGTGTTGCCCAATAAGCTTGGGTTGCCAGTACAAACTTTGCCTACCCAGCCATTCAGAGTTATTTTGATCAAACAACATGTTCCGATTACTACGTACAGTCTGGCATTGTTCACTTTTAGGCTTTAGCTGGGCTTACATAATGTAACGTCTCAGCACCAACTCCCCACAAACGTCCTCAGAGGCAGTAAAGATGCATCAGCACACACATCAATACCAGTGCACCGCAAAGACACCATTTATACATACAGTAGCTACATAATTGCAATCGGATGCAAATTTGCAGCTGTGTGCAATTTGTTCTTAACGGCATATTGTTTGCATTCAGCCGTGAAACTGTATGGGCGTGTTAGTGCTGTCATATCATTAGCACTATAATCTTCTGTGAATCAGACCTCGACACTGAGCAGATACTGTACTGACTGTAATAATCTTCTAGTGAATCAGACCTCGACACTGAGCAATACTGTAGTGACTGTAATAATCTTCTAGTGAATCAGACCTCGACACTGAGCAATACTGTAGTGACTGTAATAATCTTCTAGTGAATCAGACCTAGACACTGAGCAATACTGTACTGACTGTAATAATCTTCTAGTGAATCAGACCTAGACACTGAGCAATACTGTAGTGACTGTAAGTCAGTGGTTCCCAAACCTTTTCATGTCAAGGACCCCCAAATTGACACTAATTAGCCCCGCGGACCCCCATTAGAAAAGATATGCCAGGGACCCCCATGAGAGAAGATCCTCACGGCTCTAGCAGTGATTCTCAACCCGTTTAATTTCAAGGACCCCCAGTTTGACATGCATTAGTCTACGGACCCCCATTTAATGGCATTTATATCTCTGGGACACCCAATTTATATTGTAAAATCAATGGTAATTTAAGTCTGAGAGTGATGGAATGAGTACTCAAATGTTTTATTAAGTATTTTATGAAATGGTTTTATTTAATCAATCAAAGTATCCATATTGCAATGTAGAAGTTCTCTGTTGTAAAGTAAAAGTCCTGTATTGAAAATGTACTTGAGTAAAAGAACAGTATACTGTAGGTACAAACTGGTCACAATCGTTTAGCATATATTACAGATCAATAAGTGCTCTCCAAACTTCAATAATTAATGTTAACTAGTCCAGCAGGGTTCATTTCTACTTAGTTTCTGAGGCTGAGTTAAGCCCATCATTAGTTGTGAATGGGTTTTGGCTAAGTAAGCTCTAATCAAGATTTCAATCGATCGAAATTGCTTTGCAAAATGTATGGATTTTCAATCAGTAACAGGGAGCATTGTGTGTTTCAGTTGAACATGTGTTCTTTTTTAACCCATTTAGTATTTAGGCCTGACGTCGAAATTTAAATTCAATATGTCATGAAAAAGCCCCCAAAAATGATATGTAATATGCCTCCGCCCCCTATCTGAATATGTCGTTCCCTGCAGGGACCTCCCCAGAAGCAAAGATTTTAGTTAAAATGTTCACTGTAATAATATATATTCAAAGATTTGAGGCACATTTTCACGTTTTTTCAGAAATAGCAGACCTACAAGTTCATAGCACGGCACTCGGTGCCACGCTATGAGCTTGTATATCTGATATTTTTCAATAGCTAAAGTATAACATAATGCTTTAAAACACCAAAAGGGGGTTCCCGCCCAAAATGGGTTAAGTATCAGGTATAAGGCTTAGTTTACAAATTACACCGCAGCACCAATGTTGTTATCACCATGTACGGTTGATCATTACAGTCCCAGCGAAGCTCCTCAGCATACATTATTAACCAATGACAAATAGATCATTAATGTCTCTAGGAAGCTCCATTACATTGACCGCCAATCCATATTTCCCCTGAACCAGGGAGAGAGAGAAATAAAAAACAGGAGATGGATTAACAGGGTTCTCATAATCAAACCGCGCTCCTGGCATGAATGTTTTAAGCCATTTTGGGCGGGAACCCCTTTTTGGTGTTTTAAGTATTATGTTATGGTTTAGCTGTTGAAAAATCTCGAAAATGTGGCAAATCTTTGAATATATATTCAACGTTTTTAACTCAAATCTTTGCTTCTGGGAGATCCCTGGAGGAACAACATGTTTTCAGATGGGGGTCGGTGGCCAAATTACAGATAATTCTGGGGGTCCTTGATATGAAATAGTTTGAGAACCACTGATATAGAAACATGGGTTTTTCTTCAGAAAACGGTGAGGATTTAGAAGGCATTCATAGAATCTTTTCTCAGGTCTAAACGGGTTAATTATGGCAAGGAAGATGTTCTATTTCCTCACCGTGCCCTTTCCCACTCCCTGCCCCCGCACGTGCGCTTTGTGAAGGGAGGCCATTCATTTCCCCATAGCCGATCGTGGAGGCAACATGCTTCCACTTAACCTGTGTGGGTGAGCTCTCATTGCCGCTGGGATTGAAATGTGCAGCAGGCCTAGCGGCAGATGAGATTGAGCCCTGTGTTACAAAATATAAATAAATAAAACGGATCACCTGGGTCCTTCCTGACAGTATCTTGACAGTATAGCCGAGACTCCCTCCTCACCACATGCTCAACGTTAGCCCGTTATCACAAGCACGTGCATTCTGGAGGCACCGACCGGCCGCTTCCAAAGTTATCAACCCATCGTTACCGATATGTTCTGATCAAGACCATGCGATGGAGCAATAATGGACATTTCCTACATACTGCGAGTAGCCAACTATAGGAAACAAGGAAGTGAAATTACTGTCGCTGGAAGCGAAAACATTAGGAAACTATGCTATACAACAACTTATGCTTTAGGTTTACTTACAAAGTCACAGTTAAACGATTAGTCACACACGTCACCGCAGTGAAATTTGTTCTCTGCATTTGACTCTTGGAGCGGTGAGCCGCAGCGTGTGCCGCGCTCGGGAATCATTCGTTGATTTGACCCCCCCAAGTCCAACCCATTGATGCTGAGTACTGAGTGCCAAGCATGGGTCCCATTTCCCCCCCCCCCGACCTCCCAGTTTCAGGGCGGCCACTCTAAGCACAAGGCCACTGTGTCTGGTCCGATACATGGCTGGTTAAGACTGAGGTTAGGGTTAGAAGTAGAACAATGTCAATACGTAGGAAGGGCTGATGACGGCGACATCCCAAAGCGCTGTACTGTCTGGAGGAGACCGAGCCGCTATTCAAGGCAAAGAGCTGTTCAGCAGCAGCTCAACAGCCAGTTTCTCTTAAGCTTGAGCACCAGAGGAATATTACTAGCTCATTCTAATGTAGACTCACATTCTACAGACAGACCATTATATTACCTTTGAGCCTCTCTACCTTCAACAAAGGCTCTAGAAAATGGGTCACATTCAAGCTCTTCAGCTTCTCTGTGTTACGCAACTTTTCTCTTAATAATTCAAGGCCTTTGTAGAGATGCGAGTGTTCTGTGAATTGAACATACACTTAGCTTTGTTTTGAGCCTCGGAATAATTGCCACCAACCACTACAACCAATTTCGCCCAATTTGTTTCCTCATCAAAATTGCATTTGAAAGATGTTGTTTCAATTGGAGTGAAATCTTTGCACATTTGAAGTGCTTGTAGTAAACCGTCTCTGCACTCTACTACTATTCTATTACGGTACTCTAAATGAAGAAGTGATTTGCCTGAATCGCTATAGCCAAGGAAAAACATGTGTTTTCAAGGTGCAAAATACATTTTCCTCTGCTGTATATTTAACCATTTTGTGTGGAAACCCCTTTTGGTGTTTTAAACATTATGTTATAATTTAGCTATTGAAAATAGCAGATCTACAAGCTCATAGCGTGCTAGGAGCTTGTAGGTCTGCTATCTTTTTTAAATCGTGAAAATGTGGAGCACATTTGGAATATATATATATTTTTACCCCCCCCACATGAAATATTGAGCACCATTAATACAGAAACATATTACAGAAAACTGTCAGAATTTAGAATAATGTTTTTTAATTTCGACGTCAGGCCTAAATGGGTTAAGAAAACACATTTTCAGCTGTGGAATGCACACAATAGAGACCGGCGGATGAGCTTTTTGGTCACCCAAATCCACATGTGCATATTTATAATCCACCCGTTATACGACCACATTCATTATTCCAATTTATAAATCCGCAACCACCCGCGGATTGTGGATTACGAGATATTGTGCTTTTTAAAAGCTATAATAAGCCTATAGATACAGTAGACGCCATTCATTTATTTTTCCGCGTTATTTCAGCCGCGGTTTATCCAATATTAATTTATAATACTATTTTATTAATGAGCCAAATTCACCCTAACCTGCGATTAACAGCGGCAATCCGCCATCCGCAGGTCTCTAGTACGCACTATATGTTATGCCTTCTAACACAGACCACTATACAGTTGACTGTTGTCTAAAATGAGGCCGCTACAAACATTAGCCAACCCAAAGTAACTTACAGACTGACCTGAAAACTCAGCCCAGGTTTCTGTGGCGTTGGGTTAATTAATGATCACACCTGCTATCTAAAGGAGAAAAACATCCCATAATGGGACATGGCCTTAGCCTAGAAGTTTAACCCATTTTGACGTGATGTCGAAATTTTAAAAATGTCTTCTAAATCCTACCAGTTTTCTGAAAAACCCTATGTTTCTATGTCAGTGGTTCTCAAACATTTTCATGTCAAGGACCCCCAAAAATATATGCAATTGGCCGCCGACCCCCATCTGAAAATATGTTGTTCCAGGAACACCCCCCCCCCCCCCCCCCCCAGAAGCACAGATTTGAGTTTAAAATGTTCGCTCTGAAAAAATATATACCGGTATTAAAAGATTTGCACCACATTTTCAGGATTTTTCAAAAATAGCAGACCTACAAGCTCATAGCGCGCGCACTATGAGCTTGTAGATCCGCTATTTTTCAATAGTGCTACAAACACTAAATGGGGTTCCCGCCCAAAATGGGTTAATGCCAAAGTTCAGAGACTATCAGATAATTACAATTACAAATGGGCCAGAACCAAAAGCCCAGACAAAGGTTTGGCTTGGCTTGGCCAAGTTTAGCCGAGCGAAACCTTTACTACATGAGATAGGAAAAGGTAGGGCATTGATTGGAGCCAATTGGTATGCATGAACATGGTTCAAGTCCCTCAATATCAGCTGAGATTAATTGGATTTTCTGTCCACGAAAGCAAACAATGTTAAGGAGGCAATTAGAAATGTTAAAAAGTAATTTGTTTGATTAGGGAAGTTCATTAAATGGTGATGTAACTGTCTGGAGAAGTAAATCAGGAATGATTAGGCTGACTGTTAAGAAAAGGAGAGAGAGCCAGCCAGCACACCTCAGTCGTGAGGGTCCAGCTAGCAGGGAGGAAAACAGAGAGAAAGAGGGAGAGATAGAGAGAGAAAGAGCTCTCTCAAGGTTCAACTTTCAAGGTTCAACTTTATTGTCAACAATACCAGTTACAGGGTAAAAGGCACGTGAAATTCATTGTGCGTTAAAAAAGACCATACAACAGCTACAGTCTAGTGTCAAATACTCTGTGTAAAGAACTAAGTGCAGGTTAAAACCAACATCTCTAAACAACTACTGAAAGTGCAAGATCTGAGGTGCAAGCATGCAGAAAGCCTTAGACATCCGGGCCTTGTAGTGTTCAGTTCTATTCATGAGAGAGAGCTCTGCAAACAGACGGACATCAAGACAGACATACTGTACACTGTTCACTGATGATACACTACTGTAGTGTAGGGGAATGTCTCATTATTCAAGACAGACATACTGTAGTGTAGGGGAATGTCTCATTATTCAAGACAGACATACTGTAGTGTAGGGGAATGTCTCATGGGGCTTTCTTGTGGCAACCTTTCCTGACAGAACTTTCCTCAACTTCTATCAATGTGCAGAAGGAAACGTAGCACTAGAGCATGAACCACTTGGACGACATAAAAAAAAAGCATAGATAAAAACCAGGTTTTCCACCATAAGCCTGGTGACACGAGGTTAATGTAGGGAGGTGGAAGACCATGTAGGTGTGGCACATTTTGGATAACTTATAGGGGTTTGAGTGAGCATACAGCATGGCAGCAGATCAGCAAAGAGGTGGTGCAATAATAGTCAAGTTGGAGATGACTGAGGTCTGGATATGGAGCTGGGTAAAGTCCTTGGCGAGGAAGGCTCTGGATACAGAGCTGGGTAAACTCCTTGGCTCTGAAGGCTCTGAAGGGTTTGGATATGGAGCTGGGTAAACTCCTTGGCTCTGAAGGGTTTGGATATGGAGCTGGGTAAACTCCTTGGCTCTGAAGGGTTTGGATATGGAGCTGGGTAAACTCCTTGGCTCTGAAGGGTTTGGATATGGAGCTGGGTAAACTCCTTGGCTCTGAAGGGTTTGGATATGGAGCTGGGTAAACTCCTTGGCTCTGAAGGGTTTGGATATGGAGCTGGGTAAACTCCTTGGTTTGTGGTGATCTACAAGCTCACACCATGTGACATGTTGTGAGCTTAAAAGCCCAAACTACACCAGCATCGAGACGGGACGAGACAGTTTTAGCGTTCGTCCCAGCCGTGTGATATGTCCTGTTGCACGTCCACCCAAGTGATTCAACTGGTTCAATTCAACGGCCCAAACCACACCAAAGCGTCGCCATGCAACTCCGCGCAACCGTTTGGTCCAGGGACAATAGCCATTAATAATGGTCTAAAATGAGCTTAATTATGTACATTGTTTTACATAAACAGCACAAGTGATTTTAACGTGAGCCTATTCATTGAATCATTGGTGTAAAGACATAAGCGTGCCACATAAATCCATCCAAGCTCATCAAACATTTAACGTCCATCATCTTAAGGCACGGCGTGTCCTTAAATGGAAGCTGCCGTTTGTCTGGTGATGATGGAACCTACCAGACAGTTTGTCTGGTGATGATGGAACCTACCAGACAGTTTGTCTGGTGATGATGGAACCTACCAGACAGTTTGTCTGGTGATGATGGAACCTACCAGACAGTTTGTCTGGTGATGGTGGAACCTACCAGACAGTTTGTCTGGTGATGATGGAACCTACCAGACAGTTTGTCTGGTGATGGTGGAACCTACCAGACAGTTTGTCTGGTGATGATGGAACCTACCAGACAGTTTGTCTGGTGATGGTGGAACCTACCAGACAGTTTGTCTGGTGATGATGGAACCTACCAGACAGTTTGTCTGGTGATGGTGGAACCTACCAGACAGTTTGTCTGGTGATGGTGGAACCTACCAGACAGTTTGTCTGGTGATGGTGGAACCTACCAGACAGTTTGTCTGGTGATGATGGAACCTACCAGACAGTTTGTCTGGTGATGATGGAACCTACCAGACAGTTTGTCTGGTGATGATGGAACCTACCAGACAGTTTGTCTGGTGATGGTGGAACCTACCAGACAGTTTGTCTGGTGATGATGGAACCTACCAGACAGTTTGTCTGGTGATGGTGGAACCTACCAGACAGTTTGTCTGGTGATGATGGAACCTACCAGACAGTTTGTCTGGTGATGGTGGAACCTACCAGACAGTTTGTCTGGTGATGATGGAACCTACCAGACAGTTTGTCTGGTGATGGTGGAACCTACCAGACAGTTTGTCTGGTGATGGTGGAACCTACCAGACAGTTTGTCTGGTGATGATGGAACCTACCAGACAGTTTGTCTGGTGATGGTGGAACCTACCAGACAGTTTGTCTGGTGATGGTGGAACCTACCAGACAGTTTGTCTGGTGATGGTGGAACCTACCAGACAGTTTGTCTGGTGATGGTGGAACCTACCAGACAGTTTGTCTGGTGATGGTGGAACCTACCAGACAGTTTGTCTGGTGATGGTGGAACCTACCAGACAGTTTGTCTGGTGATGATGGAACCTACCAGACAGTTTGTCTGGTGATGGTGGAACCTACCAGACAGTTTGTCTGGTGATGATGGAACCTACCAGACAGTTTGTCTGGTGATGATGGAACCTACCAGACAGTTTTGTCGTGGTGAGTAATGGAACTCGGCGGTGGCATATCTCTCCGTTGGGGTCGCGGTGAGGGAGGGAGGGAGGGAGGGAGGGAGCCGGGGCGTGAGATATATAGCCGGGGAATGGGAAGTGAATAATGAAAAACAGGGGGAAGAGCGTTCGCTCAGCCCCTGAAGTTCACAATGACAGACTACAACTAGCCCATTTAGGCCTGACCTCAAAAATTAAAAATAAATCTTCTAAATCCTCCAGTTTTTCAGAAATACATTTTTTCACGATTTTTCAAAAATAGCAGACCTACAAGCTCGTAGCGCGCCACCGAGTGGCGCGCTACGAGCTTGTAGGTCTGCTATTTTTCAATAGCTAAATTATAACATAATGTTTAAAACACCAAAGGGGTGTTCCCGCCCAGAATGGGCTAGGGTGAGCCCCCATGGCAACACAGCGTGACCACGGTACCCAGCGCAAGAGTGTCAGGACACTTCATCACCGTGCACTACATGCGCGGTATGGATGGCACGCACATATACATATACACGCATAAGCGCACATACATACAGTGCATGTGTCACATGCCCGGGCCGACACCGCGCCGGAGAGAGACATCTATTTATAGGTGGATTGTGGATAATTTGTCACCCTTGTCCCCAGGCACACGAAAAAGGAGAATTAATACAAAAGCATGGCACCTATACTGGTGACAATTGGTATGACAGTCCCCAGAGTCTGCTCTCCCTCCCCTGGCCTATTTACTCCCACCGTAGCGTCGTAGCGGCCAAGTCCATCCTCCTCGTAGCAACCATGCCCCCCCCCCCCCTCCCCTCCGCGCGCACACACACACACACACACACACACACACATACGCACGCATGCAAGCACGCACGCACGCAGTCACACACTTCTCTTCCAGTGACAAAAACTCTACTTCACACCTCCGTCGAGGTGTCCAATTCTGGCCGTCCCTCGTGGTCACACACTTTGCCAGCAACACAGCATTTTCCACTTGCCTGTAAAGTGTCTATTTTCCGCACTGATGGGCAGGCTCGGGCCAACCTCAATCTTCCGCCCTCTCCCCATGACTGCCGGGATGGGGGAAGAGGGCAGAGCTGCAGTGGAGGTACTGAGGGAGGCACGAGGACCAGGAATAAAGCTCTGCAGCGTCTATGCCTGGGCCACGGGGCCGCTAACGGGCATCCATACATGGGTTCGTTTGCAACCTCTCTCGGCACAACCCGCCACAATCGATGAGCAGGAGGAAGTTGATGAGCTGTAGGTGTAGCGACTCTGTCAGCAGCAGCGGCTTTCGGTCTCCAGAGTTCCTCCACAAATCGATGTGGTGAGCTGGGGGAAAAGAGCTGCTGCTGGCTCCCAACCATGGATTATCCCCCCGCCAAATCATCCTCTTTCCCCACTGCATCACCTGGGGGGCTTTTCCTTTTTTATATACCTGTAATCCAATATGGATCCAGGCTAAAAACAATCCAGGAGATGGTGGGAAGACATTAACACGATCTTCTCCATTCTCCTAAACAAAAGCTTTTTTGGGGGGCGGCAGTGGATCAGGGGTAGAGTGGCCGGGATGGGAACCGCAAGGTTCCCAGTTCGAACCCCGGGCTCCCCCAGACTAGTTAGTGTCGAAGTGTCCTTGAGCAAGACAGTGAAGAACCCCAAATTGCTTCCGATGTTGGTGCCTTGCATGGTTTCCTCCACCATCGGTGTGTGAAAGGGGCGAATGGTAATGCACAATCTATGTAAAGCGCCTTGGGAAAAGGCGCTATATAAATGCACCATTTACCATTTGACTTCATCATCATTGCTGAGTGAAATACTACATCAAGGGATTTACCATGAGATGTCGGAGATGCAGGACAGTTAACCCATTTTGGGCGGAACCCCTTTTGGTGTTTTAACTAAGCATTATGCTATACTTTAGCTATTGAAAAATAGCAGATCTACAAGCTCGTAGCTTGTAATCGTAAAAATGCGGCACAAATCTTTGAATATATATTCTTTCAGAGCGAACGTTTTTTTTATTTCGCCATGTGGTTACCATCCAGCCACTCTACCCCTGCCGCCCTACACGTTTTATTTATTTTGTCAGGCCTAAATGGGTTAATGTGCCAATGCAGACAGCGAATGAGGGGAGGCGAGGACACTTCACATATACTGGAGACTTTCAGAGACTGAACCAAACGATTACAGTAAGCTAATAGTAGTTTTACCGACAAGATATACACCTATGCATGCTAATGTAAAAAAAAAAGGCCATTAAGAAAACCATTAAAGCGGTTGGGAGACAATTAGTGTTGGCCTTTAAAGCCGCTTAAATCATGGAACCATTAAATTGACAAACAGAGAGAATTGGGGAAATTCATGAATATGGAATGGAGATTTGCGAGTTTATGAATATGAATGGTGCATGTGTAAGGAAGACAGATCCCAGCCTAATAGCCTCAATCTGCAATTGAGATAATAATCTTGAGAGTCTAGAGTTGAGAATATTCACATATCTGCATTCCACTGAGATGCAGTAACACTACCGGGTGGGATGACTGTGGACAGTGGCTGTCCAATGAGATGCAGTAACACTACCGGGTGGGATGACTGTGGACAGTGGCTGTCCAATGAGATGCAGTAACACTACCGGGTGGGATGACTGTGGACAGTGGCTGTCCAATGAGATGCAGTAACACTACCGGGTTGGATGACTGTGGACAGTGGCTGTCCAATGAGATGCAGTAACACTACCGGGTGGGATGACTGTGGACAGTGGCTGTCCAATGAGATGCAGTAACACTACCGGGTGGGATGACTGTGGACAGTGGCTGTCCAATGAGATGCAGTAACACTACCGGGTGGGATGACTGTGGACAGTGGCTGTCCAATGAGATGCAGTAACACTACCGGGTGGGATGACTGTGGACAGTGGCTCGGAGCCAGATTACATACAGCTGCTGCTGCTGCATGTCTCTGATGTTCAGAGCAACTTAATCAAGCCTGAGTTTTACTTCGTCGTGCTCCAACGTTACGCACTGAAAATAGCAGATCTACAAGCTCACGTGCCGCTTTGTGAGCGTATCGTTGGGTGGCCGACGCTGGCGTGCAACTATGTATAAATCAGTCTTTGTTTAACCTACAAGCTATGAGCTTGTAGATCTGCTATTTTTCAATAGCTAAACTAGCCTATAACATAATGCTTAAAACACCAAAAGGGGTTCCCGCCCAAAATGGGTTAACACAGAAATCATTATGCAGTTTGCCTTCACTCTTGTTAAGTATTTTTCTGTTCAAATAAAATATCTCTACAACCTCTACAAGTTCCACAATCTGATAACAACCATCGAGTTGCAATCTGTAACCCATCTTAAAATGTATTTCTGTTTATTGAAGTGCTATAGGCTCCTGTGATGGGACACTACGGGGATGATAATTACTGTATCTGAATATACAGCTTTAACCTTTTCACAAAAAACTAAATGTTTTCACCACATACACTAATTTACCATGCTTGTGCCAGTTGTGCGAGACCCAGCTTGCGAATATTTACATACCGTAGTAGCACTGAAAAAAACTAAATCTTGACTAGAAAGAGTACCACATTATCATCTTTCCAAATTTCCATTCAGATAAAAAAAGAAAAAAGGTGAAAAATAGCCAAAAACAGACACATTAGAATGATGTTGATGTTGAACATCACTTCAGAATAATGGTCCATCAAGGAGTCCAGCCAGTCTGGCCTTCGTAGCCCTAGTAACGAGCCATTAGCCATTCTCTATGAATAAACCAGAATATACCAGCCCAGAGCAAAGACTGTGCCAATTGGCTGAACACATGGGCAGTGCCAGTAACACTAGCCCCTATTGGTCCAGAGCTAAATGAACACATGCATCATACCAGAGACGAAAGGTTTTTATAATCGTCATGGGGGCCCCCCTCCCCCCACTCAATAAAATGATGTTCTGTGCACATTGAAAAGCAAGTGATTATAAAACCACCTGTGATACGTCTTCTTTTATTCCTGAACCGATTATATGACACAAGGTCGCAATCGTTCATAAATAGTGTTTGTTCATGAACTGGTCCAGCCGACTCCATCCACTGCCATGTATTTCACCAAACTTCCAGTGCGAGATTTGCCTCCCATGAGCATCATGGCGCGTCCCCGGCGTCCAGTCATGTGACTCACATCGCTTCCTTTCGTTAGATTCCTTGAACATGTGATTCAGATACAAAGCTGATGTTGTGTTTTGTCTTTGTTTGTAGGCCAGTTAGGCAACATAGGACGTTTTATGGACCACTACCCCAGTCTGGGAAGAAATTAGATTTGTGTTGTTTTGTTTGATTAACTGCCCTCACCTTGCTGTTGTAAAAGAAGCCCTCGCTAAATTGTAGCCTGCGCACTTGAACAGTCTTTGCCTCTGTGTTGGTCCGATCAGTCTTCAGTCACTCCCACCTCACTATTCACTATTACCTCTGAGAAAAACCTGCATATTAGCGATTAATCACACGGATCTGTGAGCCACAATAAAAACGGAAACTTTAAATGCCCATTTATTTGCCATATAATTCTCCGTTCAGACTTTTAGCGGTGGTACTAATAGTCCAAAGTCAGCAGCAAAAACTGGTCTATGTTTGTTGTCACTTCTGTACTGGGCAGGCAGAAATGTGTCAAGAGCTTTCATGGACCTCAAAATGGAAACGGTTGTGATTAAAAGACAGCTTTTTGACGAATTCGCGTGACAATTCCCTAATGCAAAGTCACTTTATTGTTTTATCCTCCAATAGTTTGTAACTAACATTTCTATATGATTTCTGGGTAATCCAATTAAACGTATCCTCCTCGTCTTCAATATTGCTGTATCGAAATTCTTGCCACTATAGGGAGATCAAAACGTGTGAAGTTTGACATGAGTGTGGCGGCACTATAGAGAACAGTTCGTGGTGTCATCAAAATTTAAAAACGCTATACTTCCTTTGGGGAGGATGCGATATGCTCAGCAAATTTCATGGCAAGCTGCCAATTAGATTAACACATATCTTGTGTGCAAGTGGACATATTTTTTTTGCAGAATGGTGAAGATAGAGGGTCACCACAATCAAATGCCTTTATACTATTATGGGCAAAACCACTGTGAGCTAAGCAGAATAATGAGAACAGGAAACTGATGCGCTGACTAATGGCATGAATTAACGAGGCACCAAAGACAACAATTAGCTTCAGCTGCACTCCTCCGGTCCCCTAGGGTTGGGGGGAGAAGAGGGGGAGGGATGATGTGTGTGCTTTCCCAATTCAGCCTGTTGGGCCAGGGTTAGCGTCACAATAGGCAAAGATGGTTGATTTGTTTGGCGAAAATTCTCGCGAACGTCCTTCTGTTTACTGGTGCTAAATGCTAGATCCCATGAGAGTGTTTTGCTGGGACAGAGTTAAGGTTGATATGATAATGTAGATTTTCTCCTGATTTGTCTCTCCGAAAAAAAGCAATTTTTGTACGAAAATCTTGGGAATATTGGGTGTCTTCCCACGACTGGGTCCAATAAAGAAGAATGGTTCAGAAGCTGTGTTCACATTCCAGCCTGCCTCCGCTCTTCAACCTGCCAACTTCACGGCACGCAGAGACGGGAAATAAACCCGGAGACGAGCGAGTCTTGCCTATTTTGTCTTGAAACAATAGCAGCAACATGCTGTCCACAGGGCAAGGGGCCATGTTTAAAAGCATGGACCCCCCTCCATTAGAGCTAAGTCAGCAAGCTAATGTTAGACTTAACAATCCCTTTCTGCTGACAGAGCTCCAAAGCTGACGTTCTCCTGCCTCACGCCGTTCCTTCCTCCTCGCCTAATGATTGTGATTTAGTGGGAGAAAATAGTCAGAATTGTGAGACAGAGGAAGCAGGTGTGTGTGAACTGAACTGTGATTTATACTTAATTGGGCGCCGAAAATGGCCGCTCTGCCATCTCACCGTGCGCCGTGCTGAACTTTTAGATTGGCTATTTTCAGCGTGTGACACAATGCACAATCAAGTAGTGAACTACTCTCAGTACAACTCAGAGTAGTTCACCCAAAAACATTACTGGAGATTTACTTGAGCGGAAAGTTATTGGCCTATACGAATGTGACAAAAATCTCCACAAAAACTCTCCATATCTCCGGCATTACAGACCGTTCCTACGTTAGGTGTCTGTCTGACTCAGAAATGATTTTCCGTCGGTTCATTTCCGCTCATTCTCACGTCTGCCGACTTAGACTTGCAGAGAGGATGATTGGCTGACCTTTTCTCGGCTCCTCAACGCTGCCCCCCCCCCCCCCCCCCTCATACAAAGTGGTGTCCTCCCCTGACCCCCCTTCTGTCCTCCCTCCACCCCCACACAGAGTGGTGTCCCCCCCTGACCCCCTCCACCCCACCACAGAGTGGTGTCCCCCCCTGACCCCCTCCAACCCCACCACAGAGTGGTGTCCCTCCCTGACCCCCTTCTGTCCTCCCTACACCCCACCACAGAGTGGTGTCCCTCCCTGACCCACAGAGTGGTGTCCCCCCCTGACCCCCTCCACCCCACCACAGAGTGGTGTCCCTCCCTGACCCACAGAGTGGTGTCCCTCCCTGACCCCCTTCTGTCCTCCCTCCACCCCCACACAGAGTGGTGTCCCTCCCTGACCCCCTTCTGTCCTCCCTCCACCCCACCACAGAGTGGTGTCCCTCCCTGACCCCCTTCTGTCCTCCCTCCACCCCCACACAGAGTGGTGTCCCTCCCTGACCCCCTTCTGTCCTCCCTCCACCCCACCACAGAGTGGTGTCCCTCCCTGACCCCCTTCTGTCCTCCATCCACCCCTACTCAGAGGGAATATGGACTGACATGTGCTGTCTGACCTGAAAATGGTAAATGGTGCATTTATATAGCGCCTTTATCCAAGGCGCTTTACAGAGATTGTGCATTACATTCACCCATTCACACACATTCATACACTGATGGCAGCAGAAACCAACCAGGCCACCAACCAGCACATCAGGAGCAATTAGGGGTTCACTGTCTTGCTCAAGGACACTTCGACGCTGACTCTGGGGGAGCCCGGTTTCGAACTGGCGACCTTGTGGTTACCATCCAGCCACTCTACCCCTGCCGCCCTACACTTGAACACTTGAACTCTTATATTTATTCACTATTCATTGCACTGTGTTGTTTTTGCACTGTCTTTTGTCCTGTTTTGCACCTGTCCTAATGTTGTAACTGCACTATGCTGTCCACAAAACCAAATTCCTAACATGTCATGGCAATAAAGGCTTCTGACTCTGATTCTGATTCTACCAGGGATCAAAGCTTGCGTATGTCTTTTTTAGAATGCTTTATTCTTCATGCTGAATCAATTAAAATAGTGTCAATAGTGTTATTTGAGGTTTGACTCAAACCTCAAATAAAACATTTTGTAGGCTGTCAGATGAATCATACGTCTCTCAGCATGCCTGTTTTGCAAGTGTCGGTCGACTCAGCCAAAGATTCACGTAATGATGAAGATGGTGTCGCTGGAGAGGCACAAATGCACCTCCATTGTGTCGTGGAATTAATTTATAATATTGGAGGCTACTGTATATTGATCACATGAACGCCACACAATAGCCAATTAATACGTCTGGAATACGTCTGGAAACAGTGGATGAAATCTAGCTTTTCAGACAGTAGGAAAGTGATTAATCCAAAAGACGGATTTCCCCTCATATCAGTGATCAATAAAGCCCTGCTCCCGGTATGAATTAAATCATATCAGTGATCAATAAAGCCCTGGTCCCGGTATGAATTAAATCTTGTCCATTACTCCATTTCCAGTTCCAATGCAGTGGGACAGTGGATGATATACTGTATGTGCATCCAAAGAACAAAATCACCTCATTCAAATACAAGATACTAATAATATTAAAATACACTAATCCTATATTCAAATTGGCTTAAGGGAGGACGAGCCATGCCTTCACACTGTCAATGTCAACATGACTTTAAAAAAACAATGCATGCTTTATTAGAGATAAGGGCGGGAACCCCTCTTGGGTGTTTTAAGCATTATATTATACTTTAGCTTTTGAATCAGATCTACAAGCTCATAGCACGGCACCGAGTGCCACGCTACGAGCTTGTAGATCTGATATTTTTTGATATAGCAGCCTGAGATGTACTAAAGGGTTACAGTTGTGGCCGTGGCATTGTCACTGCTGTACAGAGCTAAGATGTTACAAAATAAATGAAATAAAAATCTTCCTTTTTTTCTTCCTCTGTACAAAACACGGCCCACTCTGCCTTCCCTAATTCCATTTGAACCATGCTGTACCTTCTCATGCACCGAGCAGATAGCGTGCGGGTGTATTTTCATTCCTTTCAACCACCTAGCAGGGATCCAAATGACTATTCAAACAGCTTAAAACATCCTCTTCAGAAAAGCCCTGTGGAGACAGCATGATCATTAACACATTTAGGACTGAGACCTGATTCTAGAAAAAGTCTAAAATCATGACCGTTTTCTGAAAATTCGATGTTTCTATGTATATCAGTTGGTTCTCAAACTATATTTCATGTCAAGGACCTCCAGAATTATATGTAATTGACCTGCCGACCCGTGTCTCAAAATATGTTGTTCCTGGGACCCCGCCCCCCTCAGAAGCAAAGATTTGAGTTAAAAAAGAATCTCGATATTTCAAAAATAGATCTGCTATTTTTCCAACAGCTAAAGCATAACAAAACACCAAAAGGCGTTCCCGCCCAGAATGTCTTAACATGCCTGCTGTCTCACTGCGTTCTATTTCTACCGTGAAAGTTTAATGTGTCTTTCTGGCGACTCTACTCTCCAGCTACCTCCATTTTAGGTTCTCATTAATGCCTCGTCACTGTGGGGTGAAGCTGGAACTTCTAAAAGACCCTCCAATGTCTCTCACTCTCACGAGCTCACCTTTTAACTATACCCCCCACTGCTTTTAAAAAATCCTAAAGCCTGCCCACGTACAGTAGATAAAAATGTCTTTTTTTATCCCCAGAGTGCCACGAAAACCCAAATGGTTTTGGTGGCCTTCCTCCAAACATTTCAGATTGAATTAAACAAAGAAGAGAACGCCTCTTGACAGACAGTGTGTTCAATAATCTACACCAACGATGTTACGCTTAATTACATGAGATATCTATATAGCCTTTAACACAGTGGTTCCCAAAGTGTGGTCCGGGGGCCCCCAGGGGTCCTTGAGAGGGAGTTCCAGGGGTCCCCAGCTAAATGATAGTTAGGAACCAAAAGGACCCTTATGGGTCTGTAACTCTGAGAGTGTAGAAATGGAACCAAACAGACCCTAACGGGTCCATTTGGTTCCATTTGTACACTCAGTTAAATTAATATTAATTGGGGGTCCCAGAGATTTAAAAAAAGCCATTAAATAGGGGTCCGTAGACTAATGCATGTCAAACTGGGGGTCCTTAGTTGAAATTAAACGGGTTGAGAATCTCTGTTAGAGCCGTAAAAGTCTTCTCTTATGGGGGTCCTTGGCATATCTTTTCAAATGGGGGTCCGTGGGCTAATGAGTGTCAATTTGAAAAAGTTTGGGAACCGTACTGGTCTTTAACAGGCAGCTTTTACTGACACAGACACTTTATTATGATGCAACAACAAAAAAACAACAACAAAGGATTCGAACCACAACCTGCACACGGCGGGGGGCAAATGGCTGCTGGGATGCGTCTCCAAAAGCTTGTTACACGCAGCGTGCCATCGTTGCATTCACCATCGCAAATATTTTAATTTGGACCTAAAAACTATTATATTCTTTTCATGTTTCAGGTTTTTTAACTTGCCAACACAAATTGCTAATTGGGCTCCATGCTCCCCGAGGAGACTGGAGGGGCCTTGTGTGTGTGTGTGTGTGTGTGTGTGTGTGTGTGTCAGCAGCAAAGTAGTAGATCTCAGTCGTGACAAACCTCAGAGGAAGAGGAGAAAGCTGCTCACACACACACACACACACACCACCAGCCACCCTGAGAGTCGTACTGTAGCAGCCTATTAGAGCCAACAGTACATGTGGCCTTGGGTCGTATAACTATAGAGATACTCTCTCTGTGCACAATCTTCAGCATACTGCACGGCACGCCATTGTGTTAGTTGGTAAGATTAGGGTATCCAGCTCAAGAAGACAACTGTGAAACAATCTACTCTGAAGAGACAGCATAATGTACTCGAGTAGTATGGAGTGCAGGCAGCGATGAAACATCTGGATGATGTCAGGCTTGGGCAGATCCAAAAGGTGTGAACGTTATTATTGGTGTGAAATCAATGTATTACTTTTTTCTGTTTTGGTGCTGAGAATTGCATCAGTTTTTTGTTTCTTCTCTTGAAAACAAACTGCAATAGAAAGCAGAATTACTTTAGCACAAAAGCAAGTTAACCGTAAGAAGCAGTTGTTTTCGGCTGGAGCCCAAAGCCATGAGGCAGCTTCTATTGCAGAAGGGAACATTAGAGTGACAGTAGTCAGGGGTCTAGTGCTTTTCACTTGAACACTACAGACAGGATTTACAGATAAATGAAAACGTTGACACTTGCTATTTTTCCTCACCAGAAGAACACACTCTCGGCTCAAACCACGACTCTTCTCGACAAATTGTAAATCCTACATTTTATTTTATATAGTAGCACCTTTCTCCAAAAGCGTTTAATCAATTTCGACCTGAGGACGATTATACAAAATGCCATCTAAAAACCCATGTGTCTATATGTCAGTGGTGCTCAAACATTTTCATGTCAAGGACCCCAAAAATCATATGTAATTGGCCTGAAAGTATGTTGTTCCAGCCTGGTCCCACGGCCGCCGCGGGCTCCCGTTCCCTACGCAGCCCTCTAGTTCCAGGGACCCCCCCAGAAGCAACGATTTGAGTAAAAAGAAACGCTCTGAAAGAATATATATTGAAAGATTTGTGCCACATTCACGATATTTCAATTTCTTTTCAATAGCTAAAGTCTAACACAATGCTTAAAACACCAAAAGGGGTTCCCGTCCAGAATGGATTAAAGCGTGTTACAGTGTGAATTACATTCATCCATGACCAACACTCTCACCAAGTACTGTTGCTCAAGGACACTCTGACAAGTCTGACATACATACGACCAGGAGGAGCCGGGAATCGAACCGCAACAGCAGCAGATAGCCAAGGACTCAGCAACTCTGCCCGTCGTGTCATTTGCTGTGTTGTTTTTGGCAGCAAATTTATTTTGATTTTAGTCATAGTCTCTTGAATAGTTCTCATTTAGTTTCAGTCACCTGGAAGGCCTCAGTGTTATAGTCGACTAAATATCATAGGATTTTAGTCGACTAAATCTACAGGTGATTTAGTCGAACAGAATGTGTTTTGGTGGGCCTTGATGATGTCGTAATGACTGTTTTTACACTTGCTGAAAATAGCAGATCTACAAGCTTGTAGATCGGCTATTTTCAGCATGCAACCAAGTGTAAAAGGACTTATACTGGATCTCTTGTCCACTAGTCCCTTCCTAACATTTTAGTCTAGTTTTTTTTTTATCTGTTGACGAAATTGTCAGTATATTTAGTCTTAGTTTTAGTCACCACAGCTTAGTTTCCAGTCGACGAAAGTTTTAGTCGAAAGTTTTAGTCGAAATGCAAAAAGTAGAACATAATGTGTAAAATCAAACTGCTACAGTCTGTGCAGATGTCACAGCATTATAAATACAATGTGAATGATTCTCTTCAGTGAATCTGGATTAAAGTCCCTCAGTACAGCGCTTTCCCATGCCAGAACGCACTGCAGGGAAAACGACACTTTCGAAAAGCCTGTGTTTTTTTAATCACGTTTATTTACCTTGCTCTTTCCCTGATGCTTTTCATACAAAATAATTATTAAAAACACATAAAAAAAGTAATTAAAAAAAACACAGGCACATCAGTCGCCAGGAAGAAAAAAAAAGGACGGGTGTTTTCGATGAATCTTAACTGGTTAAAATAAAATATGAATAATAATTATGAAAAATAAGTATGAAATCCAAATACTGAATTGAGCAAACTTAAAAAAACTGTCTGGGGTGAGCCTGAGTGGACCAAATGACCAAAAGTGATGCTATAACTCCCAATCGTGTGGCTTTTGTCGGTTGTGTTTTAGTCTGTGGTCAGACGACTTTACACAGCTTGTTGCCAGGACAACCGTCTGAGAAAGATCCCCCCCGTCCGAGATCCATGGAGACCTGATTTAACCACCCATGTCTTAACGCACTTTGGGCGGGAACCCCTTTTGGTGTTTTAAGCATTATCTTTAGCTGTTGAAAAATAGCAGACCTACAAGCTCGTAGCGCGGCACATGGTCTGCTATTTTTGAAAAATCGAAAATGCGGAACAAATATTTGAATATAATATTCTTTCAGAGCGAACGTTTTTAACTCAAATCTTTGTGTCTGGGAGGTCCCTGGAACAACATATTTTCAGATAGGGGTCGGCAGCAAATTACATATCATTTTTGGGGTCCTTGACATGAAATATTGAGAACCACCGACATAGAAAATTGTCAGCCAGGCCTAAACGGGATAAAGCCTCTAGACTTAGTAAACTGGACCAGAGTTGGGTCGTTCCTGTCCGTCAAACCTCTTCACCCAAAAACAGCCGATCTAAAAGCTCACTCACAACGCGGAGATCTATTATTTATGGATAAATGCTAAATGGTGCATTTATATATTTATATAGCACCTTTATCCAAGGCCCTTTACATTCACCCACTCACACACACATTCATATACACTGTTTGGCGGCGGAAACCATGCAAGGCACCAACCTGCTCATCAGGAGCAATCAGGGGTTCAGAGTCTTGCTCAAGGACACTTCGACACTAACTCTGGGGGAACCCACAGGGATCGAACCGGGGAACCTTGTGGTTCCCGTCTGGCCACTCGCTGATCCACCGCCGCCTCCGGATAATGTTCCCACCCAGAAATATGGATGCTAGTGGTTCAAAATAATCAGAGGGATTCATTGCAGAAGAGGTGGTGGAAGTGTGTATTTGACAGGTATCTATAGGCTGCCAGATGTCTTCTGAAGCACAGAGCTTCTCCCAGAGAGAGCCATATCTGTCCTGGAACACAATATAGCCTCGGTATCCAGGCTTTTATTTGCGTTCGGCTCAAAAATGAAAGCCTGGGGCTTGGTACACACATAAAGGACGGATGTTCTGTGCTCTGCCTGTGTTTGATGGCCGCCTCAATGCTTTTCCAATGGAAGTCACATGGTTTGACCAAACATTTTTTGTTTGATGCAGGGGAGGGGGGGCAATCAGGGGAGGGGGGGGCAATCAGCGACGTATTGTGAGCGTTGTGAGCCTTCCGGGCGGACTCTTTTAAATGTAATTATTTCAAAGAGAGATGTGTTATTGTTGTCCATATTCTGTAGCAAACCTTATCATTCATTTCACTGACATGACACATTTATGTGTTGTGCCGTTACATAATAATTAAAGTATTCGTAGTATTCATCGTCTCCTGCTACATACATTTTTGTAAAAACCCAAATCTCCTTGATTCTTGCAACATCTTGTAACAACATTGTTGTGCCTCCGTTGAGTCACAATAAAGTGAAAAGATCACAGCTAGAACTTAGCCTCAAATAAACAGAAAATAAACAACTGAGGGATAAAAGAGAACAAATAAACAGAACAAAATGCCAGGATAGCAACGAGACTGAGGGATAAAAGACCGTGCCTCTGCCTACACCATTATACTAAAGTGATGTTAAAGTGCAAATGAGTTGCCCATGGGCAGAGAAATACAGGGAATCAACATGCAAATTAATCTGGAGGGAAACATGTAAATTCCTATCCCTCCCCTGCTCTCCACATAAAACAAAGAAACAATGTATCTTCATTTTGAGACGGGGGGGAAAAAAAAGAAAAACTTCCACAAGACATGGAAAGTATAGAGGGTTACATTAACCTATACGGAGCAGTCCCGGGGGTTTAGTGGTTCCATATGAAATGTGTTTTGTTTGCTGTGTGTTGTTGGCGACAGACAGACAGACAGACAGACAGACAGACAGGAGATGAAGGGAGGTGCACTGCATTGTTCTGCTCTCATGGTAGTTTAGTGATGCCATTGCACCACATCATTAATGCAGAACAAACAACAATAAGCTGTGTGGTCTGTGGTCCATACTACTATTACTGAAAACGTTATTACTATTATATGCGCATACTGTACTGCACACCAGTGGTTTTCAACCCTTTTCATATCAAGGTCCATTATTTTATTCACCATTTGATGACATTTAGCCTCTCAGACGCAAAAATAAAGAATATTGTCGTCGGTTAAGATTTTGTCCACAATTCCATGCTGTGCTGGTTTTATTTTACACTCTCAAGTGTTAAAGATCTAATAAGGGTCCATTTGGTTACTGTAACTCTCCATCATCATTTAGCTGGGGACCCCCTGGAACCCCCTCAAGGACCACTACACAGTATACTGGGGACCCCCTGGAACCCCCTCAAGGACCACTACACAGTATACTGGGGACCCCCTGGAACCCCCTCAAGGACCACTACACAGTATACTGGGGACCCCCTGGAACCCCCTCAAGGACCACTACACAGTATACTGGGGACCCCCTGGAACCCCCTCAAGGACCACTACACAGTATACTGTACCTGCACATCAGCACACCACGTGTCGCATATAGAAATACTTAAATACATATTATGTTAAAGTGTGCCTTTATGCATACAGTAGATCGGAGATGCATAAACGCATGCACACGTATGCACAACACACGGAAATTAATTTATCGGTTCATCGAGCATCCAATGTTTAATTTGCGCTCCATGGAAGATCTGCTAGCTCACAACGCGTTAAATCGGGTTTAAGCATCATTAGGAGATATTACACAACGTAGTGCCCTAACACCAATGACCATCCATCAACATGATGACCAATATAGTTTTCAGCCCTAAAAAGAAAATCCTGTTCCATACAGAGCTCTCTGTTAGGATTGTGTGAAGACACATGTGAGGAGCAGGCTCTGTGGAAGTAGGGGGTTGTCTGTCTGACAGCGAATAGCCTCGGCATTAACCCCTTTAGACCTGACCTACACAATGTCTTCTAAAGTTTTCTGAAAAACCCTATGTTTCTATATCAGTGGTTCTCAAACTATCTCATGTCAAGGACCCTCAGAATTATATATATGTATTCTAAAAATATGTTATTCCAATCCAGGAACCGCCCCCCAGAAGCAAAGATTTTAGTTAAAAACGTTCGCTCTGAAAGAATATATATATTCAAAGACTTGCACCACAATTTCACGATTTAAAACAAAATAGCAGATCTACAAGCTCATAGCACGGCACTGAGTGCCACGTTACGAGCTAGTAGATCTGCTATTTTTCAATAGCTAAAGTATAACACAATGCTAGTTAAAACACCAAAAGGGGTTCCCCGTCCGGAATGGCTTAAGCTTCAACTCATGATCAAATATATAGCATTAACTGTGTTATTACTTGCAACGTTAACATAACAGGATTATGCATTAGTCTTATCCCTTTATTATGTGAAATATATATATATATATATTTCCTCCCCCTTATCAGATGTGCACTATATCTCATAATAATGGGGAGACCTTTCGAGGGAGGAAGGAGCCGCAGTGGGGCCTCATGGCTGATGAAAAGACAGGTGGGGACAGGCGGTGTGAGGCTTTTGATGCTGAGTGCTATTGTAATGTGGACGCGTGGCGCATAGTGCCGACCGAGGCCCTGGTAAAAAGAAGACCTTTTGTTCCGGGCTGGACAAAAGGAGTGCTTTGGTATTATCTTCCTTCCGCCTTGTTGGCTCAGCCAACGACGCCAAGGTGTGTGTGTGTGTGTGTGTGTGTGTGTGTGTGTGTGTGTGTGTCGGACGGACAGACGGATGCATATATAGTTCCAACTGGCGAACGAACGGACTCTGTCTGTCTAACTGGGGGCTTTTTAGTCACTCTTTTACCAAACTGGGTGATGCTAATGTGACCTTTTCAAGGCTTTTTTCTTTTTTACAAAGTGTACGTGCAGTCAGTCAGAACACACCTGCGAAATCCTGGGTTTTGATTTGACTGGGAAGAGGGTGCAGGCGGGGCGTAACACAGGACCCTATGTATAGCTGGTAATAATTCCTCTCTCTCCGCTTCATGCCCGCAGGGCGGAGAGCCTGTGGCGGAGTCAGGCTCAGAGGGGGAACAGTGCAATTATCCCATTTAGGCCTGACGTCGAAATAAATAAAAAGTCTTCTGAAAGAAGATATATTCAAAGATTTGTGCCACATTTTCACGACTTTTCAAAAATAGCAGACCTACAAGCTCGTATGAGCTTGTAGGTCTGCTATTTTTCAATAGCTAAATAATGCTTAGTTAAAAACACCAAAACGGGTTCCCGTCCAGAATGGGTTATACAGGTATATACTGTCTATTGCTGTCGTGAGGAAACCTCATAACTCCATTTTTGAGTTTTTATTTATTTTATTCCATGAATCAGTGCTATTGAACACCCTTTACGTCTGAGTGTTGTTTCGAAAATATTCAACCAATGGAAAGTAGTAAAACAACGCATTGGACAAAACCGCTCAACTCCATTGGACCCTCAAACTGTCTGCTAAAACAGCTAACTCCACCACCTCTCTCCTTCTCATGCAAGTAATTGACAATATCTAAAGTCACAAAACCAACTTTGATGAGTTGCATCATCAATTATTAACAATATTGCATCGTTTAAAAATATATAAGGCTATATAACAGCTTTCTTGTGAATTTATCCTTTTGAAATATATTTTCAATAAAGTATTCAATCAATCAATCAATGTGCATGCATACAATGAAAGAAAGGGACACCAGGTTGAAACTGAAAAGTGAAGAAAAACATTTCTCTTGTACTTTCATCTAATCAGACGTACAGCCTCTCAGTGTCCCAACCATTCGCACCAGTAGGCTGTGGAAAGTGCTATTTTAGGTGCTATTATTTTAAACACCTTTAATGAGCCGGGATTTTTCTAAATAATGGCGCTTGGCTAGTGCCAAAGAAGATGAGGCAGATTTTACTCGGAAAAGCCCTGCCTTCCATTACTGCCCAAAACCCGGGAGGGAGGCATAATCTTCCTCGCACCGTCACATCTAAAGTCTCTCTAGAAGCGTTTATATTCCAAACGAGACACTATAGGTTAAGTCAGAAATTAAGACAGAATTGGAATGCAAATGCATGCCTTTCAGGCTGTTTCAGCCTTTGTATCCATACTGTCTGGCAGGTAGATCTCTTTGAAAACCTTTAGTGCTATACTGATTGTGCGCAGGGGGGACAACAATTAACACAGATTCTTGCCTGCCCAAAATACACCACTGGCCTAAAGATGCCTATACACGTCATAGGCACTAGATTATTAAAGACACGTCCATATCACAAAATGTGTTCACACTGGCGCATGCACATGCATGCCACAGGTTATGGATCAATAATCTCTGAGAAACATAACGCCCTCTCTCAGCCCCGGGCACTAAAGTCCTATTCCATCCTCCCTTTTATATTGGCTTGGGGTTCCCCGACTCCTGTCAACTTTAATTTACGTGCTCGCCCACGAGGGCTCCAGAAACAGTAGTCTAGGGCCCAGAGGAAAGGCTAATGCTGCACTCACTATACATGGTTATTAAAGACGGTGAGGGTTTCATGAGTCAGAGTCAACAAACCCGCCTGGTGGATTTGTATTTTCCTGTCAGCAAGAAGTATCTGCCATTATTGTCCGTCGCCTCCCCATACGCCTACTTTAACTGTACGTATATACGGTTATGATTAATAGTCCGTGAATGATGTCGGCAGGCAGTGCCTTTGACACCAATGGAAGGAAGCTCATATTACGGACATCATATGGGATGTTATGAGTTACAATAAGGAGACACGAGGGCTGATTGTGGGACAGTAAGTATGAGTGTGCTGCACAATGTGCACCTATAGGGGCAGACACAGGTGAGAAGGAGAGCTGAATGAATGACTGGCGTGGCATACATAGTTTCCCATTAGATTTGAAATATTTGTTCCAAAAACAGATAAGAATGTTCATTTTCTTAGCTGTGTTTCGCCTGCACTGTGCTTCTATTGAGCAGCATTGCAGCATGTACTATATATACTCCATTGGACCCTCAAACTGTCTGCTAACTAACCAACTCCACCACCTCATGCAAGTAATTGACAATATATAAACTCACAACACCAACTTTGATGAGGCAGTATTGCTTTGTTTTAAAAAATATAAGGTTTTCTTAATTTCCTGAGAATTGTTGGAGTTAAGAGGTTTCTTCATGACAGCAGAGATATATTTCTAAATCTAGGTAACACTCACATGACTGCAGTATAGGCCAGGTATACTGTACTGTACCACACAAGCTGACTTCAGGTCAGTTAACACTCACATGACTGCAGTAAGGCCAGGTATACTGTAACACAAGCTGACTTCAGGTCAGTTAACACTCACATGACTGCAGTAAGGCCAGGTATACTGTAACACAAGCTGACTTCAGGTCAGTTAACACTCACATGACTTCAGTAAGGCCAGGTATACTGTAATGTAACACAAGCTGACTTCAGGTCAGTTAACACTCACATGATGATATTGGCTACTGTCTCCAGACGTTTTGACACCTCCCCCAAAGAGCGAAACCAAAGAGACATTGTCTTTTAAATATTGTCTACTTGAACTGGGTTGGCTGTCTGGAGGAGGTGTGAAGCTCACTCCCGTGAGGGAGAAAGGGTGACAGGGTTCAGTTTGACCCAAAACCAGGCGCGTCATGTTGTTATAACGTCAGTGAGTGCTTTTAACTATAGGTACAGACTCAGTGAGCACAGTCCCGCGATCGAGAAAGGCCGTCATAGGCAGACCTGTATCCCGAGAGAAGACAGACTATGCCCCCAGTGCCCCACTGCACACTAAACGAAGTGGAAACCGAGCTACACTTCCTAACCATCTGTCCATTGTACCAAGACATCAGAGACACATACTTCCCACAGATTACAACCACACACGGAGATTTTGAAAACATGACCAATGACAAAAAACTCCCATATCTGCTGGGCGAAGTACAACAATGTGCAAACACAGCAGCAAGATTTGTGAGTTGCTGTGATATGAGAAGGATATCAAATGGAACACAACCACCCTAAAGACTAATCATGTGTATATTCCTGCACTATACCTGCATCGAGTGATCTTGGTACATAGAAATTGATCTATTGAAGATTCTGACCTTCAAAGTACATCATTTTTGTTTTTATTGTATTGCTGTATTGTTGTATTGTTCTTTCTGCTTTGGCAATGTAAACGTATGTTTTCTCATGCCAATAAAGCCCTTTGAATTGAATTGAATTGAGTGCCCCCCCCCCGCCAATCAGAAAGACAGCACACAGTGTCTTCCATTTTCAGTTGTATTTTTTTTGCCAAAGGATATTTTTTAAGCTTTATTAGCTGATATTTTATTTATACTGGGTATGCCTCTCTCTGAACTGCTGCGGCATCGTAATGAGAATTTAATGTAGCATATCGCTCCTCTCTCCTCTCACTGATCAAAATGTATATCTGATGAAATTCCACCCCTATAAGTTCTGACCTTTGTGTGGCTTGTGGAGAACAGCAGAGTGCTTGGTTGGTTCTGCTGTGAAGTGGACTGTAGAAGCTCAACGTATTAATCCATTCAGGACGGGAACGCCTTTTGGTCTTATAAGCATTATGTTATACTTTAGCCGTTGAAAAATAGCAGATCTACAAGCTCATAGCGCGGCACCTGTAGATCTGCTATTTTTGAAAAATCGTGAATATATATTCTTTCAGAGCGAACTTTTTTTTTTAACTCAAATCTTTGCTTCTGGAAAGTCCCTGGATGGGGCGGCCAAATACATATCATTTTGTGGGTTCCTTGACATAAAAATGTTGGAGAACCACTGACAGAAACATGGGGGTTCCTTGACCTGAAAACGTTGGAGAACCACTGACACACAAAAACTGTCAGGATTTTAGAAGACATTATTTTGTAAGAATCGTCCTCGGGTCTAAATGGCTTAATGCCATTCAGGAGACTGTCACTCAGAGGAACCAGCAGACGGGCAAAGCTGGGTGCAAAATAACCAATAACAACAAGCTGAGTGGAAGGGCAGTGGGCTGTGGGGGTGATGCGATGCGATGCAGCCAAGTGCAATGAAGAGCAACACATCTCTAGTTGGTAGAGCATCTCCACTAGACCACTTGGTTTTCCACCTGTGGGTCAGGGATTTTAGTTTTCTCACATTGATAGTGAAGTGATAATATGCCGGACGTCAAAATAATAAATAAAATAGTCTTCTAAATCCTGAAGACTTCAACACATCTGTTACTGAATGTCTATTTGCTGTTGTAAATGAAGATGTGCGGGGGAATAAAGGGAATGATTTCATTGATGCTGGGGAGGGAACTGGGACGCAGTAATGCTACCACTTGGCTGTACTGACTGAGAACTCTGAATAAAGATGACGATGCCTGAATCTTGAGCCGGAGTCCTGTTTCTGATGCTTCCTTCTGCTTGTCAATATTGAGACCAAGAATTGCCCCTACAGCTTGTCTGGGTGGGTCACGGCCTGAAAAGCTTGAGAACCACTGCCTGGCCCGGGGCGTGTAGAGAGTCTAGAGACCACTTACTGAGTTCAGGCCCTGAACAAGTGGACACGCGTACACACTGCAGTCTGCAGATCAATGAACTCCATTGAGGACTCTCAGACTGAGCACTAAAAAGAAATAAAATAAAAGTAGTTTCCTTTGTGAAGTGTCTCTCTAAATTCTAAAATATGCAGGGTTAGTTCAACAGGGAATATTAACCACTTTAAAACCTGGCGTCCCTGTTTTGGGCATCTTAGGGGAACAGTTTTCAAACAATTTTCAGAAGAAATGAAAACATGTTTTTTTGTGGAAACGGCACACGTACTGAACATGCTAACATGGCTATGTTCGCTATTCCTTGTACGACATATACTAACATAGGGCTCAATCATCAATAAAGTGCAGAGAGGCCTACTGGATACACACTCTAAACACATTAGAACCCATGGGCCTTAATGAGGAACTTAAACTTTCCTTTAACTTCCCTCTAGCCCTCCACAAGTGCCACCACCAGATGACCACTCACAGTACGTTTTAACAGCAGGCGACAGCCAGACAAATTTTCCGGAAGTGCATTATTTGTCAATGGGACCCGACAAGTACTGGCGATAGAGACGATAGCAGGCGAACAGGCAATGGTTAAAAAGTTGGCGGAGGAACGTCGGCCGAAAAGATACAAATAATTCATCTTTTGGGCAATGTTGGGCGACGTCACCCGGCGATAGTGGGCGATAGCCAATGAAATTCAAGCAACGCTTGCCGTTGGTCTCCCGCTGTTAAAACGTACTGTCAGGCTACTTCCACTGGCTGCTGCCCTGCTATTCCCCCCCCCCACACACTATTATTGTTTGTTGTGCTGTATGTAATTCTCTACTTGAATGTTCCACGTGAAAAATATGCATGAATCAATTATTGCTGGCTGTGTTGACATGGGTTAATTGAAGGGCCTGCCCCTGTACCATGTGCCTACTTAAGCCTTACGGTGTTGCCCCCTCGGGCTATGACTGACCTGACGGAGATGTGACGATACATCGAAACGTTGTGACATTTCTTACCCTGTGAATTAAAAAGGTCTTGAACTGTCTGTGACGCTCCAGTGTCTTCCTACCTATTCATCAGTCCTGCCTCTGAGACGCACCTCAGGCTCGAGGCGCGGTGGAACTCCCTTTTGGTTCAATAATTGTATTGCAGTGTGTGTGCTTACTTATTTGTATGTCAATGATTGTATTAACAAACCCCTTAAGACCTGAGGCCCATTATATCATTATAATTAAGAGCCGAGAGGCTCTCCTCCACCAATCTACTCAGGTGACTAAAATATGACTAAAAAGATGAACACCGACCCGTAGGAGCAGTGGAGGGGAGGAGAGAGGAGAGGACACCGACCGGTAGGAGCAGTGGAGGGGAGGAGAGAGGAGAGGACACCGACCCGTAGGAGCAGTGGAGGGGAGGGGAGGAGAGGAGACCGACCCGTAGGAGCAGTGGAGGCGCGTGTGAGGAGGACTTGGTGGGGTTGAGGCGCAGCAGGGCATGTTAATGTGGCATTTGGGTTGACATGTGACAGGAGATAATAGGAGTGGACAGTGGACAGCGAGGCCTCGTATTATCACGCTGACACGATCCCCGAAAAGATCAATCAGAACACATTATGAATCAATATAAACATGTCCATCATATTCCATGTGATCCAATTATCGTCTGCATGGAGAAAGCCATCATTAGAATAATAGAAGAATGGCGGCGGTATGAAAGCACTGAGCGGTAAGCGTTGAGACGCTCAGATGTTTGGAATCAGAAGTGCATGCTCGCACGGATGCTTGCCATTAAAGGTTAAAGTTCACCCAAAAAATGACTTGTTTTCCATCTATTATACACCCCACGAAGCCTTGAATTCATGGGGATTGTTTTGTTTTTGTTGCGTTAATTTAAATAATTTTATCCCACAATTTTTGTAACCCATATTTTGACACCACAGTGTCAATAAATAGTCAAATCAATGTAATCCTGGGCGCTACGCTCCCTCTGCCAACCTGGGGAGAGCAACGACTGACCTCATTCTTCCTTCAAATGCATGCAGGATTCCAAGCTGCTGCTTTTCACCTGACAGGGGGGAGTTTCCCTGGTTTGGACGTAGCGGTTGGAAGGAACACGTTATTCCAACCAGTTCCTTTCCCCTCCATCAGGCAGGAGGCACGAGGAGAACATGCCAACTCCACACAGAAAGCATTCCTAAGCCAATTATTATTATTATTATTTATTTTCTACACTGTATATACTCTCTATAGAGCGTCGAGGTCCCGCCCCCTACCAGGGCCCAGGAAATGATTCCCCGTTCATTTTCCTCATAGACATTTCAAAAAGTATTTATTTGGAGACCTTTTGAGCCTCGTACAAAGACAACTCGAGCTGTGACAAATCATGACAACAAACAAAAAAAATTGGGCGGAACAAATAATTAGAAAGAAGAAGAAATGGCAGGTTACAAGTTTTGTTGTTTTTCTTCTTTGTAATTATTAGTTTGGTCCAAAATGTTGTGTTTGTCACAACTCGAGTTGGCTGTGTCTGCAGCGTAAACGTCTTTAAATAAATACTTTTTGAAAAGCCTGTGGAGAAAATTAACGGGGAATTCACTTCTGGGTCTCACATCGTCATGAAAGGGGGCGGGACTGCGACGCTCTATAGGAGGGCTTCTCAACCCGTGGGTCGCGACCCCTCTGGTGGTCTCTCTCCAGACGAGCCCTCCATCGTGGCCTTGAGTCATCTGGGTTCTCTGTACAGTACAGTACAGTACAGTACAGTACAGTACAGTACAGTACAGTACAGTACAGTACAGTACAGTACAGTACAGTACAGTACAGTACAGTACAGTACAGTACAGTACAGTACAGAACATCTGGCCATGCAGACTCGGTGGTGCACTGAACTGTGATGTTCATTGATTACAAGGCTGGGTGCAATCTCCAATCTGCCCACTCCCTCTCTTCCACCTCGCTCGCCCCAATGCATTGGCGTATTAATCCACCCAGACCTGGAACGCATCCGTGTCGCCATATAGCGTTTAAACCGTTATTGTAAACTTTAGCTGTTTGAAAAATATCACATCTACAAGCTCATAGCGCGGCACCGAGTGCAGCGCTACATCCTGACAGTTTTCTGAAAAAGCTATGTTTCTATGTCAGTCGTAAAAAAATAGCAGACCTACAAGCTCGTAGCGCGCCACTCGGTGGCGCGCTATGAGCTTGTAGATCTGCTATTTTTCAATAGCTAAAGCATAACATGATGCTATAACACCAAAAGGGGTTCCCGCCCAAAATGTCTTAATCCCAATCTGTGCTGACTGCTGTAACACACATTGCATTAGAGCCGCAGAGTGATCAAATTAGGCTCCAAGACGCTCGTTCACTCGCTCGCCCGTCCACCCCCTGCAATCAGCGGCACTTTCCCACGGAGTACGACTGGCTGCTTACAATCAATTTGCTTCCCTAATCTAATCGAGCGACTCACACCGCACCTCATTCCTTGTGAACACAAGCTCTTTAAAGCTCAAACATGCAGATCCACACACATCTATACAGGCAGTCTTGGACGCACGCACACGCACGCATGCACGCACACACGCATGCATGCACGCACACACACCTGCCCCCTCTGTGTTTGGACTCCCTTCTTAACTCACATCCATTCCAGAAGGCAGTCTCTCTTTCCCTGTCACGCACGCACGCACGAACACACTTTTACTCACGTTCATTCCACAGGCAGTCTCTTTCTCTGTGTCACGTACTGTGCGCATACACACACACACTCACACACACACACACACACACACACACACACACACACACACACACACACACACGTGTGTGCACAAAACAATCTCCCAAACATGCGTTCCTCCACAATCCCACACGGCCACGCTTCACTGCACCCGTAAATAAACAAGTTAGCCTCCTGTCTCTGTTCTGTCTCATCTATCGCTCCTCTCTTGTTAGGAAGCGCTTGAGATGTAGAGCAGCAGGCGGAGAGGAGAGGAGAGGAGAGGAGAGGAGAGGAGAGGAAGGAGAGGAGACATGAGTTGATGTTGTCACTGTCTCTTAATCAACATCATCCATCTCCCAGCACGCCTGCAGCCTGCAGCGTGCTTCACCAACAGCTGCCACAGGGAAGATAAGTGGAGACTGGAGAGGAGAGCTGGGCTCCATACACTCACACAGTGGAGAATGGAGGAGAGGAGAGCTGGGCTCCATAAGTGGAGACTGGAGAGGAGAGCTGGGCTCCATACACTCACACAGTGGAGAATGGAGGAGAGGAGAGCTGGGCTCCATGGCCCTCATTTATCAACCGTGCGTACACCAAAATATGGGTGCACGCCGAAATTACTGAGATTTTCGGCAATTACCATTTCCGCCAAAGCTTGTAATTGAACTAGAGTAGGACAAAAAGTCACGTCTGGTCGGGAGCTGTCGTACGCTTTGTCCTCACCAGTTTTTCTGTCGTAGAACAGCGGAGCAGCATTGTTTGACCAGCTGAGAGGCTGTCACAGGCATCTAAAGCTGCAGTTATAGCTCTTCTTTTCGCAGATAAGTAAGCCTGGGACCGAGTCTATGCAGCTATAGTCAAGTATACCAACCAACACCAACGGGTATGGCTACTGCAATCTACAGCCATGTCTTTCTTGTGTTACGTCTCGTCCTTTTAATTAAGGATAAACCCGACGCGTCGCTCGAATGCCAAATGTGCCTTGCCGGCGTGCCAGCCAGCGCAAGTTCAGGGGAGTTGAGGGGACCGCATCGGAGATAGGCTAACCCAGCCAGCCCACCAGTGCCATGTACAGTACATGAGGCTGGGTTAGGCAGCACATTCATATAATTGACACTGCCCAGATACACCAGCGACCCGCGAGGCAATCTAAATAGATTGTCATAAACGTGCATGGTCACGGTTTAGAGACAGACAGGACAGGAGGGAGGAGATGCACCTAAAACAGCAGCATGTGTGTGCGCCTATTTAATTGTTATTTAATTCATATGGTTCACAGGTTCAGGTTTTCGTTCACTAATATATTTTGTTGTATATTAAATGAATGAAGACTTTAATAATTTAGGCTACAACAGTAGACAACAACTAACAACACACAGCAGGCGCGTAGCGTGGATCAAATGATTGACTGGGCAAATTAGCATGGGGCGCATCCCCGGCCGTTAGGTGTGAAGTGTGGACGGTTTGGGGGACCATTTAAAACAAAGGCGGCTTGCATGCTGTGGTTTACTAACCAGAAAGGCAAGCGAGGCGAGAGGAGAAACAGACAGGGTAGGCCTTTCTTTAATTCATGCAGGTGTTCGTTCTTTATATATTTAAGATACAATAACACACCAGTTGGGCTTGCAAGTTGCGTATGCGTGCGTGCGCCTGTGTGTGTCTACAAATGTACAGTATGTATTTTAAATCCAAACTGTTTTCTTTTTTAAATGTATGTTGCTACGTATATCAGTGGTGCTCCCAGAATGACATGTCATTTGGCTGTGACTTTCCTTTGCTTTCAATGTGATTGTTGACGTGCCATAAATCCTACCGAGTACAGTCTTTGATCATTAAATCAGAGCAAATATTTCAACCACACGGATCTACGACATTGTTCACCCCACAGGGATAAAGGAAAATAAACCCAGTCAATATTTGCTCCCAAGAAGAATCTTTCTCGAGGCTCGGCGACGCAAACCACTGATGTCTTATTGCTTTTAATGAGCGACGGCTCACCAGAAATCTATATGAGCGTATAGCTTACTCCCACTGCGCCATACTGTACCATGCTGCTAGTTGTTAGCATGTGACATATAAGAGCACGTTCCATAGGAAGAAGACATGTACAGTAAGCCAAGGATCATATCTGTATACAGTAAAATAGTGAGTGTTAACCCATGTAGGCCTGATGTCGAAAGAAATAGCAGACCTACAAGTTCATAACACGTCACTCGGTGCCGTGCTATTAGCTTGTAGATCTATTTTTCAATATAGCTATAACATAATGCTTTAAAACACCAAAAGGGGTTCCCGGCCAAGATGGTTTAAAGGACAATTCCATGCTAGAAAGCTTTCTTACCTTTATTTGTAGTTTTTACGTCCCCACCAAAGAGGTCCAGGTATTATTTTGTGCAAAAGCGCATTATTGGCTATTTCCCCTACCATAAGCACTCAATGAATTGAATTGATTGGGGCATTGGGGTGTTGTGCTAAATCGCTTATTTCCATCGCTCAAAAATCTAGCACACTTTACTTTACTACTTATTTCGATGGAAAAAAGCGAATTAGCACAAAAACCCAACCCCCATCAATTGAGGGCTCATATTATGGGAAATAGCCAATAATGCACAAAATAACACCTGGACCTCTTTGGTGAGGACGTAACAACTACAAATAAAGCCTTCTAGCATGGAATTCTCCTTTAACACAAAGTAATACAGGAGCCAGGAATGTAGTAATGGAGTTCAGAGGTTAGATTTGAACATGGATATGTAAGGGATATATTCGCACACACGCTCACAGCCACGCACACACACACGCACGCACACATGCATGCATACAGTCTTCCTCAGCCCTGATGCAGACCCGTTTATGTCGAAACATGTCGGTAAAAATAAAGGCCGTCCCCTTTTTGAGTGGTGCAACCACTCCTACAACCAGCAATGTCCGTGTACCTGTTTGTGTACGTGAATGAGCACGAGTGGTGTGCGCATGCGTGAAATTGGAACGACAGAAGTATGTGACATGGCTGCCACCTGCTGGACGCAAATCCAACTTCTGACTGTCTAGGTTCGCTAAAGAAGGAAAGGCCGAGCCAAAATAATAATGAAAAAATAGTTCTCAGTGACGCGGATTGATATCCATAATAAAGCTAATCTGACGGAGCAGAAAGAGAGAGAGAGAGAGAGAGAGAGGAGGGGGGGGAGAGAGGGGAGTTGCACCACTCGGTTCACACAGGTGTGATTTTTTTACTCTGAGTGCCTGGATCTCCTCTCTTTTTACTCTGAGTGCCTGGATCTCCTCTCTTTCTTTATCATAGAGCTTTGCTATTGTCGCTCCTTATCAGTTGCACTTGAGGATTTGATAAAGGGCCTCCAAACACAAAACCTGAATCCTGGCAAGACTGTCAACAGTTCCACAACAAATGGATTGTTCCCCCATCCATCCATCGCCGCCCCAACCTTCATCCACCCTCTCCAAGGCCAGACGGTAAACATGGGGGAAAGTCAATAGCATCCAAGCCCAAATAACAGCCCTTTCTCCTGCGGGACGCACTGCCGAGAGCGAGAGTCTCCGTGCACGGGTTGCATCTGTGACTCTGACGCGTCCTTATCCAGCACGGTCAACAAGCACTTGGAAAGAGCTGTGACATGGTTGGAGGCTCTAGTGACCGCCGCCGTCACATCATGTGACATGGTTGGAGGCTCTAGTGACCGCCGCCGTCACACCATGTGACATGGTTGGAGGCTCTAGTGACCGCCGCCGTCACACCATGTGACATGGTTGGAGGCTCTAGTGACCGCCGCCGTCACACCATGTGACATGGTTGGAGGCTCTAGTGACCGCCGCCGTCACACCACGTGACATGGTTGGAGGCACTAGTGACCGCCGCCGTCACATCATGTGCCTCGTACAAAATGGCAATGAGAGTGAGAGAGAGAGAGCAGAGAACACAGACCGTCCTGTGGGACTACGGCGACTTTTTCTGATGTTTGTCAACCTGGCCAGACATCAGAAGCTTCTTGTAGAGTGGTGGTTTTCAACCATGCAGTGGTCCTTGAGGGGTTCCACGTGGTCCCCCAGCTAAATGATGCTGGTAACCAAATGTACCCTTATAGATCTTTAACTCTTGAGAGCGTAAAAGAGCGTAAAAGAGAGATGTTTAACAATAATCTAACTCTTGAGAGTGTAAAATGAAACCAAATGGACCGTTAGATAAATTCTTTCTTATCTGCCCAGTGGTCATTTTACCATGTCCTCCTGAACTTTGGCCCAGCCCGTGTTCCATATATGTCATTCTTATTTTAATCTCTCATATCATCATTTTACTGCCTGTTTACCCAGCGTTGTTCATCTTATCATCATTATGTCCTGTCACCATCCACATGCCCTATTTTATTATTTTATATTATTTATATTATAGATTTACTGACGCCAGGTTCAGGTTTATTGTCTCTATTGGGCTCCATGAGGTCTGCCAGCCCCAAATTCACCATACTGTATATTCACCATATCAGTCTGACCTATCGAATGTATTTAAAACTATTACAGTATTCATCTAGGTAGGTATCAATTTTATATCTATCATGGACCCTCCCAGGTCCATTTGGTTTCACTTTACGCTCTCAAGAGTTAGATAATTGTTAAACATCTGCATCACTTCATTTACAGGAAATCTACACAATTAGAGAATGTAAAATCATTGTTATTTTGATCAAAGTTTGCCTGTTATCTCTCGGTAGCAGCATGGCAACACCGCATGGAACTGTGGATAAAAACTTATCCGACCAGAAAAATATTCTAAGTTTTGGGTCTGAGAGGTAAAATCTCATCAAATGTTGGTCCGTGGATCAAATGCCAAATAAATAATAGTCCTTGATATGAAAATGGTTGTTGTAGACAAAAACGCAGACCAAAAAAAGCCCCAAAAAAGCCACCACAGCCACTCTCTCCGACAACTAGGTGGACACGCAAACAAAAATAGTTCTAAAAAAAGGTCTGGTAATTGAACGGAGCGGGGCGTCCACTCATCACTGGGACTGGCCATTATGAAGACCCCCCTTTGAGCTCAAATTACAGATAAAATCACTACAGCTGGGGTGAACCGCTCCACAGTAGAACATGCAAAAACATTTTGAGTCACAGAAATTAATACATGATTGCTGAAGCAGAGTCGGAAAACAGTTCATCACTTCATATAATTTTGTTTATTCAAAGCATAATAATGGTTTGAAATTTTGCAGCAAACCATTTAATTGCATTTACTTTGCTGTGATTTGTGTGACAGAGTCCTATTGTTTGCCTGTGTGGTTTGAGTGGTTGTGCATTTTAACAAATTGGTTAATGTTGTATGTATGCTATATTTAAAATGTCTGTTCCAACTCCATGGACTATGTATTCAACAAATGGCTCTAGCCTGCCGAATTTCACAATAAATATTGTGTTTGTGTGTATTTAGGATTGAGTGTAATCTAACAATACACTTTCAACATTAAATCTACAAGAATATTACCATTAAGGCCACCATCAATGAATGAATACTAGGTTGGTGGAGGGTGTGTATAAAGACTAATCATTGTGTATATTCCTGCACTATACCTGCATCGAGTGATCTTGGTACATATAAGTTGATCTATTGAAGATTCTGACCTTCAAAGTACATACTGTAATTTTTGTTTTGATTGTATTGCTATATTGTTGTATTGTTCTTTCTGCTTTGGCAATGTAAACATATGTTTTCTCATGCCAATAAAGCCCTTTGAATTGAATTGAATTGTGTAGAGCCCAGGATCACATTAGAGGATTGACACAGGGGTGAAAAATGGGTTACAAAATCGTGGGATAAAAATATATATAAAAAAAAAAAAGATAACAGACAAATACAACCTACGTTTCAATAAGGTATTCCTGCATTCCGAGGGAAGACAGCTTTCTTCCCACACAGACCTTTTGTGATAGAGAGGTCATGCATATTTATAACGTGGAACACAATCATTCTTAGTAGGTAGCAAGTAAATGTCAATGTGTAATAATGACTCAGTTTAAACACACAAGTGCTGGGAGAGACTAATGAAAGAAAAACAAGAATTGATTGAATCAATTAATTACCAGCTGCATTGCGTGGGTCTGCTATAACTGCCTCTGTGTCAGTTTCAGCGCAGTAGTTTAGGGTAGGAACCAAAATTATCTAAGGCGGAAAGATTGTGTTCTGAGTCAATAGTTTCCGCCCGGACACGAACACGCACACGCACACACACACAGAAAGAAAGAAAGAAAGAAAGAGCGCATCACGGTTTAGCCAATGAGAAAGCCAACTGGACTAGAGGACTAGACTAGGACTAGCTTGCACATCAATGATAGACTCAGCAGCTGGTAAAGAAGTTAGTAACGGAACAATTAAAATCTCCCTGATCAAGATGTACAGAGATAGACCGGCATGGCCTATATCACTGTGTGGATACTTCATGGTTGCCTCCGCTGTCAGCATGTGGATAGAACACACATTGTTAAGCCCTTTGGATAAAAGCAATCAAAAGACTGCCTTTAAAAAGGTGCACGTTGGTGATTTTACTATGCACAGGAGGAGGTTCATTTGTTTCAGAAGAATAACTTATGGGGACCTGAGACCTTTCCCAGCACCGAACGGCATGTGCATGTATTATAATCTATATATACAGTATATATATGTAGGCCATTTACCATTTAATGATTAGGACTTAGATTATAAATGCATAAGAGCCCCAGCTCAGTGTAGTGCCTGGAAAATGATCAGCATTTGCATCATACATTTGCATAAGTCATACTGCCGCAATTCTCCCTACTGTATTGTGTGTGTGTGTGTGTGTGTGTGTGTGTGTGTGTGTGTGTGTGTGTGTGTGTGTGTGTGTGTGCGTGTCATGTGTGTGTGTGGCAAGGTCTGAGCAAGCTTAGCATGTTAATGCGAAGCCATCATGAATGTAAACCTACGCACAAAGAAAGAGGTTATCAGGGGAATGTATATCTCCTATATCATTTTTCTTTTCATAAATTAATGAATGAATGTCAGAAAAACGAGGCAATCTCTCTCAAGGCGTTGTTGCAAGCTTGTAGATCCGTCATGTTTGACATTTCTTAAACCATTTAGGACTATGAGACCCGATTCTACATAACAAAACGTCTTCTAAATCATGACATGTTTTCTGAAAAACCCTATGTTTCTACGTCAGTGGTTCTCAAACTACCGTATATCATGTCAAGGACCCCAAAAAATAACTGTATTTTGCCGCTGACCCCCATCTCAAAATATGTTGTTCCAGGGACCCCCAGAAGCAAAGTTGCTGTGAAAGAATATATATTCAAAGAACTGCACTGCATTGTTCATGTAAAATAGTAGTTCTACAAGCTCATATAGCGTGGCGCTATGAGCTTGTAGATCTGCTATTTCTCAACAGGTAAAGTTTAAAATAATGTGGTTAAACGCTAAGGCGACACGGATGCGTTCCCGTCCAAAATGGGCTAAAGTGAATCCGGTTCAAACCCTGTCTTCTCTCGTCTCTCTCCGTATCTCCACACAGCCAGAGGACCAGTGGATTAGCCAGCCAACCCCGCCGTCTGTACGTTGCACGGCCCCCCAGAGAGGACTCGGATTCCTCTGTAATCTGCCCTCCCCGGCCCCCACTTCATATTCCCTCACCCCCCACCGTGGCGAGGCCGTGTGTGGCCTTTACACCGAGGGACAGACTGACGGACGGAACGGACCGGGCAGAGGAGGCTGTGTGTGGCCTTTACACCGAGGGACAGACTGACTGACGGACGGACCGGGCAGAGGAGGCTGCACGGGTCCACCTGGACCAAAAGGAGTAGCGAGAACCTGGTGTGTGCTTGTCCTGGGAGTCGGGCTTGTGTGTGTGTGTGTGTGTGTGTGTGTGTGTGTGTGTGTGTGTGTGTGTGTGTGTGCGTGCGTGCTTGTGTGCGTGGGGAGGGAGAGCTTGTTCAAAGTTTGACCATTGATTCTGTGCAGACTGCAGACACAGAGACCTTTTGGATGGAATTAAAAATGTAACTGGGGCTTTGGAGCAGACACAAAAAGGAATTCAGCATGAAACAGAGGAACTCTTACTGATTATTCACAGTGCAGAGGTGAGCTGAGCAAAGACGTCGTCCACATTCCACCCACCTACACAATGAAAACTGCCCAGTGTTAAATTAGCTCTGAATTTAAATGAAAACTGGACTGGATTTCACAGTGTAGTATAGTGTACAAGGGGATTTTCTTTAAGAGAATGTCAATATAATACTACTGTATATTGATGCATCAAATCAAAAGTTATTCAATGTCTATTGGGGTCACGACGGTGCCAGAAGGCAAACCTACCAAGCAATCTTCATTCCTACTCTCACCTATGGTCATGAAGTGTGGGTCATGATCTTTATTTATTTTTTAATACAAAATGAGTTAATAGACTCTTCACATACTAGAGCATGTCTGAAATAAGTGTCAGAGCTGAAATCGTAATGTAAATATGAAATAAATTATTAAACATGTAGCTAGGTGTAATGTTAGAGACCACAAGTGAACCTTTCAAGCCTGTTTTCTCAACTCGCAAGGCATTACTCTATAAGCCACATCTCCAAAACTGGTTGGTCAAACTGAACAACCAATATGTCATTCGAAGCTATGATTCCCTGCTTTCATAGGACATGAAAAAAACGAAAATTCTAAAAAGTCCAATGGCAGTTCCTCAGTCAAATTTAGCCACATAGTGAGTGAACTGTTTAAAAAGATGTCATTAGTGAAGTGTTTGCTTACTATACATACTGTAGGTGTGTTTGTGCAAATGACTTTGCAACGATTGATATTAGCACTGTTAGTGTGTAACAGTGGCAACAAATCCTCATAATGTGTTATGGCCCTCGGCTCACACATCTAGCATGTAATCCTATAGTAACAGTGTTTTGTGACACTTGTGACCGCAACAAATAGCATAAAAGTGATATGCTTATGAGCTCCGCTCTATGCTATGAGGGCTGCTGGGGAAACTGTGACGACAGGGGCATTTCTGCTAAATAGACCCCATGGTATATAAGCCTGATTATCAGACTGTAGCTTTCTTGAAGCTTCATGCAGTCCACTCAGAGACTGGACTGGATCCAGGCTAATATAAGCCATACATTTGGGATCAATATATTTAGGAAAATTACACCATGTTATTATTTATTCTTTCATGGTGTGAACCAAAACAATTCCATGGCGGGTCCTCCGCTGCCTACAGCTAACGCTCCGGTTCGGTCTCTATCCTTTATTACTCTATGAGCCACACACAGTACAACCTTACAGAGGCAAATTCCGTTTAGGGGAAAAAACTGTTTTTCTATGGGACACGGAGGTTCCCATAGGAAGGAATGGAATTGTGTTCTGGTTGACTGAGTCCACACCCTGGTCCATATACCCTGCTGGGACCGCACACACCACACAGAACTTCTACAACAGTGATTTTCAACCCTTTTCATTCCATACCATTATTTACTGGGACTTTGAGCCACGGACCATCATTTGATGAGATTTAGCCTCTCGGACCCGAAACGTAGAATATTTTGTTGTCATCATTGGACAAGATTTTGTCCCACAATTCCATACTGTATTGATGTTTGTACCAAAGAAGAGATAACAGGCAAATGTTGAATTGTGTAGACTTCTTGTAAATTAAGCAATGCAGATGTTTAACAATAATGTAACTCTTGAGAGTTGAAGATCTACTATAAGGGTCCATTTGGTTACCAACTCTCCACCATTTAGCTGGGGACCACCTGGAACCCCCTCAAGGCCCACTGGTAACCAGTGTTACAATACTCTCTCACTTTGAACTCTGGTGAAGTGAAACTCCCACCACAAAGTGAACACATTTTGATTGCTATGCCAAAGATACTGCACAACAACACAACACTGTTCAGATGCAAATCCATGCATTGGTGAAAATGTCTTGCGAGAGAGTGAGGGAGAGTGCGTGTGAGAGAGAGATAGCGAGAAAGAGAGAAATAGAGAGAGAGAGAGAGAGAGAGAGAGAGAGAGAGAAAGAGAGAGAGAGAGAGAGATTGTATTTCTGGTGTACACTCATTATATGTTGCGGAGAGAGTAGAGGCCGGTCCACTAGGGGCAAATTAGTGGTGTCTAATGCATTTCCTTATTCTCCTCTCCTCTCCGTGGGGCGAGCGAGGGCTCGCTCCGTAGGGCAGCCAGCCAGTTGTTCTCCTCTCCGTGGGGCGAGCGAGGGCTCGCTCCGTAGGGCAGCCAGCCAGTTGTTCTCCTCTCCGTGGGGCGAGCGAGGGCTCGCTCCGTAGGGCAGCCAGCCAGTTGTTCTCCTCTCCGTGGGGCGAGCGAGGGCTCGCTCCGTAGGGCAGCCAGCCAGTTGTTCTCCTCTCCGTGGGGCGAGCGAGGGCTCGCTCCGTAGGGCAGCCAGCCAGTTGCAGTGGCGAAGCCAAGAATATTGCATATGTGATTTCTCTCCTGGCTCAAAGATATTGATGATGATGATGGCACGATATAGGATTAATCTTTGGAAACTCACTAAAGCATCAAACTGGTTTTAAACTGTGAATTGCTTCTTGGAGAAAGGCCATAAACTTTCAACGTTTAAAGGCCAGGATCTCCTTGCCGACTTAGCTGGATGTAATAAACCGAAGCCAAGACAATAACCTCACTGGGCTATCTGATAAACAAGCTACTAGGCACTCAGTGAACTCTGGTGCGTGCGTGTGTGTGTGTGTCAGTCGGCAAAAACTCAACCCCCCCCAAGAAGCAGGAGCAGGGATTATGGATCATGTGGAAAAGGCGAGACTTTCACATTTCCTGCTATAACACGAGGAAACCTCTGTCTGTCCTTTAGTGTCTAAATCCATTTTTCTCCTCAGTGCTGCAAATAACCAATCGATGTGATCTTACACACACGGGCATTAACCGTTGCCATGTGAATACAGCGTGAACAAACTAGCCTATGATTGGGTCATTAACCGTTGCCATGTGAATACAGCGTGAACAAACTAACCTATGATTGGGTCATTAACCGTTGCCATGTGAATACAGTGTGAACAAACTAGCCTATGATTGGGTCATTAACCGTTGTCATGTGAAACAGCGTGAACAAACTAGCCTATGATTGGTTCTTTACAGTACGTCAAAGGCATGATGAGTGTAAAGCCTGATTTATGCTTCGTCGTACCACATCGAAAATAGCAGACCTACAGGCTCACAATGCAGTGTGTCGAGATGCTTTGTGCAGCTTGTAGGTCTGACATTTTAAACGCGCAACACCATCGCCGTACGACGTGGAATTAACCCACACTGAAAAACGATCAATGATTATGATCTAATGCTTTAATGGTTGTAAACTACGTATTGCAACGTTGTGTTGTGGCTGGCTGGGGACCCCCGGGAATGCTTTTACTTTTGTCTCGCGACCCGCGACCCCCCCCCCCCCCCCAATACAAACTGACCGCATCATAAATAAATACTGAAACCAGATATTAATGTCTTGGAGTGAGCCGAACTGCCGAAGCAGACAACCTGCAACACTCAAAGTTAGAGAAAAAACATCTTCTGGGTGCATCAATCAAGGCTCGATGATACATAATAGAATGCCAGCACTGAATACATGTCATATAGTCCACATGATTTTATTTACCTCTGACGAGCAGACAATGTACACGTTTTGGCCCAGTCGACCTTTCTCAGAGTTGTAGTGAGACTTGCCTCACTTTTCTTTTGTTATTTTCCTCGATAATAAACTGAAACTGCAGATATAGCTTCAGGGATCGCGGTCAAGGGAAAAGGTGAGAGGCTGACACTATAGTGTTAGAGTTTACCACATTGAGTGGGTGTCTAATGAAAGGCTAGATCATCTGAAGTTCCTCTGAAGGGCATTCAAAAGGTTTCCACGGACTCTAAAGGGCTCTCCTACATCAGGGGATGTGATGTGTGTTGGATCTTTCATGATGTGGTTTTTCAGAAAACTGTCAGGATTTAGAAGACGTTTGTGTAGAATCGTCCTCAGGTCTAGTGGTTAATTAAGATATTGAGACTTTCACAAATTCTTATCCAATGTCAACAAAATATTCTTTAGTTTTGGGTCTGAGGGGCTTGTAATAACCTAGCCTAATATATTCCCTTAATACGATGCGAGTGTTTATCAATTATTAATTGATAAACACTCGTATCGTATTAATGGAATATATTCAACTTGATTGGAAATATTATACTTTCCTGGTTTTTCTTACTGTATGCATAAATGTATATAACTGTACCGACCCTGCTTTTAGCCAAACGAGCTGAATAAACAAATATATATGAGACTGATTCAACAAGTGATTACATCTGATATTGCCTGCATATGATCGCGTGGGGATCAATTATTAATTGATAAACACTCGTATCGTATTAAGGGAATATATTAGGCTAGATTATTACAGGCTAAATGTCATCACATGGTGGTCCGTGGGTCAAATGCAGAATGGATAACCGAATGAAGAAAATGCCAGCACTCAATATATATCCCTTTCACATGATTTTATTTACCTCTGATGAGCAGACTATACTTGTTTCGGCCTAGTCGGCCTTCCTCAAAAACGTGTACGTTGGGCATTTTACAAATGCCCAAAGCGTTTTACAATGGTTCATTCATTCATACATTGGGAGGTGAAGCGGCGAACAGTCGACGCCCCCTGTCCTCACTTCCCACATTCACACACCAATGGTGGCGAGCTCACTCCGACTGACTCATTGGAGGCAATGTGGGGTTCAGTGTCTTGCCCTTAAGGACACTTCCACATGTGGACAGGAGGAGGAGCCAGGATTCGAACCGCCGACACAGGGATCATTGCAGTTAGACCTGCTCTACCTCCTGAGCCACAGCCGCCCATGAGTGATGATATGATATGAGAGCTGGCATTTTCTTCATTCTGTTATGCATGCATCCTTCATAGAATAAATATAAATGGGCCTTGACATGAAATGGGTTGTAAACCACTGCTGAATACCACTGTTTTTATATGCCCATGCAGCTAGCAGAACCCGACGCATGCAGCGCTGGAGCTGCATCTGAAAGAAAACACAGAAATACAGCATGCCTTCATTTTGACTCCATCAAAAGCATACATCACCATGGCAACGTTTTATTCACACATCAATAAAGACACGACTCACGACGCGACGAGCGAGCAAGCAGCAGATTTGACCCTCAGCTGAACTGTATGGTAGAAGGCAGGCAGGCGCATGGGAGAGAGAGAGAGAGAGAGAGAGACACACAGAGAGAGAGAGACAGAGAGAAAGACAGACAGAGACAGAAGATACAGAGAGAGAGAGAGAGAGAGAGAGACAGAAGATACACAGAGAGAGAGAGAGAGAGAGAGAGAGAGAGAGAGAGAGAGAGAGAGAGAGAGAGAGAGAGAGAGAGACAGAGAGACAGAGAGAGAGACAGACAGAGACAGAAGATACAGAGAGAGAGAGAGAGAGAGAGAGAGAGAGAGAGAGAGAGAGAGAGAGAGACAGAAGATACAGAGAGAGAGAGAGAGAGAGAGAGAGAGAGAGAGAGAGAGAGAGAGAGAGAGAGAGAGAGAGAGAGAGAGAGAGAGACACAGAGAGACAGAGAGACAGAGAGACAGAGAGACAGAGAGACAGACAGAGAGACAGAGAGAGAGAGAGAGAGAGAGAGAGAGAGAGAGAGAGAGAGAGAGAGAGAGAGACAGAGAGACAGAGAGACAGAGAGACAGAGAGAGAGACAGAGAGAGAGAGTTGTTCACATTGATATGCACACTATAGTATGAGTAACTGTGTATAGTATACACTTTGAAGCTATAACCCATTCAGGACGGGAACCCCTTTTGGTGTTTTAAGAGTTAACTCATTGCTAAACATCTGCATTACTTAATTTACAAGAAGTCTACACAAGTGGAGAATGCACAATATTTGTTATTTTGATCAACATTTGCTGTCATCTCAATCGTACCAACATGAATACAGCATGGAATTGTGGACAAAATCTTATGCAAATATGCAGCAACAGCCAACAACAAAATATTCTAAGTTTTGGGTCTGAGAGGCTAAATGCACATGGTGGTCCGTGGCTCATCAAACGCCCAATAAATAATGGGCCTTGGCCCTTTAAAACAGACAACAATAACCGATTGGAAATGGAAAAAAAGTGTGTTTTGAAGAAAAGATTTTGACAGGCGGAAATGGGCCTGTAAAAGAATGATTGTATGTCCTACGGCAGTGGTTCCCAAAATTGTAAATAGTATAGCGCCACCATGAGGCTGATTTGGGGTGAAGGTTCTTCCTAGGTATGTGTGTGGAGTGTGTGTGGCGCAAAGTGTCACTCCACTCTGTCCAGCTGTGCCTGTTGATGAGCTTTTCAACAAACACACACACACACAGACCGACAGGGATGAAAACATAATCCCCACCCCCCGGCTGTTCCGGGCCTGGCGGACATAAATAGAAATGTCAAAAAAATAACAACAATAAGTGAATAGGTAAAATAGCAGCTGCAACTTTTCCTCTATACTCTTCATACGGAGAAGTATATACAAGGCTTAGCCGGTGGTTTACAGAACCTGTCAGAGGATAGTCTAACCCATTTTGACCCGAGATCAGATTCTAAAAATGTCTTCCACATCCTGACAGTTTTCTGAAAAAGCTATGTTTCTATGTCAGTCGTTCTTCGATTTTTTTTAAATAGCAGACCTACAAGCTCGTAGCGCGACACTCGGTGGCATGCTATGAGCTTGTAGATCTGCTATTTTTCAATAGCTAAAGCATAACATGGGTTCCCGCCCAAAATGGGCTAATTGGCAGTGAAGCACAGCTGGGGGTTTCAAATGGAAGACGTCTCGGAGCCAGAGGGAAGCAGGAATCAATGTGAACACCACAAACACACCTGACTGCTATCAACCTCACTTACGCCACTGGCCAGAATGACCGTTTGCGAAAAGCCTTACAACAAGACCACCGGGGCAGAACGGGAGCAGATTCACAAGACCACCGGGGCAGAACGGGAGCAGATTCACAAGACCACCGGGGCAGAACGGGAGCAGATTCACAAGACCCACCGGGGCAGAACGGGAGCAGATTCACAAGACCACCGGGGCAGATTGGGAGCAGATTCACAAGACCACCGGGGCAGAACGGGAGCAGATTCACAAGACCACCGGGGCAGATTGGGAGCAGACTCACAAGACCACCGGGGCAGAACGGGAGCAGATTCACAAGACCACCGGGGCAGAACGGGAGCAGACTCACAGGAGCAGACTCAAATAAATAACCACTCTGCTTATTTGTTAACCATCTTATATGAGATGTGTATATGTAGAGCGAACCGTGAGCTACGGTTTTACATTTTTTAAAGGGAGAACTGGGCCACCACTAATCTCCGCTGTCGGGGAGAAACCACCCAACTCCAAAATGTTCATTCTGCATAAAATGAAATTTTTCAGGAAATGAAGAAAAACCTTATATTATAGTATTATAAAGTAATACTGCCCCATCAAAGTTGGTATTGTGACTTTATATATTGTCAATTACTTGCATAAGACGGGGAGAGGTGGTGGAGTTAGCTGTTTTAGCAGACAGTCTGAGGGTCCAATGGAGTTAAGAGGTTTTGTTCGATGCACTTTTTACTACTTTTCATTGGTTCAATATTGTTAACACCTTGATTTCCCGGGGTTATTTAATCCATTAAATCAGTGCGATTATAGCAGCGGAGCACTTTTACCGACGGACCGGATAAATGTAGCCAAAACACTGTAGAGGCGATCGACAACAACGGGAGGTTTGATTCATTCTACGGCGACTAGCGACTGGACCGCGGTGGGTTGTCTAACGGAATGATTTAGATCAATAGTCATTAACGTTTTAAGATTTTCGGTCTCGTCGGCTAAACAGGGGCAGCATATATATAAACAGGCGGCATATATATATATATATATATATATATATATATATCAGAGAGTCTCTGCAGGTGAGAGACGTCCCTGAGCTGCCGTCAAATGAAAGACGCGTTGAGTAACACAGTATGACAGCGTTAATCCTGGAGAGGCAGACTGAAACCTCCACAGACAGCTCTGAGCTTACCTCTACAGAGGAGACTGAATGCATGGATTAAAGCAAAAATAAAATCTCACCACTGAAACAGTTTCGTAGAATAGACTTGCTTATGCTTAAATATAGAAGAAATGCTGGCATGTCTCCAGAATCCAAACGACTGAAATCAGTTGTGGCCATGCACTGAGAACTTTAATCCATCCAATTAAAATTTAATTGCAATTATGTTTTGCCATAATAATCATGAACAGCATGTCGTTTTCATTATGGTGACATCCCAGCAAAAAGTCAGAGAGAGGAGAGAGAGAGAGAGAGAGAGAGAGAGAGAGAGAGAGAGAGAGAGAGAGAGAGAGAGAGAGAGAGAGAGAGAGAGAGAGAGAGAGAGAGAGAGAGAGAGAGAGAGAGAGAGAAACAGAAACAGTGAGAGAGAAAGATAGAGAAAGAGAGAGATAGAGAGAGAGAGAGGCAAGTGGAGGGACTTGTACCATCATCAGCGTCATAGGAGTCTAAATATGTCTTTGGTCATCCAAACGATCCAGCATTTTCTTCTACTGCGGACTTGTAAACAAAAACAACGTGAGGCCTGTACGGGTGCAGATTGGAGGCTGTCACTCCGTGGTTTGTGTAGGTCATAATAAGCATTAAGCCATTTAGACCTGAGTGGACGCGTCTGTGTCGTCAACCGTCGTTTTAAAACCTAAATCGTGGCGCAATATATATTCTTTCACAGTCAATTTATACTTATGTCTTTTGGGGTCTTTAAGTATATATGGAGAACCACTGACATAGAAACAGAGGTTTTCTCAGAAACGTAGAAGGATTATAGAAGACATTTTGTAAAGTCTGGTGTCAGGTCTGAAGGGGTTAAGTGCACCCGAGGGACGGACCTTGTGTTAGCCAATAAAAAACTAATGGAGGAAACAACCATGCGGAGTGACGGCATTAATAATAAAACAGTCCCATATAGCGCTGGCCTCAGCCTGCACCTTAAACACAGGCACGCACACACACACACACACACACAGACACACACACAGACAGACAGACAGACGTACCCTCCACTCGTGTCCATGCCATGGCTTAAGTTGACACTCTACACTATGGTCCCGACCCGAGTGCAGTCTCTCACACACACACACACACACACACACACACACACGCGCACACACACACACCACGGACTCACACGCATCACTTCCTTACTCTCTCTCTCTCTCTCACGCTAGCTTCTCCACTTTCATGGCATTGCACAGAGCCATGAGACAGTGGCACGCGCCATCATCCCACGCCCAGGCAGCCAAGGGAGTCTGCTCAGAGCGTGGGAGGGAAGAACCACTTGAACCCTATAGCCCCCTATATTCCAGGAGGGGGGGGGGGGGGTAGTAGCAGATCTACATAGGCCTGGCTGTCTCAATTACTTAAGATAATCAAAATTATGTTTCGCATAATCGTCAAACGTTTCCACGTTGGAAGTGTCCTCAGAAGTGCTGAATGGAATAGAATAGGCAACGAGTGTAATCCACATCAGAATGGTAACATAATAATGGCAACGAGTATAATCCACATCAGAATGGTAACATAATAATGTCAAGAGAGAGGGAAAAGGTATAAACCACATGTGCAAAAAGGCAAAGCCATTTCCTTCAGAAAACACTTGTAGTAGAGCAGAAACACTATACTACACAGTATCTATCTATACTATATATAATATATAATCAAATATTTCCCTGGTTTTTAGTTTGTTTTCTTTGTTTGCACAGAACATTACACATCGCATTGCTCACGTATTGTGAACCTGAAGAATGGCTCATTTCTGGCTGATTCGGTCTGGCTTATTAGCCAGGGTACATTTCTTCGCATAATCTATACTATTGCACCCAATGGCAGGATTCGTGTCAGGAGGACAAACCGAGGGCCGTTCTCCCTGTTCTCGCATGTGGTGGAAGCATCCTTCTCATTAACCACGGTCACAATCACTTTGTCCACGTCTGAAAAACAACCAGTATCCATCTCAATAATTGGCAAGGAAAGCAAATTCATTAGCATATTGCATTGTTCATTAGAACAATGTAAATGACAACTGGAAGAGAAGACTCGTCTGAAAACAATGACCTGAAATCATCCGGAATGCTCCAGCAGGCCTGTGACCAAAGCGATGGCTTTGGGACATTGTGTGTGTGTGTGTGTGTGTGTGTGTGTGTGTGTGTGTGTGTGTGTGTGTGTGTGTGTGTGTGTGTGTGTGTGTGCGTGCGTACAGTGGGCACAGATTGTAAGGTATAAACAAAGCACTGTACTGCAGAATGCCATGTAACAGTCCAGATTAAACACAGACTTAGAGGACAACTTTGGTTTTTTTTTCAGCCAAGGTTCATATTTTATGTTATTAGAGAAAGTAAAAGATGAGTGTTATTTATTTATTTATTTTTCATTTGCTGCTTTCTTTCATTTTAGCCATTTAGCTACTTTTGAGAGGGGGCAGGGGCATCCGAACAAGTGGCTAAATATGTTTGTTTTTACACATTTTTGGTTATTTCCTATAGTCCTACTAGACCCCGGGAAATGACATTTGGCCACAGTACATACAGAAGGATCTACTGAATGTGAAGGGGGATACTATAGGGGGGATGCCATAACGTGTGGGGATCCGCACGGGATTCCGATGGAGCATTAGCCCGACATGCGGGAACCCCTCGAACATGCACTGCTCCCGTGCTTGAGGTTATGGTTAGGTTAGGGTTTGAGGTGTCGTCTGTCGGACCAATGACTAGTCTCCCACTGTGTGTCGTATGTACAGTATGTCCCCCTTCACATTCAGTAGATCCTGTGATCTTTTGTGTTAAAAAAATAACACTCATCTTTTACTTTCTCTAATAACAACCCTGAAAGCAATAAGGTACACCGGCACACTGTGTATTTGCTCGGAACATGAGTATTCTTTTATGAAGCAACGTTTCGGTCCCTCCGGACCTTCCTCAGGCATCCAATAACAACCTAAAACATGAACCATGGTTGAAAAAACCCAAAGGGTGCACGACTCAACAATATGATAAGCAGAATACAGTCAGCGTACAGTGTAGGATGCTTCACGAGCTATAGTATGGCAATATAGTCAGGAGGACCCTGGCTAAAAGAAAATAAAAAACAAGATTTGGCTATCAATGCCAGGCCAGACGCTTACAGGAACAGACAGGAACAGGATATGGTTACAATAGGGAGAAAGTATTTTAGCAGCGCTACATCACACACACAAACAATGAACAACTTGCCACTTGAATGGGGACGACAATAGAAGCTATACCGAATTACGAGACAGAAGACAGACAAAGCAAGCCCCTTAGCTCAGGATCCATTTGCCCACTAGTCTGTTATTAATTCCAATCTACAGTAACACAATGACACATCCAATATTCACACTATTACTACTACGGTACTCATTCCACGACGACGGCCAAATCCGTACCTTGGTTTTCTGGTTGGATACACCTGGAATCTGATGTGCAAAAGGTTTCTACACTAGTGGCTAACCCAATCAGAACGCTGCATTAAATATAGATGTTGTGGACAAGCAGAACAAAATGTTTAATTTTTAATTCAAGGAATTGGAAGGAGGTTTAATTCAACAAATAATAACATCAGAGAGAAGATGAGGTGAATAAACCATGAAGCAGAATCTCAGGAGTGGAGGGAGGGGTGGGCTCTTGAAAAGAGTCCCCCAACTGGAGGACAGGCATATGTTCAGAGAGAGAGAGGTCACCTTCACATCATCAATAACGATCACTGATTAACACAAAAAAAAACCTAAGCCCCCCCCCCCCCCCCTCTGTAGAAAACCCAGCGTTGCGGTGTTAAAGACTGGCTGCTGGACTCCTAGCCCTTGCATTATTCACACAGAGACACTTAGGAGCACAAATGGAGGACAAATGGTGTAGCTCAAGCACGCGGTTTTCACTTAAACGTGCGGTGGCGGATTACAGGAAGCTGTCTTTTGAGCTAATAGCCACTTCACATAGGATATTTCTGTTCTCCCTAAAGTGGCTGGAGGGTAATTAAGTATAGGCTAATGACAGAGTAGGATATACAAAGACCTTATATTTGACTCCCCCCCAAAATCTGGTACTCCGTCGGGGGCTTCATAGTTTATGTGTCCAAAATAACAGATCTATAAGTATAAGCTGTTGAAACGCCATTACGCTGTGCAGTGCATTGATATTGTATTGAGTTTGTATGTCTGTTTTTTGGGGGGTAGCCAGTGTAGCCTTGGTAGGGTCAGGCTGTGTGTGATCCTGTGCCTACCGCAGTACTGTATGTGTAACTATCATAAATGTATTTCAGCTTTATAGGCTACATTGTATAAAAGAATAACAAATAAAATGTGTGGTTTATGTTTATATTCAAATATAAATTGCATTTTAATTGCAATGGGACCCAAGTAGTAAAGCTCAGCCAATACTAGAAGGAACCATGGAACCAGTAAACGGCACAGAGCAGCAACGCAACATATCTGAACATGAAGGGAAAGAGGGATGATGATCGTTAGATATGCTAAATTAAGATAAATTGATTACTAGATAGACTGAGCAATAGACTTCTTATCCTGTTTTTGCCCACAGACAGAGACTTGTATGAGTCAGCCCCCAAAATAAGCCCCAAATAGCTGCTTGTTTCTTCCTCCTAATTGCAGGGCTTGAAAAGACATGTTAACAATAGTGTGAATGTTCTCCATTTAGTTCTTCATTTCCGCTCCTTTTTCTCCACCAATCAGTCTCCGTTTCTCTCACTCACCACTCAATTTGTACCTCCTGCATCAGTAGAGAACAGGTTAACCCATTTAGACCTAAGTTCCATTCTACAAATGTCTTCTAAATCATGACAGTTTTCTATGTCAGTGGTTTTCAAAATATTTCATACCAAGGACCCCCAGAATTATATGCCCACAGACCCCCATCTGAAAATATGTTGTTCCAGGGACACCCCCCCAGAAGCAAAGGTTTGAGTTTTACTAGTTCTGTGAAAGAATATATATTCAAAAGATTTACGCCACATTTTAAAGATTAACAAAAAATAATAGTAGACCTACAAGCTCGTAGCGCGGCACTAGCTTGTAGATCTGCTATTTTTCAATAGCTAAAGCATAACACGATGCTTAAAACACCAACAGGGGTTCCCGTCCAGAACAGGTTAAGTGCAGCACCACACCTTTTTTTCACACTTTTTCCACTTCTGCTCCGTGGTCTAATAGCCTCATCTCCGCCGGCGTACTGTATGTACTGTACCTTGGCTTATCTCTTAAACACACTAACATAACCTAAAGGGTATAGCTATTACAGCTTTAAAGATAAACACAGTATAGTTTGTGGTTTTATTCGAGGGCTCTTCGCGCCGCGGCACGGCGTGTGCCAATGCAACTTCCGATCACTCTGTGCTCTGCAACGGTACGTTCGTGCAGATAAGACGAATGTTGTAGTACAGTGAAGTACAGTCGGTGTGTACTGTACCGTGTTACGCACAGCACTGAAGGCTGGACAGACACGGGTCCAGACAGTGAGCTTATTCATCTGTGTCACTGCCTGGCCACTCAGTGCAGGTTACACTGCCTGGCCACTCAGTGCAGGTTACACTGCCTGTCCACTCAGTGCAGGTTACACTGCGTGTCACCTAGCCAGCTCACTTTTACTGCAAGTAGACTGTACCTGTTACACCAAATATTGTGTAATAATAAATGAAAGAGATGATGCTGATGGTTGCATCCCTCGACGGCGAGGGTTCCCAAACTTCTCAGGACCCCCACCCTGGCAAGCACAAGGATACATTTATTGTCTCCACCAGGCCAAAGGCATGGGGAGAGAGTATGTTTTGCACGTCCTGTTATAGCGCCACCAGGAGGCCGACTTTTGAAAAACACATATTTTGATATTACTCGTCCAGATTCTGTCCAGAAATCCCACAAATCGTTACACACCATCTCTATAGTCATGTGTTCAAACCGGATCTGTCCGATATTTCATATTCCATCCTAATTGGCTAACATTGGCTATCAAAGTTTGTAGGATTGGCCAGTTTTGAACAAAAAGCCTCAAATCATGAACACAGCGTGCAATTTACGTGAAATCTTTCACAGACTTTCCTACTAGGCTGAGGAATATATCCCACCCTTTTCATGGATTTTTGCAAAACACATTTTTGGAACAAAATGCCTCAAATCATTGCCATCCAATTAAGGCGTAAGAAGAAATGGCACCCTTTTCACATTAGCCTATTATAGCGCCACCAGGAGGCCACAACCTGCCCTGCCCTGGTGGAGACCTGTGCCCCGAGGGGCACTTTATCTAGTTTGGACTCCACAGATAAATGTCGTGAAAGTAGCCGAGCTACAAGCTCCCAACGCAATTTGAACCCCCGTTTTGGGAAGCACTGCTCCACTACAGTACAGTATGTCACGCAGAGGGCCTTTGTAAACCCCTTATACTACAAGCGTATTCAATTAATCACACACACACACACACACACACACACACACACACACACACACACACACACACACACACACACACACACACACACACACACACACACACACACACACACACACACACACACACACAGTCCTTGTGCATCCTCACGCCAGCCTCTGAACCAGCCCCTCTCTAAACTAGCCTCCATTATTCATTAGCGGAGCTACAGCTGGTATGCATACTGTACGGAACTAGCCACTCCATCACTCTTACTGGGTGTTACTGTAGTATATTAGCACGTCCGCGGAAGTGGGCTCCTTAATGACCTGTCACGGCATTCAAGTCGAATGCCTCGTAGTAGAACCGTGTTATTATTATTGCCTCAGAAGAGCCTAAATATTCATCTTTCAGGCACTGACATACGACTAGAATTAGAGTATTCAATAAAAGACTGCCTGAACGTACACGACTATAGCACGGGACTTGAATATGGCAACACAAGAAAATGTCCCCGCCGGAATCCGATATTGCTAGGAATGTTTATTCCGCAGTCAGTGGCACATATTCACAGATGTCTCCTACATCGCAAGACAAATGAGAGGGGGATTTGTTCTGTCCCCAACCTGTGATGTCACACTATACATATCTGTGTAGACTAGAGAATGACTGTGAAGGTTCTATGTAGTTCTCTGGTTCCCAAACCTTTTCATGTCCAGGACCCCCAAAAGAGAAGATTTGGACTCTAGCAGTGATTCTCAATCCGTTTAATTTCAAGGACCATTTAATGTAATTTCTATCTCTGGGACCCCCAATTTATATTGTAAAATCAATGTTAATCTAACTCTGAGAGTATAGAAATGGAACCAAATGGACCCGAGTGTATAAATGGAACACAATGAACCTGTTAGGGGTTAGGGTCCATTTGGTTCCATTTGTACACTCTCAGAGTTACAGACTCATAAGGGTCCATTTGGTTCCATTTGTACACTCTCAGAGTTACAGACTCATAAGGGTCCATTTGGTTCCATTTGTACACTCTCAGAGTTACAGACTCATAAGGGTCCATTTGGTTCCATTTGTACTCTCAGAGTTACAGACTCATAAGGGTCCATTTGGTTCCATTTGTACTCTCAGAGTTACAGACTCATAAGGGTCCATTTGGTTCCATTTGTACTCTCAGAGTTACAGACACATAAGGGTCCATTTGGTTCCATTTGTACACTCTCAGAGTTACAGACTCATAAGGGTCCATTTGGTTCCATTTGTACTCTCAGAGTTACAGACTCATAAGGGTCCATTTAGCTGGGGATCCCCCGGAACTCCCTCAAGGACCCCTGGGGGTCCCTGGACCCCACTTTGGGATTCTTTAGGTTCTCCTGGTGGATAGCACTGATAGGCAGCAGTAATATAATATAATATAATATAATATAATATAATATAATATAATATAATATAATATAATATAATATAATATAATATAATATAATATAATATACAAGGTGTGTGTATATTTGGACTGCACAAATCACAAATCATGGTTTTTATGTTTCACAATTATTATGTACAGTAATTGTTCAACTTAATTAATTCAATCACCTAATTTGACTTGCCCCCGTCTGCAAACTAGAAGTGTGCAATCCTCTTCTCACAATGCACGAGAACATTTGTGCCTAATTTGGTGAAGATAATCATATCTCTTGAATATAAAGTGAGTGCAGTAGTACAGTTTTTGCACCCATACTGCAGGCTTGGTTGTCTAGGCAAGGTCCCTCAATGTGTGATTAAAATTTGGGGCATTGTTCTTTGCCAAAAAACTGGTCCCTCTGACATGCAAATTGTGGATGCCAATTATAGCCGAAAATATGAAAAGTCTGACTGATAGATCTTGAGAACACTCCAGAGATAATGTGCACCAATTTGTATGAGTTTTGGACCACAAAAAAGTGTAGTAGCAGAAGTGTGTGTGTGTGTGTGTGTGTGTGTGTGTGTGTGTGTGTGTGTGTGTGTGTGTGTGTGTGTGTTTTGAAGAAAATGCTAAATGTAAATCTCATCAGGTGTGGAAAAGCAGGCAGGCAGACAGGCAGGCAGGCAGACAGACAGACAGACAGACAGGCAGGCAGACAGGCAGGCAGGCAGACAGACAGACAGACAGACAGACAGACAGACAGACAGACAGACAGGCAGGCAGACAGACAGACAGACAGGCAGGCAGACTTCCCACAACCACTGTTACCAACTCACCAATAATTGTGATGATTAATCGTGATTTTCAATATTAAGCAAAATGATATTTAAACCGTGTAATGGTGTATCCCCAGTATACTAATACACCAGCTGAGTGGCCTTGTGGTTAGAGCGTAGGCCGTAGGGGGTTCAATTCAATCCCCAGGCCCGGTCATACCAAAGACTATAAAAAGGGCCCCAATTATGCCTCCCTGCTTGGCATAATGTGCCGGATAGGATTGGGGGTAAATCCCTGTGACATACTATAGCGTCAAGTCCAGAGGGAGCACGGCTCAGGGAAGTACTTGTACATCACGCTACAGAAACAGGAGACAGACGCCTGCCCCGTGGGAACCATCGATTCCCGAGGCTACCTACTTATAGTACACTAGATGTGCGTAGTTCAATATTGCATAACTATAGATCAAGTTTCTCATCGATATTGTAGCATTTCTAGGCTGTAGTAGTAGTAGTAGAACAACATACGGTATTACACATGAGATTCGTTTTTTTCGCATCACAAAATATAGAGTGTCGCAGTCCCGCCTAGGGATGGAGCTCGTTCATTTTTATTACCAGGGCCCAGGAAATGATTCCCCGTTCGTTTTCCTCATAGACATTTCAAAAAGTATTTATTTAAAAACATTTTAAGCCTCGTACAAAGCCAACTCTTGTAGTGACAAATCATGACAACAAATATACAACAAAATAATTAGAAAGAAGAAGAAAACGGCAGGTTACAACACTTTTGTTCTTTGTAATTATTAGTTTGGTCCAAAATATTGTGTTTGTTGTCATGATTTGTCACAACTCGAGTTGGCTTTGTTCGAGGACGCTTATAAGGTCTTTAAATAAATACGTTTTGAAACGTCTATGAGAGAAATGCATTGGGAATTATTTCCTGGGCCTGGCGTGGTCATGAAACGGGGCGGGACTGCGACGCTCTATAGGGACTAGAGTCTAATCCTCCTTTGGTGATCAAGCCACAAGACCATCCCTGACCATGAGAAATACATAGAAATGTGCAATTCTGGGAAATTGCAAGAGTGGTTGCACCGACGCGAGATGCAATTAATCCATTGGGAACTGAATATTCCGTCTTACCATTTATATTATGTATTGTGATGTCATGTGAAGCATGACAACAGTGACAACAGTGTGTGAAGCATGACAACAGTGTGTGAAGCATGACAACAGTGTGTGAAGCATGACAACAGTGTGTGAAGCTGACAACAGTGTGTGAAGCATGACAACAGTGTGTGAAGCATGACAACAGTGTGTGAAGCATGACAACAGTGTGTGAAGCATGACAACAGTGACAACAGTGTGTGAAGCATGAGAAAAAGCTTCACTTTGATGCAAACTTAATAAAAAGCAGGTTCACTTTTATTGCTGGCAAATATTTCTCTGAACAAAACTGTGTGTTGCCTATAGCAACCACACTAAATATAATTTGGAAATGTAACATGAATATATAATTCTCTTTTATTATTTTCTAAGAAGCTTTATAATCTCTGAGACCTAGGGCTGAAACTGTGGAACCAGGCCAGGATAAAAGTCAACAATGCAACCAGCTGCCGCTTTCCAGAAACGGCTTGCCTCCTCGGACGCAAGGACTATCTTTACCTCGCCTGGCTTTGACATGCTGGCATATATCCAACAACAGCCAATGTGTGATGCTGCTATTGGTGGTGTGTGTCCCTGTTGGTGGTGTGTGTCCCTGTTGGTGGTGTGTGTCCCTGTTGGTGGTGTGTGTCCCTACGCTGTCCTTCGCTGTGCTCACAACAACAACAACACGTGGACAGCTCAAGTGCCACTGCCATGGTAAACTGCCACTGTTACCATGACTTGAACAACTTTTAAGCAAGTTGCCTTTTCATAAACGACTATATCAGCCGCAAAGAGGCCATCGCCATGTTAGTGTTCTATCGAGCAGTCTTGGAAGGCCTGGTCAGGTTTGGTATCACAGTTTGGTTCGGTAATCTCTCAGGTCCAAATTGTTCAGATCGGTGCTGCAAACTGCAGGGAAGATCACAGGGGTAAGACAACTCCCCTCACTGCAGTCTATTTATGAGCATGGCTACATTAAAACAGGCTCAAACAAATTGTCAGTGATGTTACCCATGTTTTAAATGGAGAGTTTGTAGTTCTGCCCTCTGGGAGAAGGTTACAAAGAACCGAAGTGGAAGTACATCATCAGGTTTAAAAAATCGTTTGTACCAGCGTCAACTAAAATGAGCTGCGTTCAGACTTGAATATATATATTCGCCTTGGTCCGTCCCGTTTGTGCGTCTTAATGCTTTTTCTGGTTATAACTTATATCGTCAGTAGCCGTTTTTGTATTGACCTGTGCTTTCGTTTGAACTGTACCCATTCTACAAACTGTGAATACAATTTTCAATCAATCAGTTAACATTACAAGGTACCTCCGTACATTGACTGGTGATAAGTGATGTTTTGTTACTTCTGTACCACTAACAGTAGCCCTTAACGAGATCAAAACGTTGGAAATTATGTCAGAAACTAACTACTACAGTGTCCAATTCAGGTCCTACCGGCACACACGCGCACACACACACACACACACACACACACACGACGCACACACACACACACACGCAGTCTTGCACACGCCATTATTCATGCAGAGGGTTGCCTCTAAATGGATCCATGTCTGTAAATGTCATCAGTAAATGTCAATAGCTTTCTGAGGCCTGTCCTGGGGACATGAAGCCACGGCATACTGGCCACAGGACAGTCACAGACGCACCTTCATTTCCCAACACTTCATCTATTCTTAAATCGCTTTTAAAGAGCTTATCCGTTCATGTGATGAATTAAACAACACCACCATAATGACAGTCTTATTTGACAAGGGAAGAGCCGAGAAGATGTGGGAGTTGTGAATATGGAAGGCAATAAAAAAAACAAGGTAGAATGTAGCGAATCCCAGGTCCTCCTAAGCCCAAAAAGACAACGTTCCTCACACACACCCAACACATATTTCACAACCCGATCATCGCTGGAGACGAGACATGCAATGCCACTGTAATTTGTTTTGCCGACAATCAAACTGTAGCAATTGTATTTGACAAGGTTCCTTCTTTTACTGCGGAAAGGCTGAGGTAACAGAGCAAACATTAATCTATCTTTCTGTGGTGGGCGCAGACACAGGAAGCCAAAACAAATGGGAATTCATGTTGCTATGATCATGATGCAGGTTTACAAGCACAGTATATACAGAATGCTGAGGGGACGTCTGGACTCTGGAGTGGTGACAGCTGAAGGTAGAGCTCCACCCATGATGACAATGCCCATTTTGGAGAGTCCTAGTAAGACCCACCAATTACCAATGTTGTTGACCGACATCTTAACCACCATTAAGCGTTATTTAAAGTTTCTATTTGAGAACATTTAACTTATATGCAACAAATACAAATAAACACAAATAACTCGTCCCACCGACTTCTGACTTCATTCTGACATCTGCATAAACTCCATATTTGAGCATGCCTGACAAAGAAGTATAAGTGGAGTTAAAGGTGTAGTGGTGCCAGCCAGCCGTACCTGGGCAGTGCCCCACGGGCACCGCTCTAGTGGAGTTAAAGGTGTAGTGGTGCCAGCCATATCTGGGCAGTGCCCCACGGGGGACCGCTCTAGTGCAGTTAAACGTGTACTGGTGCCCCACAGGGCACCGCTCTAGTGGTGTTAAACGTGTAGTGGTGCCAGCCGTACCTGGGCAGTGCCCCACGGGCACCGCTCTAGTAGAGTTTAACGTGTACTGGTGCCCCACAGGGCACCGCTCTAGTGGTGTTAAAGGTGTAGTGGTGCCAGCCGTACCTGTATGTAGGCCTGCAGCTCGGGGTAGACCCTGTAGGAGCCCAGGACGTGGGAGATGGGCGTGGTGTAAGGGAAGCAGGCGGTGACGGCGTGGGCCACCTCGGGCAGGGAGAACACCTTGAAGCCATACTGCTCGTAAAGCTTTAGGAGCTCCTCGTCCGGCTTGTCCTCGCCCTCGCTCAGCACGCTGCCCACCGCATAGCGACACTTCTCCGACGGCTTCTGCATGGAGGAGAGGACAGAGGAGAGACGTAGAACGTATTATTGACCCATTGATACTCCTGCATGGAGGAGAGACGTAGAACGTATTATTGACCCATTGATACTTCTGCATGGAGGAGAGACGTAGAACGTATTATTGACCCATTGATTCCCGGGCTAAGCATCTGTGCAGTGTTGATTTCGTCGACTATAAAACTAAAGACGCAACATGTTCGTCGACTACCTTTTTCCACTAAGTAAATGGAAACTAAATGAAAACTGGAGCTATGGTGACTAAAACTAAGACTAAATATATTGACAATTTCGTCAACAAAAAACTAGACTAAAATGTTAGGAAGGGACTAGGAGCTGAAAATAGCTCACAAAAAAACACGCTGCGACGCGTTTTGAGCTTGTAGATCGGCTATTTTCAGCAAGTGTAAAAACAGTCATTACGACAGCATCAAGGCCTGCCAAAATACATTTACTATCGACTAACATATTATGACATTTAGTCGACTAAAACTAGACTAACACTAAAACATCCAGGTGACTAAAATGTGACTAAAACTAAATTAAAACTATTCAAGAGACTATGACTAAAACTAAAATCGAAATTTGCTGCCACAAACACTGCATCTGTGTCATAACTTTTGAGGGGCGCTAGCCCCTCCTATACACAGGTTTAATGTTTGTCTTTAGTTCAATGTTTGTTTTGTAAACGCCACTGACAATGATGGGAAAATGTACATCATAATGTGCCTCATTACGTCATATTGTCTCTTTATTGTTAATGACCAGTCAGACCAGTCAGCATGCTACAGACCAGTCAGCGGGCTACAGACCAGTCAGAGGGCTACAGACCAGTCAGAGGGCTACAGACCAGTCAGCGGGCTACAGACCAGTCAGAGGGCTACAGACCAGTCAGCGGGCTACAGACCAGTCAGAGGGCTACAGACCAGTCAGAGGGCTACAGACCAGTCAGCATGCTACAGACCAGTCAGCATGCTACAGACCAGTCAGCGGGCTACAGACCAGTCAGAGGGCTACAGACCAGTCAGAGGGCTACAGACCAGTCAGCGGGCTACAGACCAGTCAGAGGGCTACAGACCAGTCAGTGGGCTACAGACCAGTCAGCATGCTACAGACCAGTCAGCATGCTACAGACCAGTCAGCGGGCTACAGACCAGTCAGAGGGCTACAGACCAGTCAGAGGGCTACAGACCAGTCAGAGGGCTACAGACCAGTCGCTACAGACCAGTCAGCATGCTACAGACCAGTCAGCGGGCTACAGACCAGTCAGCGGGCTACAGACCAGTCAGCGGGCTACAGACCAGTCAGCGGGCTACAGATCAGTCAGAAGGCTACAGACCAGTCAGCGGGCTACAGACCAGTCAGTGCATCCTTGGCCAGGGAGCCAAGAGAACAGATCTCAGAGAGATGGACGGGTGGTTGTTTAAGCTGCTGTTAAAACATGCTGCTGGTTTCTGTTACGTCGTGTCAGCCAGAGTCTGTCTGTCTGTCTGTCTGTCTGTCTGTCTGTCTGTCTGGGGCTGGCAGCCAGGAAAAGGTTCACAGACGGGACCCAGCAACACCCCGCCCTCCCCTCCCTCCATGCCGTTCCCTGGCACCCTCTCTCTCTCCACACATCTCAGAATTATCACATCTCCAGCTACCTTCCTCGTCACCTTCTTCTGTCTCACTTTGTCACTCATTCACACACGGGGGCTTGTGCTGTGCTGTGCCCGCTATCTGCAGTCTGTTCCACACACTCGCACACTAGTCGTTTCATATCCCGCGCGCCATAATTCAGTGTTGCTACTGGCAGGAGGCTGTCATCGGAAACCACGGTGTGTGTGTGACTGACATAACCCATTAACCCATTTTGGGCGGGGAACCCCTTTTGGTGTTTTAAGCATTACTATATATATGTTATACTTTAGCTATTGGAAAATAGCAGATCTACAAGCTCATAGTGCGGCACTGAGTGCCGCGCTACAAGCTTGTAGGTCTGCTATTTTTGAATAATCGTGAAAATGTAGTGCAAATCTTTGAATAGATATTTTTTCAGAGCGAGCGTTTTTAACTCAAATCTTTGCTTCTGGGGGGTCCCTGGAACAACATATTTTCAGATGGGGGTCGGCAGCCAATTACATATATTTTTGGGGGTCGTTGACATGGAATAGTTTGAGAACCACTGACATAGTATTTGTTGAATCGTTCCCAGGTCTAAATGGATTAAGACCCGAGACCTATGTGGTTATATCAGCTGTTCTCAAACTATTTCTATTTCATGTCACGGAACCCCCAGAATTATATGTAATTGGCTGCCGACCCCTTTGTCTGAAAATATGTTGTTCCAGGGACCCCCCCTCCTAGAAGCAAAGATATCAGTTAAAAACGTTCACTGTGAAAGAATATATATTTAAAGATTTGCACACATTTTCACGATCAGCTTAAAGTTAAAAAAAATGGTTATAGTGGGTTAAAAAGCTACGGTATAACATGACACAGATTGCGTCGCAGCCGGTCAAAATGGGATAAATCCGTTTGATCACACAATCCTCTCCCTCCCCAGTACATCACCAGACAATCCTCTCCCTCCCCAGTACATCACCAGACAATCCTCTCCCTCCCCAGTACATCACCAGACAATCCTCTCCCTCCCCAGTACATCACCAGGCCTCTCCCTCCCCAGTCCTCTCCCTCCCCAGTACATCACCAGGCCTCTCCCTCCCCAGTACATCACCAGGCCTCTCCCTCCCCAGTACATCACCAGTCCTCTCCCTCCCCAGTACATCACCAGGCCTCTCCCTCCCCAGTACATCACCAATCCTCTCCCTCCACAGTACATCACCAGGCCTCTCCCTCCCCAGTACATCACCAGTCCTCTCCCTCCCCAGTACATCACCAGACAGTCCTCTCCCTCCCCAGTACATCACCAGACAGTCCTCTCCCTCCCCAGTACATCACCAGTCCTCTCCCTCCACAGTACATCACCAGGCCTCTCCCTCCCCAGTACATCACCAGTCCTCTCCCTCCCCAGTACATCACCAGTCCTCTCCCTCCCCAGTACATCACCAGTCCTCTCCCTCCCCAGTACATCACCAGTCCTCTCCCTCCCCAGTACATCACCAGTCCTCTCCCTAGTACATCACCAGTCCTCTCCCTCCCCAGTACATCACCAGTCCTCTCCCTCCCCATGCAGTACATCACCAGTCCTCTCCCTCCCCAGTACATCACCAGTCCTCTCCCTCCCCATGCAGTACATCACCAGTCCTCTCCCTCCCCAGTACATCACCAGTCCTCTCCCTCCCCAGTACATCACCAGTCCTCTCCCTCCCCATGCAGTACATCACCAGTCCTCTCCCTCCCCAGTACATCACCAGTCCTCTCCCTCCCCAGTACATCACCAGTCCTCTCCCTCCCCAGTACATCACCAGTCCTCTCCCTCCCCAGTCCTCTCCCTCCCCAGTACATCACCAGCGTCCGGGTTCAAATGGGAAAGGCAATAATGAGTGACATTACTGTTGGACGTGAGCTGATTATCTGTACCCGACCCGTCAACCTGACCCGACTCCCCCCCCCCCCCCCCCCTTGTTCCTGACAACCCACTAAACAATGAGCCCAACGAGAACAAGAGATTATGTCTAGTGACAGGGAAATGATTCTGTCAGGAGGACTGCATTGGATATACTGGTGGTTCCACTGCTTAGAGATCAATGGAAGAGGCTGAGCAAACAAAGACAGCCTCGATGGCACAGTGTTTGTACTCCCTAAGCCGCTTATACGGCCACGACATGCAGCATCAACCAACAGTGACATGCAGCATCAACCAACAGTGCGGACCAGTTGCATTCATTTTAGGCCATCAATCAGTGGCTTCATTGATCTCTCTTTCATTGAAACACAATTCAAGTAAAAAACCGACTTTGGATCTTTCAAATCGTTATTTTTAGAACACCTGTTCACATTACGATTTTGTAGGACACTTGTTTATGAACAATATAGCCCCTAATGCTTGATTAACATAATTGTGTTGTACTGGGTCATACATTTCAGATAATAAAAATCACACTCGTGTGAAGTGGGGGGGCGCTCTTATCATCTCATTCTGGCCAATCACAATTTGCGTCCTCACTTTTGTCATCAATGTTTGTTTTTACACTCAAACCTAGTCATAGGAAATGGTAGCAAAACAATGTACAATACTTACTTACCAATGTTTTTACACTAACACAGGCCCATAGACATAGGAGGGAAGCCTAACATTGTCAATAGACCTCTTATACAACTTTCATATGTATAGAGATTGTCAACACTAGGCGGGCTATGATAAGACACAGTACTATCCCTTCAAAGAGACAGGCTATATGATAAGACACAGTACTATCCCTTCAAAGAGACAGGCTATGATAAGACACAGTACTATCCCTTCAAAGAGACAGGCTATAAGACACAGTTCTACCCATTCAAAGAGACAGGCTATAAGACACAGTACTATCCCTTCAAAGAGACAGGCTATAAGACACAGTACTATCCCTTCAAAGAGACAGGCTATAAGACACAGTACTATCCCTTCAAAGAGACAGGCTATAAGACACAGTACTATCCCTTCAAAGAGACAGGCTATAAGACACAGTTCTACCCCTTCAAAGAGGCAGGCTATGATAAGACACAGTTCTACCCCTTCAAAGAGACAGGCTATGATAAGACACAGTTCTACCCCTTCAAAGAGACAGGCTATGATAAGACACAGTTCTATCCCTTCAAAGAGAGAATGTCAACACTAGACGGGCTATGATAAGACACAGTACCATCCCTTCAAAGAGAGAATGGATGACAGAAGTGTCCTCCCACGGTCTTGCTGCTCCATCTATAGCCCTTCTAGCCTGTATCTCACTCTCCCTACACGCTCAGAAGACTACAGCTTGTTAGCCAAACCAACAGCGCACTAATGATATCATTCACAGCTCCAGAGCTATCACTCACAGCCCACACACACACACAGTAGCAGGCAATAAGCGCAAATAGCAGCAGTGGCTGCATCGCGCACGCACACATGCACATACACACCCCAGAGAGACTATAGGCAATTAGGGGAAAGCGCTAAACCCCTCCATGTACTTGACTCCCTCTCTTTCTTCCCCTTTCCATATTTTGCTCGTGTCTGAAATTCTATCGGCAAAAAAAAAAAAAAAAGGAACAAAATTCTCTGGACTCTCTGACTGACTTCTCTGTCCGAGGCTGTGAGTGTTCTGAAGAAGCAGCTGGGTGAAAGATAAAGCACGACGACGCAGGCCTGGCCTCCCAACCATTCACACTGGAGACCGGAGGAAAGTTGAGACTAGAGTGGCCTTTGATTAGCCCAGGCGAGAGCTTTGACTGATGCAGAGATGGCAGAGCTCTTGGGTTGCTAATTGGGCAGCGAGATATCTGTGGAGGAGTTAACTCTGCCCTGCCACACTGTGGCAAACACACTCAGCACAGCTGTGTAAACAGTGCATCTAATACTGTACCGACCTCGTGGGAAGCAGTCGACATTATTTTAACGTCTAATTCTTTCCATAATGTACACTTTTTGGAACGCCTCTGTTGTTTCTTCCGTGCAGTCTTGAACGTACTTTAATTTGTTAACACCCCCCTCCCGTGCTAAGCAGATAAATTCAACCTTTTGCGGCACATGGGACTTCAGGTTGGCCTTCTTCTCTTCTCTCACAAAAGCTTCCATTCTTCCATATCTGCCTGCTTCCCCCAGCCAGCCTATAAGCCTATAGTCTCCAGGGACCTGGTCGGAAAGGTAAGGTAATTTCAAAAGCAATTCTTTGCTTGCAGGTATACGAAGGCCTTTTGTGATGGATGAGCACTCTTTGACAATAAAAAGGCAGGGCTGATGGAGGTGATTCTTTATTACAAGACACCTAACGAGGATTTACTCACTTCATCTCTGCTGCTTCTGGCCTCGATGCCCCTTCCCTGTTCTGGCCATTGCAGCTGGGAATACTGTACATTGTACTTTAATACTGGCCTGCTTCGCACACAGTTGGCCGCTGTTGCCAACGCTTTTGGTTTTAGGCAATAGAGGGATGACAGGAAATGCTTTTCGTATATATGAGTGTCTGAAGACAAGGCATTAATTAGAAGCCATGTTTGCTTGCCCACAAAGAACAGTCACACTCATTAAAATTCAACAGCCAGATAAAATATAGGGTAAAGTAAAAGGCAAAGCTAAATTAACAGAACGGTACAATTACTGTAGCTCTCTCTCTCTCTCTCTCTCTCTCTCTCTCTCTCTCTCTCTCTCTCTTAATCCATTTAGACCCAAGGACGATTCTACAGATGTCTGAAAAACCTCATGTTTCTATCTATGGCAGTCGTTTCTATGTCAGTCGTTTCTATGTCAGTCGTTTCTATGTCAGTCGTTTATATGTCAGTCGTTTCTATGGCAGTCGTTTCTATGGCAGTCGTTTCTATGTCAGTCGTTTCTATGGCAGTCGTTTCTATGTCAGTCGTTTCTATGTCAGTCGTTTCTATGTCAGTCGTTCGCAAACATTTTCATGTCAAGGACCCCCAGAATTACTGTATATGTAATTGGCCCCGGACCCCAATCTCAAAATATGTTGTTCCAGGGACCCTCCCCCCCCCCCCGCCCCCCAGAAGCAAAGATTATTAGTTAAAAACGTTTGCTCTGAAAGAATATATATCCAAAGATTTTCACCTCAGTTTCACGATTAAAAAGAAATAGCAGATCTACAAGCTCGTAGCGCAACACTCCTGTGCTGCACTATGAGCTTGTAGATCTGCTATTTTTCAACAGCTAAAGTATAACATAATGCTTAAAACACCGGGGTTCCCGTCCAGAATGGGTTTAATATTAATAAGTATTAAATTAAATTATTAAATTAAATAGCAAGAAGATAGCCCATGACTGCTACACAAAAGACCCCTGGACTAGGGCTCGGCTGTTACAAATTTACGCTGGTGATTAATTGTCTCACACATAATTGCGATTAGCGATTTAATTGTGTTTTTGGCATTGGGACATTTAATATGAATAGAAATTACATTTCTGTTTGGCTTTTACTAGGCTTCATAATAAAAAGGTGCACAGGGCAGAAATTACACATTTCCAAGCAATATACCAAGCAATTACAGGCCTTTTTATGACTGTAGTTTTATACGCGTTGTAAACTTATAGATCTGCTATTTCTGCTCTCTTGTGTAATGTAACCCATGTGGTTCCCAAAGTGGGGTCCGGGGACCCCCAGGCAGTCAAGAAAGCTGTGAATTCAAAGCCTATATGGACCTCAACATTGTCTCTGCAGTGAACCATAGAGGGAGCCAGCCAACGCAGAACAACCCCCCCCACCCCCCTAAACTCACATCTCATCTACTACTGCGCAGTTCCTTCCACTGGATCAAATGTGTAGCACAAACAATACACTTCACTGCCCTGGCTAGTGGCTACATCACTAGCCCATTTTGACCTGAGGCCGATTCTCTAAAAAAGAAAAAAGGCTTATGATAGTTTTCCTAAAAAAATGTTTCTATGTCAGTGGTGCTCAACCTTTTTCATGTCGTTCCAGGGACCCCGGACCCCCCCCCCCCCCCCCCCAGTTAAAAACGTTCACTGTGAAATAATATATATATATTCAAAATGGGCTATAGAGTGCCTGACTGACAGCCGTATCTGCTCTAGTAAAATGGGCTATAGAGTGCCTGACTGACAGCCGTATCTGCTCTAGTAAAATGAGAAACAGGGGGATGGCGTGACAACAAGGCAAGCCATCACTTCTGTAGCAAAAAGCAAGACAGCTAAAAATGAGCGCAGAACAGTGACTACGGGATTAACAATCTGTCCAAAATACCTCACGTTGGGCTTCGGCGTTTCATAGCAGTGCCAACAGAAATGACAGGTAAACCTGTCACAGCCATGGCTAAAAGCCATTAGCCCCCCTTCCCCCCCCTGCAGGTGGCCAGCTCAGCGGAGAGAAAACACACAGGGAGAGGAAATTGAAACTAATAGGACAGACCACTACACAGCACACTGCTGCCATGCATAGACACAGTTAGACACACCCATTCATAAAGCAATGGCAGAGGAAACCATGCGAGGCACAAACCTGCTCATCAGGAGCAATTACGGAGTTCAGAGTTTGTGGGATCGAACTGCGGAACATTCCATTTCCTAAGTGGTCACTCTACCCCTGAGCCACTGCCGCCACAACTATGGCTGTTTCAAAGACAAATTCATTGACCCTGCCTGGCCATATAAGCTACATTTGCAGCTATAGTATTATATGCAAACAATTTACCCATTTTGGGCGGGAACCCCTGTTGGTAGACATGTAACGATATATCGTATATCAATATATAATATATATCGATATTAATCCCGACGATATGAATCGATTCGATTCATTGAAATAAGAAAATTGATTTAAAAAAAAGGGGGGCTAGTGTGATGTGAAATGTGAGCTTTAGTCATATTCCATCATATTCAAGTGCTTTTGGAGAGAAATGATGTCACTTTCAGTAGTAGAGCACTGTAGAGGGGAGCTGTGTGTGTCTGTGCCCAGGTGATGATGGTCGTTGATGCTCATCAAGGAGCCGTGAAAATGTGCACTGCAAATCTTTGAATATATATTTCAGAGCGAACAGAGATAATTCTGGTGGTCCTGACATGAAAAAGGTTGAGCACAACTGACATAGAAACATGGGTTTTACAAAGGAAACGGGTTTCTTAATTTACCCACCCCAACTTTCCTCACTACTTTAGTCAGGACAAGGGAGGACATGTTCCTGCCAGTATATAAAGCCAACAGAGCTCAAATCATTGCTCGTAATGACCATGAGAATCAAATTAAGACTCAGTCAGTCAGTCATTCAATTGGGGCCCGACTTCAATACGTCCTCATTAGTTTGAGAGGATGGGGCACCCCCTAGTGGTCCACATGGGAGTCTCCATCCATCGCCTCTTCTTTGAGTGAGGGAGCCATTGCATTATCTCTCCTTTTCCATCCCCCCTCTCTCTCTCTCTCTCTCTCTCTCTCTCTCTCTCTCGTGTCTCTAGTGTCTCTCGTTCGACGACGAGAGACACTTATTTTTTTCCCTGCCCCAAAAACATGACCCCCCACATTTTTAATTTAACTACATTGCAAAAGAAGTAGCATTACTTTTGACAGTGCAGAAACATAATTGCCTTCCTTGATGTATTAATGAGCATCAACGATCGGACCATCATCTGGGCACAGTCACAGACACACAGCTCCCCTCTACAGAACTCTACTACTGAAAGTGAATGCATGGAGTCTGTCTCATTTCTGTAAAAGCACGTAGCGCGGCACTCTGTGCCGCGTTATGAGCTTGTAGATCTGCTATTTTTTAATAGCTAAAGTATAACATAATGCTTAAAACACCAAAAGGGGTTCCCGCCCAGAATGGGATATAACCTTGTTTCTACATACTGTACCATCACGCAGGGTGAGGAAACAGAATCATGACTCAGTGTTGCTATGGCAATGGATTTCAGTCAATGGGTGTATTTGGGGAGTTGTGTTGTGATCCATTTATTGTGACTGCATGACCTACGCTTTAAGAGATATAGGAGAAAATGTGAAGTTGGCCACCATGAGGTCGACTCCAAGTGTTTCTTCCTTGGTCTAATAGGAATGATCGGTCCAGCAGTGCCCAAGATCGGCATCTCACAGACAGACAGACGGACTCACAGGAGCGTGAACATAATCCCCTCCCCCCCTTGGCTGTTCCGGCCTGGCGGAGATAATAGTTCAAGTTGTTCTTACGTCTCTGCTTCTCCGGTGTCTTCTTCACTGCATAGATTAATACATATTAAAGCGTATATGGGGGGAAAGCCTCGAGGGGCGCTATAGAGTGTCGCAGTCCCGCCCCCTCGAGAGACCCGGAAAATAAATCCCTGTTCATTTTCCTCATAGACTTTTCAGAAAGTAATTTATTTAAAGACGTTTACGCCGTGGACAAAGCCAACTCTTGTCGTGACAAATCATGACAACAAACACAATTTTTCAGGCCAAACTAAAAGTTAGAAAGTAGAAAAGAACGAATTTTTTGTTCTTTTTCTTTGTAATTATTTGTTTGGTCCAAAATATGGTGTGTGTTGTCATGATTTGTCACGACAAGAGTTGGCTTCGTACGACGCTTAAAAGGTATTTACCGGTAAATAAATATGTTTTGAAAATGTCTATGGGAAAAATGCATTGAGATTCATTTCCTGGGCCTGGCGTCGTCATGAAAGGGGGCGGGACTGCGACGCTCTATAGCCCCTCCTATGGACAGCTTTCAGTGGTTTGTGTAAAAGCACAAATGTTGAAGAGAAAAGTGAAGATGGAAAAAGTGAGCACGCAAAATTGTGATTTGGGTGAGAGAGATGGGGCTGATTGGTTGAGCATCGCATAACGATTGTGCCGGAATGAGATGTACAGTAGGATGAGCTCACTTCACACAGGTGTGATTTTTTTAACTTAAGACCACTGTGACAAGCCTTCATAATCATAGCATCATTTTAGATCTCAACAGAAAGCCATCCTTTCATGTTGCCGACAGACTAGCGTCAGTTAACCCATTTTGGGGGGAACCCCTTTTGGTGTTTTAAACATTATGTTATAATTTAGCTATTGAGAAATAGCAGATCTACAAGCTCGTAGCGTGGCACGAGCTTGTAGATCTGCTATTTGTCAATAGCTAAAGTATAACATAATGCTTAAATGACAGGTTCCCGTCCAGAATGGGATAAGGACAGTCGGATCTCGTGTGGACATTGATCAAAGATCCTCCGTGTATAATAGGAAGTATAATGTCTGAGAGGTCAGCCAGTCACGGTTTTATAGTTTTATACCACCTATTAGTCTCTCTGCGACTATATTAGTCCAACCTTAGCCAATAAAGTCACACATTCATTCATCCTGCGCGTTCTTATATACTCTCTGTCTGATGATCCATTTACCGTTTCAGCTGCCACGACTGAACACTGGAAAATATTCCCATGGAAGAAAATGTTGAATACAGTAGAGTAGTTAGTCTTATTTTGACCTGCTGGAAATTGCACATCCTACAGAATAAATGGTAAATGGTGCATTCATATAGCACCTTTATCCAAGGCGCTTTACGTAGATTGTGCATCAACTCAACTCACCCATTCACACACATTCATTCATACACCGATGGCAAGGCACCAACCTGCACATCAGGAGCAATAGAGGGTATGTGCATGCTTAAAGTGAAGGCACATCGAGTGGCAAATCGAGTAGCAAAGCAACATGCAAAGTGAGTTTAATATTGTTTAATGCAATCAGATATGACTTTTCTGTGTGGATGTATGGGCTATCGAGGCCAGACAGTCGTTTTTTGCCACTCAGTAGTCAGTATAGGCGTTCCTGCATAATTTCTTGATTTGATGATGATGTCACGGCACGCATACCCTCTATTAGGGGTTCAGACTCAGAGTCTTGCTCAAGGACACTACCTCTGGGGGAGCCCGGGTTCCAACTCTGGGGGAGCCCGGGTTCCAACTGGCAACCTTGCGGTTACCATCCAGCCACTCTAACCTTGGTTTTGTTCCGATATGAGGGGGTTATATTTATCGTTTGGCAAAAATATACGTGCATATTTCTCCGCAAAACGTGGATGCCATGATTATGTTAAATGCGCTGTTTGAGCAGTCGGGTACAATGTGTGTGTGTGGAGGCCTTAAGGGGGGGGGGGGATTTACAATGTGCATTACATTCACTCTCTCACACACACACGCACGCACGCACGCACGCCACGCACGCACATTATGAAACCTTGCAAGGCATCTGGAGCTATTAGGTCTTGCTCAAGGACACTTAGGCATTAACTCTAGCGGAGCCAGGGGTTAAACTGGGAACCTTTCTTTCCAAAATGCAAATGGTAAATGGTGCATTTATATCGTTGTCTTTGTTTGTTTTTATCTTATTTATTGTGTATTGTTATTTTGTATGTGATATGGAGCCTGAGTCTGAAATACAGATCAGTGGTGCTCAAACCTTTTCATGTCAAGGACCCCAAAATAAATATTATATGTATTTGGCCGCCGACCCCTGCCTGACCCCCATCTGAAAATATGTTGTTCCAGGCCTCCAGGGACCCCAATAAGCAAATATATGAGTTAAAAACGTTTGCTGTGAAATAATAACTAAGAGAAAGATTTTTCAATATCAGATCTACAAGTATTGTATATCTATCTGCTATCTAATGGTTAAAAGCTAAGGTGACAAAGATGTGTTCCAGGTTCCAGGCGTTGGGTTAAGTCTTGTCATATAGTGACAAGTAGTATGAGGCAGTTCTGTATTAAAGAGTTATATCAGCCTTAAGGACAGTGTACATCTGTGTTGTCCTAGTCCAGCTGGCTGCCTCTCTTCCATAAATACATTTTCAACTGAAAAACATAACGTGATGATGAGACCTTAGTTATAGCATTATGGAAATTTAAATAAACTGGGAAGGATGTCAAGGAACCCTGCATTTATTTAGTGCAAAACTGCAAATATGCACGCACACGTCTCTCACACACTCTCACACACACACACACACACACACACACACACACACACACACACACACACACGACCAGAGTACTACTAATTGGCTATCTGGGGGTAGAGGTACAGGGTAGGGTACTACTTCTGAATTCCTGGCAGTGAGTGGAGGATGTCTCCCTTAGCCCTGGAAACAAGTTAACAAGTTAAATCAAAGCCAACATAACCCTCAACTGTCCACTGGGGGGGGGGGGGGGGGAGGAGGAGATAGCTCTGCTTTGTCAAATAAAGATTTAGGGAACTATATATTTGTGAGTCCTCCTTTAACTCTTTCTAATGTCAGCGGTTGGTTCATTAGGAGTACGAGGGAATAGTTTATACTTCACAGATTCCAGGTCTATAAATCATTACAAAGAAATGAATCCAACCTTTTGGCTGAATGAATTATACTGGACTAATTTACATCAGTCATTATGTATTATTCGTGTGCAGTATATCTTCTTTTACAGTGAATATTGTGAGGACGCTGCTCAGTATTACAAACTCAAAATATAGGCCAATCCTGCCATCTAGTGGTTGTGATACAGTATGGCAGTTTGCATGCAACATTCAGTTGCAACTTTCTAAAGCAATCCAACATGTCCACAGCTCCAGACTTCTATGTGCTTGTGCAGAAATGACAGCACAGACAATAAGTGTTATGATGAGCAACAGTCTCTCTTCACTTCTTTACAAAGTTGAATGTATAGCCAACAAAATGTGGACGGCAGCACTGGTGTTTGACTGGTTGCAACACAAGTGAATAAGACAAATATTTTATTACATGGTCTCTTGTTGTTTAAGTTTGTGAAAAGATTTAGCTGCATACAGTATCCTGAAATAGTGCATATTTACCCCACACAGGCCCATTTTGGTTCATGTTTACACTGACTCAGTAAAATCATGAAAGAACATAAAACAATATAGAACAAAGCGGAGATCCGGGCACACTTAATGTTAAAAGGAGGAAAACTTTATTGAACCGACATGTTTCGACCTATACGGTCTTCATCAGGGCTGACCGTATAGGTCGAAACATATCGGTTCAATAAAGTTTTCCTTCAGTGTGCCCGGATCTCCGCTTTGTTCTATATCGATGTGTTATCCCGATTGATCCCAGGAGCACCTTTTTACTATTTTTACATTTTTTATACATGCACACCTCCTGAGCACCTTGGTTGCTTCCTTGCCTCTAAACATAAAACAATGTTGTCAAAGCAAAGTAATTACTCTTGAGTGATTTGTAATTAACTTTGATTCAACCTTACTATTGAAGACTTCCAACAAGAAGTCCAAGATGGCAATGAATACAGAAGCAATGGTAAGGTCAGGTGAGGTCTATGAAATATATTCCTTTACAACCTGTTGTTTCCTGTAATCTGTCCAGTCTTTTATCATGTCTCGCCGATATTAAGGGCTGGATGTCAATGAGACAAAATCATCATTTTTGGTCGCCCAAACTCCACACAGGCACACACAGAGCTTGGTATAGCCTATCCCCCAATGTAAAGGAGGTGGCCCGTAACCTGGGTGTGCTGTTCCATTCTGGCCTCTATTTTACTCCCCAAGTAACAAGAGTCGTTCAGACGTGCTGCTTCCAATTAAGGAATATAGCCAGAATTAAAGGTTTCCTGTCACCGGCGGATCTAGAAAAGGTCATTCGTGCTTTAATTTCTTCTCGTCTGGATTATTGTAACTAAATTTATTCCGGTCTCTGCAAAGAAAGTTTCATCCCGTCTACAATTAGTACAGAACCCCAGCTGCCAGACTGTTAACCAACTTCAAAAGACGTGACCACATCACCCCCCATCTTAGCTGCAGAAATGCTTGTTACATTTTTACTCATGACTTTTAAAGCTCTCATGGCCAGGCTCCTAGCTATGTCTCTGACATGCTGGAACCCTACCCACTCAGGTCCTCAGACAAGGCCCTCCTGGAGACCCCTACCCACTCAGGTCCTCAGACAAGGCCCTCCTGGAGACCCCTACAGCTCAGCTCGTCACAAAGGGTGGCAGGGCTTTTGCAATCCAGCCCCCCAAGCTCTGGAATGTGCAAAATCGTTTCATCGTTTAAATCTCTCCTGAAAACCCACGTTTATGTTAAAGCCTTTTCTTAATTCAAGTCATTTTTGAAAATTTTTGTATTTTTATGGATTGATCTTTTGTCATTTTCTTTTGCTCTACGCTGTAAAGCACTTTGTGACTATGTCTAGAAATGTGCTATATAAATTTATTAATTAACAAAGCCTGTAAATCACACGTAAACTTTGCAATCAACCATTCAGCCTTTAGACATTACGCTCAGATGAAATACCACATGGCTGAACTTTGGCTATTGTGAACCCTGACTGAAGGCGTTCTCTACCGTAAATTCATGTCTCGCTACTAGCCCAATGACATGGCCAGAGTAAGATCACAGAGCGGCGCTTTTTTAATTTGAAAAATGTCTGGTTTCCACACAGGCTAACGCCTCACAGCCTGAATCACCAAAATGTTGCGACAAAAGGGTGGTGCAGAGAGAGAGAGCATTATGTTATACTTTAGCTATTGAAAAATAGGAGCTTGTAGGTCTGCTATTTTTGAAAATTCGTGAAAATGCGTCACAAATCTTTGAATATATATTCTTTCAGAGCGAACGTTTTTTAATTTCGACGTCAGGCCTAAATGGGTTAACCCATTCTGTACGGGAACCTCTTTTGGTGTTTTAAGCATTATGTTATCCCTTAGCTGTCGAAAAATAGTTTTTGTAAAATCGTTTTAACTCAAATCTTTGCTTCTGGGGGGGGGGGGGGTCCCTGGAACAACATATTTTCAGATGGGGGTCGGTGGCCAATTACATAATAGTTTCTGGGGTCCTTGACATGAAATATTGAGAACCACAGATTTTTTTAGAATGGGCCTCAGGTCTAAATGATCTAAAGAACCAACATGGCTGGCAGCAGGTAATCAGTGTGGTTGAAGCCAGGGCAGTTGGCCTTTCTGAATTAACTTTTTGGCAAAAGGCCATAACATTATCATATCAAAAGTGCGATAATAGCCAAAGGCTGTAATGGCCTTGGCCTTTCTGAGCTGAGCAAGATAAAGCTCAGGTTAGAAACTGAATAATGCTGCCGACTGTGATTACTGGTGCTTTTGTTTTTTAGGCAATTAGACGTGGCGAGGTTTCTCCACTTTCAAAATCAAGTGAATGTTATTTATGCAAAAATTAACAGAATGTGGGCAGCTTGACATGGATTATAAATGTGATGAATTGAATAAACAGGACCACAATTGTTGCGTTATGCTTTTAGCATCATTGTATAATCATACGACATGTACGATTTGCAGACTGTTAATAAAGTATTCAATCAGTCAAGGTGTTGTATATTGCATGTAACAGAACAGGCTATAATGTTCATGGTCAGTATTATTATCCTGTTTCTATGTGCGTTCATAATGGAGTCGTTCTGTCACAAACGTGTTATTTTCCAGCAGGCTATACTATAATCTTAAATCTTATTTTCCTTTCAGCGTTTCCCTTCAGGGTTCGCCACAGTGAATCATCTGCCTCCATCTCTCACCCTGCCCTCTCTCTGCCTCCTCTTCTCTCACACCAACTGACTTCATGTCCTCTTTCACTACAACATCCATAAATCTCCTCTTTGGTCTTCCTCTGGGGCGGCCTCCTGCCTGGTAGTTCCAACCTCAACATCCTTCTGATATACTCACTATCCCTCCTCTGTACGTGTCCAAACCATCTCAGACTGGCTCTCTCTGACTTTATCTCCAAAACATCTGACATGCGCTGTCCCTCTGATGTACTCATTTCTGATCCTATACATCCCTGTTACTCCCAGAGAGCATTTCTTTAGTCTCTGCTACCTCCAGCTCAGCTTCCTGTCTTTGTTCCTACTCTCACCTATGGTCATGGAGTGTGGGTCATGACCGAAAGAATAAGGTCGCAAATACAAGCGGCCGAAATGAGTTTTCTCAGAAGGGTGGCTGGCATCTCCCTTAGAGATATAGGGTGAGAAGTTCAGTCATACGAGACACTCGGAGTAGAGTCGCTGCTTCTTCGCCTGGAAAGGAGCCAGCTTAGGTGGTTCGGGCATCTGGTTAGGATGCCTCTCTGGCGTCTCCCTAGGGAGGTCCTTGAGGCACGTCCCACTGGGAGGGGACCCCGGGGCAGACCAAGACGCAGTTGGAGGAAACACATTGACTCACTGGCCTTGGAACGTCTCGGGATCCCCCAGGAAGAAGTCACTAGTGTTGCCCTGGAGAGGGAAGTCTGGAACACTCTGGTGGAGCTGTTGCCCCCGCGACCCGACTACGGATATGCAGTTGAAGTAGGATGGATGGACTGTCTCTAGCTGGTCTCACCACCTTCTTGTACACCTTCCCTTTAATTTGTGGTAATACTTTCACACATCACACCTGATACTTTTCTCCACCCATTCCAACCTACTATAATCTTAAATGTGTCTTAAATCATGTAAAAACAAAGCATTTGAAAAGAGACAGCCTGATGTTGTTTATGTGATCATCATGTGACTGTTCCTACTGTAACTGCACATTTGAAGCTCTCTTCAGAGCTTCAGAGTTGACCCAAATGGAAAAAAGGTTTAACATGCTCCTTATTGAGTCTCTTGCCACAATGATCCACTGACATGATTCATGGTCATCATAATTTCCACAAAAACTCTATACTTAGATGAAATTGCATACTGGTAGAGAGAGAGGGGGAAATAGCAGTCACAAGTGATTTATTCCACACTGGATAATCTATCTAGCACAGACCTGGGCATTACACGGCCCGGGGGCCAAATGTGGCCCTTTGGCTGACTCTGACCGGCCCGTGAAAGATTACTTGGAATTTAGAAAATAAAACGTACTTTCAAATTCTACCATATGCGTGCTTAGTGTTTATTCACTTACACAATCTGTTTCCTGCCGTGAATTGCGTGTGATTGACAACTTGTTTACCATTGTTTTGGAAAATTTGATTGAATAAATGACATTTTGGTAAGGCAACCCCACGTTTTAACACATTGTGTGCCCACACAACACTTTCAGGCTTTTTGGCCGGGCCCTCAACAATAGTTTTTGTTTGTTGGATGTCTGGTCTGGTCTAACTGATGGGACTTTAGATGCTGCAAATGGCTTTGGCATAGCTCCCAAATGTGACACTGCGACAGCCCCATGAGAACAACCTGACGTCAGTGACGTAGTTTTGTCATATTAAATTATTATTATTATTATTAAATTAAGTTGAACAACAGTTGACCTGTATTTAATGTATAATTGTATACCACGCACAATGACATTCAAAAGGAGGTCATGTTCTACTAAGTCAGTTTGACAAGTCAACCTGACACTGTCATGCTCTTTAGTTACTACTGTGGGCTGTTTATTGTTTGGGCAAGAGGACAGTTTCCCCTCCTGTCACCGGTCCAGTTGTAGGTTCAGTATCTGACCCTCATCGGTGGGACGCCAGGAAACATTCCCATCCAACAAGCAGCCGCTGTGCTGTGCTGTGCGGGCACTGCTTGTTGACTAAACACTTCATCATGTGATGATGACTGCTGGAATGAGGAACTAAAGTAGGTGATGAATGATCAGATCTCAGCTTGAGAAATGACCTATTTATCAATCATTATAAACCCTGCACGGAACAGATTCTAACCAGATACCATCGGCCTGTTGAACACAGCCTGTCACCAGGCTGGCCTGCCACTGGAATACTTGGTCTCTCTATGCGATGTGCAATGCGAGAGTGCGGTCTACTCTAAACACCAACGCAGGACTCCTGAATCGTTGCCCTCCACACTCTCCTATCCAACATCAGGGTCTTGAACTCTACAGTGTTGTTAGCTAAACTGTCACGCTGCAGTGCATCTACGTAGGCGGTGCACTTCTTGTCTTCCCTGACTTTGCCCTGGGTTGGCTCCCATAGTGTTGTCTTGCTTGCCACTATAGTCCCCTGCCAGCTTCATCCTTCTCTCTTCTACTTCCTGTTACCTGTGGTAGGTCGCCGACCATAGACTCGTAGAGGACCACATTTCCTATCGACAAATCCACAGAGGGGTGCGCTGGGCACAGCCATAGCTGAGGAGTACCGTCACAGAGGGGTGCCCTGGGTGCGGCCATAGCTGAGGAGTACCGTCATTAAGTGCAGCTTTACACTTCAGAATTGATTAGCTACACCTGGCCTACAGGTGCTTGTTCCATGGATTCGCCAAGGAAGAAATACCACCGCATTATTTTCAAAATGAGCCTTATATTGACTATATTCACACAGTTTGCTCTCACATCATATTTGCGGGTTGGAAATGTATTAATTAGTAGCAAAATGGCCGCCGTGTGAAAATGGTGAATGGTGCTTTAGATTTTGGGCTGAGAGAAGGGGAGAGACATGCAGCAAAGGTCGTCGTGAACGGGGACTCGAACACGCGACGCACTGTCAGACAAAAGCATATATGTGGCATCATGGCATGCGACTGGACCACTTGGCCACTTGACCAGCCCACTTGACCAGACCACTTGACCAGCCCTTTCCTAAATTCCTGGCCTAAGTTGACAAAAGGTATTATTAGCGAACAGCATCCTTTATCAGTCACAGCTCTACACCTTTTCAGACACACATTCAACCAATGCCCCCCACACACACACACACACACACACACTGATGGAGGGAGACAGGGGCATGCATCCTGACGGGGGAACATGGAAAAGTGGAGTAAACAAACACCCTTTAATCACAAGCAGACCACAGAGAACAGTGAGATACTGAATGAGGCTGAACAGCTTCTCTTCAGTACCAAACGAGTCACCCCTTTACCAACTCGCACCGGGCGTACAGCGGGTGGAACTGCGCGGCCTGGTATTCCTATAAAGTAACCTAAGTAAATTATACTTAAACAGTTAAACCTAACCTTTTTCCTAACCTTAACCTCAGTAAAACTATGGCTAAACCTATACCCTATACAGTACCTAAACTTAACCCCAGTAAAACTATACCTATAATCCTAAACTTATTTCTAACCTTATTCTCAGTAAAACAAAATAAAGAATACAAGAACCGAAAATAAAGAACAGAGCGGTCGGTGTGAGGCTCGGTGAGGCTCTACCCGATACCCTTAAGTTATGACAAGATCAAGGGGGAGGAACGGATGAGGATGGTACAGAGATTTGGAGGTAGCTCAGGGTGGGGGGGGGGGTCATCAGTGAGGGCTAAGGAAGGACAAGTTGCCGGCAACAGCCAAGAAGAGAGTGTGACCTTCCGGTTCAATCACTTCTACAACTTCCTAGGCACACACCCTGACAGGGGATGGAGCTGAGGAAAGAACACTGCCTCTGAGGGGCGGCAGTGGCTCAGGGGTAGAGTGGCTGGACGGGAACCGCAAGCCGCAAGGTTCCCAGTTCAAACCCGGGCTCCCCCAGAGTTAGTGTCGAAGTGTCCTTGAGCAAGACTCTGAAACCCAAATTGCTCCCGATGTGCAGGTTGGTGCTTTGCATGGTTTCCTCTGCCATTGGTGTGTGAATGTAATGCGCCTTGGATAAAGGCGCTATATAAATGCACCATTTACCATTTCCACAGGCCTTACAAATCTCAGCATTGGGGAGTTTGCCAGAGCAGGAGCAAGGGAAAGGAGCCGGGCCAGAGTGACGGCATCCCACCACAGGACGTTAACAATTGCAATCTCATCCTGAGATCCAGTGGTGGAAAGTACTTTTACTTCTACTCATCTCAGAGCCAAAATTTGCACTTTTGCTCCACTACAATTATTAGAAAACTTTAGTTACTAGTTAAAAAAAAGAGCCAATCGGCTCTTTTCAATAGATTTTCTACGCATTTTGAACTTGTGAAATGGGACATTCTGCAATATGAATACTTTTAGTACTTTAAGTACATTTTGATGCCGATACTGTCATACTTTTACTCAAGTACATTTTCAACTTTTACTTGTAACGAAGTAGTTCTAAATTGCAGCATATTTTAGAGAAACGCCTTTTTAATCTCACAATACAGTGATTGTGCATTACATTCACACACACACATTCATACACCGATGGCGGCGGAAACCATGCAAGGCACCAACCAGCACATCAGGAGCAATTAGGAGGTTCAGTGTCTTGCTCAAGGACACTTCGACACTACCTCTGGGGGAGCCCGGGTTCGAACTGGCAACCTTGCGGTTAGGTTACCATCCAGCCACTCTACCCCTGAGCCACCGCCGCTATACTGTAGATGTCAGCTTTTCCGTTTAGATCCTTATAAGGACGGATGCCCATAGTCCTGGTTATGCTTAGACTAGAGTACTTGAGTCAGCTGCAAGCTAATGCCAATGTCAACTGGAGCCTGCACAGATGTGGGGGGAAAAATATCAACAGTGCAACGTGGCATTGAATGGCTGACAACAGGCAGACTTGGTAAGTTCTCACAAAAGCTTGCAATTATATAATTAGGTCCAAACTAAGCACTAAGCCGGTTTCACACAGGAATTACATACATTCGTTTCCAATTCATCAATCCTACATTGCACTACTTGCCCAGAATGTAAAGATAACAGGATCACACGCGCGCACACGCACACACACACACACACACACACACAGAGAGAGAGAGAGAGAGAGAGACAGAGAGGCTTTTGACTCTGTGTACTGTAGATCAATAAAAGATGACAGCTTTCATGAAGAAATAAAATGGTTACACTGTCTCGGGCATTTGTGGGGCAGGTCATGAGATCAATGTATCACAGAAGAACCATTGTGGTGAATGTGTCCTGTCATGGTGTGAGGTGTCTGATGATTAGATTGTTAATATTATTACTGGGTGGTGGTAGGTTATATATAGACTCTGGGGACGGGGGGACGGGAGTCCCCAACAACCTCACCTGCTTGGGGTCATCGTAGAATATGCCGATGCTGCTCAGGTTGGGCCCGATGCTGGTGCCCTCCGCGTAGGAAGAGCCGAACTCCAGGCACTGGGACGACGGACCCTCCTTCAGCTTGTAGGCGATGGTGACGTTCCTCACGGGAGGAGAGCCCGTCTTCACCTCGACCGAGTGCAGCAGCCCCGAGTAGATGACGAACCCGAACAGCGTCACGGTCAAGCAGAGGAAGAGCACGACTATCAGAATTAAAATTAAGAAGTCAGACATCGTTTTTGTTTCTTTCTTCAGACAAACGGGGATAATAATAATACAGGCCCCGGCTGAAAAGGTGATGCAATGCTAGTGATTCTGACTGACTTGACTGACTGCCTCCTTCCACGTACTCCTCTCTCTCCTCTCCCGGATTTGCGTACAGTATAAATCCTACAGTAAATGGTGAATGTGGTCCGGGTTTGTTTGTTGTTAATTTGTTGGCTTCCTTCGGTGCGACTTTTAAGTCGCAAAGTCGACACAAAACGTGGATATTGTGGAGAAAACGTGTTGTCACTGACTGAATAAACAGACAGTGTCGTGTTATGATAGCAGTTCGTTGTATACGTTGACAGATGGTGTCAGTCAGTCAGTCGCTTGTTGTTTATTTCCCCCAAACACAGCAGCAGCAGGGACGTGCTTCCCGGTTAAACCATTCTCCCCGTGAAGGGGGGGTGTCTTCAGGGGTTGTCAATTCAATACGCTTTAAAAGAAAATGCCACAGCCCACATTGCACCGTGTAAAGAAAATAATGTCATAAGCATTTTCTGTCCAATAACTTCACTATTCCCCCGTCAATTATTATGCGATACCTCCTTGAGATATATGGGAACTTTCGCCAAGAAAATGCTATATCCCTGTGAGTTGGTTCAAGCCGGGATCACGCACTTAGTTAGTTGGACAATGCACTGGCTCCACTCCGTCAGCACATATAGGACTTTTATCTAGCTTGCATATATATGGTTTCCGGTTGCCTTCAGAATAAGAATTATATTTTTATCAGTCAAGTAAAAAAAAATCACACCCGTGTGAACTGAGTGGTGCAACTCCCCCCTCTCTCTTATTAAGGCTCAAACGTCATAGTCTGGATTTTCGGTTGTGGGGTGACCACCGAACTACAACATGACGTCACGAGCCGCGGTGAAGAGCAAACCACCGCCACTGCTCCAGCCCTTAATTCTCTCTGTTTTTACTCACCACCGCTCAACGTTATTTCAGCTCCGGTGGTCAGCTCACCACCAGAGCGGTGGTCACCTCACCACCGAAAATCCAGACTATGAATAGGCCTTTAGCAGGCAACAGTGCAGCAATATCTCTCTCTCTGTCACAACAGCGCCCCTACTGGTACTCATAGTCATACTGGTGCTCAGTGACAGGTAGGTTAACGGCACATAGGTGAACACGGACATTGCTGTTCCTTGGGAGTGGTTGCACCACTCAAAAATGTGTGAAATTCGTGCATGTTATTATTCATAGCATGTAATCATGTTATTATTTTTCTCCAAGAAACAAAGAAAAATAAAGCAGTTTGAAGCTTGTTCCAGTCTCTCTCTCTCTCTCTCACACACACACACACACACACACACACACACACACACACACACACACGTTGTGAAGGGGTCAACAGTTTGTGACTTGGGTGTTTTGTTTTTTTACATACCGGTACATTTATTTTAAAAATGCTGTCTTTTTAAAGGCCTGTGCCCAAACAGGTTGTTACCAATTTACCTTTTTTCACTCTAGACTGAGGATACTCTTATTTTGAAGAGATCGTCCACCGGAAGTCTTACTTACTTATATCTGCTCACGGAACACTGCTCAATGGGAAATGTTTCTGTTGTCTATCTTTCATTGAAGTACTTGAACAGTCATAGACCGATTCCTCCAAGCTGGAAACCTCATGATCAAATCCATGTTTCCATCCTCTCAAAAGTTCAGTTCCATCCAATCCAAAACAAACCAATTAATGACATCATGGTGTACTGTAAGCAGAAGACTGGGCACTTCAGTTTGTATTACTGCATTACCAGTGGCACAACAGCCTTAAATAATTATTTTATATCCGATACAATTCACATTTGTAACCCAATTAAATCAGACCAAAAAACTATTAATTATATACATACATTTTAATTGGCTGGCAAAGCACAAAAAAACATTAGACACCAAACACAGGACTGAAAATACAAGGCCTGCTTGGTCTTTTAAAAGAGCAAAACAAAAATAAAATAAAAAATGACAGTAATATTTAAATACATCATACAATCTCTTTTTTTCCCTTCAGTCGTCAATGCACGGGGATATATAAATTAACCACCCGAAGCTTGTGTCTATGATCCTGTAGCCTATTGTGTGAAAATTGAAAATAGCAGTCAGATCTACAAGTGTGTAGATTGGCTATTTTCGGTTACGAGATTTGTTGTGTGTAGACTGTACTGTAGTGAGAAAAAAAAGGGGAAGACCCTGGTCAACTAAAATAAGTATTAATTTAGAGGTTTATTTGGTTGTCTCAGAAGATCTGATTATTAATTAGTCTGAGTCTTCATCCTCTTCATCTTCCTCTCCGAGTCCATTATTACCTTCTCCAGCATCACTTTCCGCATCCTGGAATTAAAGCACACATTTAGACCTGAGACCGATTCTACAAAATATGTCTTCTAAATTTTTAACAGTTTTCTGAAAAACAAATGATTTGCACAAATTTCAACATGAAAAAAAAAAACCTATTTTTGAATATAGTATAAAATATGTTGTAGCTAAAAATCTAAAATAAGACAGACAGATGCTTTCCTGGCTTTAATGGGTTATGTAATAAGTCCATTTGCAAAACTAAATCTCAAAAAAGGGCCATACCACACAGACTCTGATGCCTGGCAGCGTGTCCCGGACATGCCTGCTCAGTAAAGCTGAGAAGTGAACCAGAACAGCCGTTTGTGTTGGTAACTGTTAACTGTACCAGCCAGAAATGATTAGCTCAAAGCACAACATTATCTTATCGCCCCACTGCTGTTCTCAGTCTCAACTGCCTGTTAACCCTACAGGGAGCCACTCACACTTCTCACATTGCCAAGGGTTTAAGAGATAAGAGTTTGACTTGTGTAAAAAAAAAAAAAACATACACACACATTCAAATAGACACTAGATTATTACTGTGCTATAGTCAATTTGGAAACAGTTTTATGAAGCACACTTGTTTCCACGATGCAAGTAAGGGTACCATGACAAGTTAGCTGCAAGCAACTTAGATGCTATAAAAGCTACCTGCATCTATACGTTGCAATACCCTCCATTGACAGCCCATTCATGAAACAGAAAAGCACCATCTGATTGCATTAAACCAGTAAATCCACTCTCTGCCTATAAATCCCATGCAAATATTATGTTTCTACAGTATGTGTCGTTCTGCTGCCTAACTAAATCAATAGTCAAAAATGATAATATCCAAATATCTTTCCAAGGACCTTTGATCAATTCCAAACCTTTTCCAGTCCTGGAAAATGATTATTATTTTTTCTTTCTCATTTCAAAATATGTGACTAAATTTGACTGGATTTTTTTGAATTTTCGTTTTTTCATGTCATATGAAAGTAGGGAATCATAGCTTCAAATTGACATATTCCAGTTTTGGAGATATGGCTTGCAGAAAACAACGAGTTGAGAAAACAGGCTTGAAAGGTTCACTTCTGTGGTCTCTAACATTACACCTAGCTACATGTTTAAGCATTTATTTCATATTTACATGTTGATTTCAGACATGCTCTAGTATGTGAAGAGTCTGCCTGTGCTATTAACTCATTAAAAAAAAAAAAAAAAGGTTTTCTCCTCTGGTGAAAAGCTGTAATTTGCGCGATGGCAGTCTCTCAGTCAAATCACATATTTCGAGGAATGTCATGACGGTGGTATTCCTGTGCCAGGAACCAACCAGGTACATGTTTCTAACACAATCCTTTTTAAATTAATGACATGAATAAAGCACCTCATCCTCAGTCGGTTGCCGCGGGTTCTCTGGGCCTTTCTCCTCCTCACTTCCCTCGGCCCGCTGAGAAAGAATCTCTTCACCCTGAAACATGGAGACATCAATCAGCCAAGTCAATCCAATGCTAGTCGCGGTCTCAGGGACACCATTTTCTTTTTAAGGGAAGCTAATAAAAAAGAAGTCCCTCACACAAACAGGGCTCCAAACATTATGAATCTATGAAAATCTATCTTGTGATACTATTCATGTTTGGATAAATGGTAGGTTAAATGGTAGAAGTCATGTGTTATAAATAATGCACGGCACGAGACACACACGCATGCACTAGGGCATTCACTTCTAGTCATTTTTACTAGTTTACTAGCTTTTTTCTTTTGTTTTTTGAAATAAATATTTGCACATTTTAAAACGGTGTACATTGGTGACTAGAACTATAATCTACCTGATCTTGAGGCCTACAAAAAATAGTTTTTTTCATTTTATCAACTAGTCAACTAGTACCAACAAGGTCGACTAGTACGTGGATTTACTAGTCGACTAGTTGAATAGTCGACTAGTTGCTTATATGCCCTATAGCACGCACACATACGCACATACCTTTGGGTCCAATCAGTAGGGAGAAAGCATACCTTCAGGTCACGGTTCTTGAGGTTGCCCATCCAGAACGCCTCCTGACAGTTATTCATAAGCAGCATGGCTTTGACTCGGTAGACAAACAGCTCTAAACTCCTCTTCAGGGCTGGCACGTGGTTGGTCAGGTTCGTGTCCTGACGAATCTGAACCACAAAACAACCAGATTTATCACCTTAACCCATTTAGGCCTGACGTCGAAATTTAAAAAATGTCTCCTAAATCATGACAGTTTTCTGAAAAACCTGATGTTTCTATGTCAGTGGTGCTCAATATTTCATGTCAAGGACCCCAAACATGATATGTAATTAGCCACCGACCTCTATCTGAAAATATGTTGTTCCAGGGACGCTCCCAGAAGCAAAGATTTTAGTTAAAAATGTTCGCTCTGAAAGAATATATATTCAAAGATTTGCGCCACATTTTCACGTCCATATACATATTATTAATAATATAATAATGGAGTGCATTTTTCGATGCTTTTCTATACAGTGACAGAGGCAAAGCGCTTTACAATCATTCCTACATTGGGAGGTGGAGCAGCGAACAGTCAACGCCAGCTTCCTCACTTCCCACATTGACACACCAATGTGTGTCCAGCAACCACTGCGGCAATATGGGGTTCAGTGTCTTGCCCAAGGACACTTTGACATGTGGACAGGAGAGGAGGGAGCCGGGATTCGAACCGCCGACCCACGGATCATTGGACAACCTGCTCTATACCTCCTGACCCACAGCCCCATGGCATACGATACATATGACAGGCAGCAACCTTTGAGTGTCCACACATGTGATGGAGTTTCAGAATGATACTGACGGGCAGCTCCCTTTGAGTGTGTCCACACATGTGATGGAGTTTCAGAATGATACTGACAGGCAGCTACCTTTGAGTGTCCACACATGTGATGGAGTTTCATAATGATACATATGACAGGCAGCTACCTTTGAGTGTCCACACATGTGATGGAGTTTCATAATGATACTGACAGGCAGCTACCTTTGAGTGTCCACACATGTGATGGAGTTTCATAATGATACATATGACAGGCAGCTACCTTTGAGTGTCCACACATGTGATGGAGTTTCCTGGTGCAGAGTTGAATGATCTTCAGCAGACCTTGGACATCCTCCTGAAACACACACATTACAAAGAGTTATCCATTGGAAGGACTTAAGAGCACACCATATACCATATCTATAGAGCACACCATTTCGTAGTCTACCCTAAAACTATGATAACTATGATTTTTTGACAAAAGCTAGACTAAGGGAGGGAGGGACTAGTGGATAAGCAATGGTAGAACTAAAAGACATGTCATTTTATGTTTGGTTGCGCTCTGAAAAAATAGCATATCTACAAGCTCACAAACGGTGAGCTTGCAACACGTTGTCATTGGCTATTTTCAGCATGGGTAAAATCAAGGCCTAAAACTCGACTAAATCTAAAACATTTAAGATGACTAAAATATGACTAAAACTAAATTTTATTTAAATATAAAACTGAGTCAAAATGTGTTGTCAAAATTAACACAGCAGCACAGTGTTGTTGACATAATTTCCATAAAGAGGTCAGAAATACAGTGTTCTATTGGTGGTCTGTCTGTCTGTTCACTATTTTGAATTCAAACCAAAGAAAGAAAAGAGAAAATAACTTTACACATCATGTGATACTAGATAATAAGATTATTTGCTAGTGGTAGGTAGCGCTACTTGTTACTGATGATCTGTGTAAACATTTTGATTATTTGGTAACACTACTTGGGCTATCATGTTGTAGTAACAACATACTATACAGATTAATGTTCAGTTTCAAGGTGATATCATTGTTAAGTTATGTAATTTACTGGACATCAGTGCATGGTTCCCAAACGTTTTAGCTCAAGAAATTAAATGTTGCTCCACTTTGCCTGAGACCCAAACCAGTGAAAATAGCAGATCTTCAAGCTTGACACAACGTGTCACTTTATGTCGCGTTGTGAGATTGTAGATCTGCTTTTTTCAATACTTTTATTTTTTATGGATTAATTTATGTTTTATGTAGGAATCCGAAAAGAGTTATTTACTTAGACGCGAGTCGCAACTTGCAACCTATAATAATGTGTCCTGACCCACTTTTAACGTGCCATTGTGAACGCAGCTAACTTGCGGATGAGAACAAATAATGTTTTTTTTGTACCTTGTGCCTTTTGAAACTATAGTCCAACAGCGGCATCCCCAGCTTCAGGAAAGACTCCAGGAAAAGACGACCATACTAGCAGAAATAACATTAGAAACGTACAGTAGTTAGTATGGAGCTGCAGCAGCTGCTGCTGCAGGACGTGAGATCTGTTTAATTGTAGAAGGAGAGGCAGGTTACTCACCCTAAGACACACATTAACCACTGACCTGGAGTCAAATACCTGTGAGAAGACATGGACCACAGAGATCTTTAGTGGGACACGCACGCACGCACGCAAACACTGATCACTGCAACAACTACTGTAACAAGTAATGCACCTGAACTAGATTGACCAGGAGGTGAAAGTCTCTGACAGCCAGATTCCATGTCAGTAACTTCTCACTTTGGGCCTGGAAGAAGCAAGAATAAATTATCATAACACACACACATACAGTACACATTACACAGTGCTCATGCACACGCAATCGCATACTGTGAGTACATTAAATGCATGGGGTGTGCAAGCTTAACTGTGTTGAAATTACAACTCGAAATGGGGCTTTCACATTGCATTCAGAAAATGCATTTCATTACTTACGCCAGTTTTCGCCCCAAGACTGACAGAATTTCACACTAAAATGGTGTGAAAGCCATTGGTGGAAAGAAAGGTTGGTCATGGGCCAAGGAAAACCGGATTAACTGATTCATTAAAGTCGGTGAGGTCTATCACAAAAAGGCACCCATCTTAGGATACATTCACGGTAACAGGAATGCTTGAGGAATGGTTTGTCATGGGGTTAGGGAGCGATTAATTTACTGAAAGGTCTTCAACTGCAGTTTCAGCTGGGTGACAGGGTGTCATTTGGAATTGGCTCTGATCCGGCAACTCTTCAGGCAAACACACACAGGCCAGTCCCACTTCCTCTTTTGCCAATGTCTCTAAAGGTGGGCCTTGTGGGGTGCCGTCAGACTCTGTTCAGAGTGGACAACTCACTGGCCGATACCCAGGCAGGGCTATAGTACAGTATGCCCACTTCTGGTGTTTGGAATATCTCCGGGGAAAAAAAGCGGCTTCATCAGTCTCGACTTGGAGCCGCCGACTTGCCAGTTTCATCAAATGATAAATGATTCTACACTTGTCATGGATAGTAATAAAAACGTATAAAAGATGCTATATACAGCTAAGAATTTTAACCATGACGACATTTTCTTTACAAATTACAAATTGTAAAAATTGCAGTCGAACCTTATTCCCCAAAAATGAACGCGTCGTGTCAGTGTTAATGGTATTCCAAAACGTTGTCGTCTGTGCTCTACTGAGTGCATTGTCTAGTGTCCAATATAGATTAATTTACGTATACACACACAGCAAGACAATCCCATTCTCACCACCACCCCAGTGAGACCACCGTCGTGTGGTTTTACCCCAGTGAGACCAAAGTCGTGTGGTTTTACCCCAGTGAGACCACCGTCGTGTGGTTTTACCCCAGTGAGACCACCGTTGTGTGGTTTTACCCCAGTGAGACCAAAGTCGTGTGGTTTTACCCCAGTGAGACCAAAGTCGTGTGGCTTTACCCCAGTGAGACCACCGTCGTGTGGTTTTACCCCAGTGAGACCACCGTCGTGTGGTTTTACCCCAGTGAGACCACCGTCGTGTGGTTTTACCCCAGTGAGACCACCGTAGTGTGGTTTTACCCCAGTGAGACCACCGTCGTGTGGTTTTACCCCAGTGAGACCACCGTCGTGTGGTTTTACCCCAGTGAGACCACCGTAGTGTGGTTTTACCCCAGTGAGACCACCGTAGTGTGGTTTTACCCCAGTGAGACTACCGTAGTGTGGTTTTACCCCAGTGAGACCACTGTCGTGTGGTTTTACCCCAGTGAGACCACCGTCGTGTGGTTTTACCCCAGTGAGACCACCGTCGTGTGGTTTTACCCCAGTGAGACCACCGTCGTGTGGTTTTACCCCAGTGAGACCACCGTCGTGTGGTTTTACCCCAGTGAGACCACCGTCGTGTGGTTTTACCCCAGTGAGACCACCGTCGTGTGGTTTTACCCCAGTGAGACCAAAGTCGTGTGGCTTTACCCCAGTGAGACCACTGTCGTGTGGTTTTACCCCAGTGAGACCACTGTCGTGTGGTTTTACCTCAGTGCTATCGCTGTTTTTGCTAGCAGGAATCTTCCTCACAGCCTTCTCCAGCTCCGTCATCATGCCTTTATAGAACACCACGAACGTCAGCCTGATGAAAGACGGGAGAAAGTGAAAGTACAAAAAAACAAAACTGGTGTTTTACGCATCATGTTATACTTTAGCTATTGAATAGCAGATCTACAAGCTCATATCGCGGCATCGAGTGCCGCGCTACGAGCTTGTAGGTCTGCTATTTATTTTTTTTCGTGAAAATGTGGCACAAATCTTAATATATATTATTTCTGAGCAAACATTTTTGCTCAAATCTTTGCTCCTGGAACAACATATTTTCAGATGGGGGTCGGCGGCCAAATACAGATAGACGACTGACATAGAAACATGGGTTTTTCAATAAAACTGTCATGATTTAGAACGCATTTGTAGAATCGTCCTCAGGTCTAAATGCCTTAAAAGAGGTCTGGTTCTCATTTTGGGTCATGAGCCTTTTACTTCTGCGACATTTTTTTTATATGTCTGCGGTGGACATTATGAGACTCATGGAACATAAACCGAAGTAATGTAGGTATTTTCCCTCCATAGTAGGCTGTATAGACTGTATTAAAGCGAGAGTGCATGACGAAATCTTTGACCAAGACCAAGGTGGAAACCTTAATAATAAACCTCTACTTTCCAGGAAATGGTCAAAAGAACCTGTGTTCCATCTATGTCACATGCTCTTTTGAATACTTTTAATTGGAAAATATTTCTAAAACCCATAGACAGACTTAACCACTTTCAAAGTGGCATCCCTATTTTGGGCATGTCTTTATATAGGCAAAACATTTTTCGAAATCTCCCAAAAATAACTAAAATAGTCGATCTTCAAGCTCACATCGTATTGTTGTGATGCAAGCTTGTAGATCTACTAGCTACAGGAGCATGATACTATCATACGATGAATAAAACAAGGCATTCGTTAATTAAAAAAATAAATGTATATACAAGGTTTCTGTCCAACAGTGACGATAGTCATCATACTGTAGCTTGGACCAGCGGTCTCCTAAAGTCCCCACTGAGCAGTGGTGTGCACAGATAAGACACTAGGGGGTGCTAGAGCACCACCTGCCCTAGCCCTCTGGACAGAAATGTACCCTTTTTATTTTTTTACACTGTAAAATACTGTGGACCATGGTGACATTGATCAATTCTTGATTAAAAAAAAGCTTCCAATATATTATTTATGGCCCAAAATCTATAAATCCCACACTATTAAGGCAACCGGCCGGTTCCACGCGCTGCACAAGGTGCCCTTTTTTCACTTGAGCACCTGCCCCTCTAAATGCCACTGAGGTAACTGGGGATATAAACAGGGTGATAAAGCAGAGGTTCTGTACCTGCTGAGAGTGGGCCAGGTTTTGGAGCAGTCGTCTTTGGCTGCGTCGATGAGTTCGGCGATGCCCTCTCCGGCTATCTCCTCCACGGCCTTCAGAACATCGTCCGTGTGCTCCAGGTAGATACTAGAAGACACAGAAAGAGGAGGCGATGTGCAGTGGACATATTCTATTCAGCAGACCTGTGTTTACAGGTTTATCAGGCCCTCGCAGAATTCATTCATAATCACGTTATACACGGTATACAATATACATCCAGCAATGCCTGTAACTACTGTATGTATTGTTGTATGTACTAAATAATTGCGTCCGAAACGGTTGAGAAATGACAGTTACCGTGTGGGGGTCCCTCTACTGTACTGTACTATACTGGTACACCCGAAATCACCATATATACAGTTAATATGTGCGTGTGTGTTTATGTGTGTGTTAGGTTGCGCACAGGTGGTGAAAAACCACCATGCTGTTTTCGTGCTCAGACGCACCCACCCACCCACCCACCCACCCAGCCACACACATAGCTCCGTAAGGGAGTGGTTGCACCACTCAAAAATGTACTTGGGAGTATTGTCATGACTGCTGAAAAGGATGGGCCACTAGGTGGCATGACACAATTATCATTCAAATCATTCGTATTCTTACGAACTTATAAAACCCCCCTTGAACATTTTCACACATATTTGTGCTATGTAGCATTATAACTTACAACTTTTGTGGTCATTTGGTGGTGGGTATTCTCCGATACAGATATAGATTAGAAAACACACCTGAGCAGAGTCTTAAGGCCCTCGTTAAACTTGGTTCCTCGCTCTCTCTCCCCGCTGGCGGTCACCCACTCTTGGCCCAGGAAACGCCGTGCCAGGGATGCTGCGGCGGGAGGAAAAAAAATGAATCGTGGTAAAATTAACAGTCCATCGGCGAGCAGAAGATTAGATAACCCATTTAGACCTGGGAACGATTCTACAAATGTCTTCTAAATCCTGACAGTTTTCTGAAAAACCTATGTTTGTATATCAGTGGTTGTCAAAGACCCCCAGAATTATCTGTATTTAGCCACCGACCCCCATCTGAAAATATGTAGTTCCAGGGACCCTCCCAGAATCAAAGATTTGAGTTAAAAACGTTCGCTCTGAAAGAATATATTCAAAGATTTGCGCCACATTTTCAAGATTTTTCAAAAATAGCAGACCTACAAGCTTGTAGATCTGCTATTTTTCAATAGCTAAAGAATAACATAATGCTTGAAACAGGGGTTCCCGCCCAAAATGGGATAAGTGGATTTAGATAAGTGGATTTAGCTGAGGTAATAGCATGTGGTATATGATATACGGTAAGTGGATTTAGCTGAGGTAATACATGTGGTATATGGTACACTGTAAGTGGATTTAGCAGCATGTGGCCGTGTGATGCTGACCGGTCTGCTCTCTGAAGGCGCTGGGGTTCCCTCCTCTCTCCGCCACCGTGGAGAGGAGGCGGGAGAGACACAGCGCTGTGCTCAGACAGGGCACCGTGCTGCGGAAGTTCAGCAGGTACTGAAAACTGTCCCTAAAGAAAAGCACAAACAAGTCCATCATTACTGCGATACTAATGAAACAGCAGGGATGTGATCATACTATAGTGCTAAAATGAAAGATCGTTGTGTTACATACAGAGATCAAGATTACACTGATTTGGGTAACACTTTGCTTCTGGTATTTTAAAGATTTGCCACTTGAGCTATACAACCATGATTTAAGAAACGTTTTATTTGAAAAAAATCATGATAAGAACCCAGATCTGTTTTGGATGTCTGAGTGTTTTATGTTAAATTGGTTGTTCAGTAATGAAGTTTTTGTTTTTAGAAAATGAATAGAGAAGGCATGGCAGTTACGTTGGAGAACGATGTATCCATATTATTATATATGTACAATTCTGTGAGTGTCTTGTAAGCCCGTGCGGGCTGGGCATCTTATGATGTAGGACACTTTAATAAGGGCTGGGCATCTTATGATGTAGGACACTTTAATAAAAACTCGATCTATCTGTACAAAAATCGTATTCGCACCGAGACGGAGATCTCTCTCCCTCTCTCTGTGTGTGTGTGTGTGTGTGTGTGTGTGTGTGTGTGTGTGCTCTGCCTCTGACACAGGCTCACACAGCTGGACTGCAGAGTGTGTGGTGCTCACACAACGTATCGTTCATCAATTTCAGTTCAACTCTGGCAGCGTGCCATGCAGGCAGTGAAAATCAATTACTCCCAGGGCTCGACAGTGCGACTAGGTACTCGCATTTGCGACAAAAAATATCACTGTGCGAGTTGTAAAATTAAATTTGTAGCACAGGTGCGACTACAGGATTTGACCATTCAATCGTGATAAAGACAAGTCTCTGTCTACAGCAAGTGCACATTCTATAGTCGTGGTTCTATACCTAAATTTATATTTCTGAACGGCGGTGTCGTTCGCCAAAAAGAGAAGAGCTACAAGCTAACAACGTTCATTTGAAGATCTGTCCCCTTTGCTCCCACCGCCCCTCCCCTCCCTGTGTTGCTGCTCCGTGCTCTTCCCTGTCAGCGGCAGACAGAAAAGAAGTCAGAGCGAACTCAACGGGATAGCATTAGCATGATAGCACAGATTCAGAAGGAATTGCTTGCATAGTTTGTTTGTAATGTTCAAAGTTCAAACGTATCTTACTTTTAACCAAACGCGGGTGAAACCGTGAAACAGCGTGCAGCCGTGCACGCACGCGCGCGCACACACATGGAGTGGACGTATTGATGTTTATCAAAAACAACCCTTGTTTAGCGTTTGCTTACAAAAGCGTGTGCCCAGCGTAAATGATAATGCGAATGACCGAACTGGCTGGATTACCGTATTAATATCAGTCAGTCAGTCAGTCAAAGCCAAGGAGAATGTTACAATACTAATTCACCATCGAGCAGCCTCTGCACTGTCTGAATGTCACACTAACATGATAGAACAGCAGGATAAAAACGGATAGCCTGTCTATCCATCCATGAGCAACATATTATCTATCTAGCTCTGGTCCATAGCTCTAATGTGTTGCACGTATTAGAGGTATGGAATGGAACAGAGCTACTATCGATCTATCTACAAAGTATTAGCATAAAACAAATTGATTATATATATTATATGAAAACAAACATAACAATGATATGATGAATATCACTATTTTGTGATAATTGCTGAAAAGATAGTGATATAATATTTTGACATATTATTTCCACCCCTACCTCATATCACTTCATTAAAGAAAAATCACACCCATGTTAAGTGAGGGGCGCTCTTGTCATCATACATCAGATATCATCTCATACTGGCCAATCAGAATGCCTGTTGCCTGTGATTGATTAGCTGATTTGCTCGTTTACATATGACATACATTTTCCCTTCAATGTCAATGGCGTTTAATTTATGTCATATTTAGCAGAATTTTGACGAAATTTCTCTGTTGTGTGGGGACAAAGGCTGTATATAGGAGGGGCTAGCGCCCCTTAAAAATACATCATTTTTCATCGTGCTCCTAAAATAATTTGTGTGCTACTAGATTTTTCAACTTAGGCGCACACGTGCTACTTGGAAAAATGCTAAGCGTCGAGCCCTGATTACTCCCCGTGTAAAAAAGACCTTTAGACAGAAAAATCAAAGTACTGCATATACTAATCTCTACTAGTCTAAACAAACGAGAGATATGCGGCCGTATGCGGCCGCTAGAGGCGGGATCAACGTGATACTGATGACGTATTGAAGCGCTGCCACAGTGGAAATGTAAACACAACCTAACAAGACTACAACTCAAAATGATTGTGGAGATATCATCCTTTTTGTCCCGCTGCTTCCAGTTTATCGTTTCTGCTTGAGAGAGACCAGATCCAGGCAGGAGGAGGGAACTTGTGAACTCAATACTGCCGCAATCTGGCGGAGTCAGGTTAACAACCCCCTCCCCTGCTCGCTCAGATCAGCCAACACAGGGAGGCAGGCAGAACGTTCACTAGAACAGCCGGGACACGTCCCAGACTCTTCTCCCTTCATGGCTCCAAAACTATGGAATGAACTCCTCAATCAGAACTGCAGACTCACTCCCAATCTTCCGTAGTTCGGACTCCATCTTAGCCTGTAGCACTTGCCCTAGCCTCGACGACCTCACAGGTGTATGCAAAGGCTATACTTATGTAATTTACATAGCATTTTATGTAGACATAGTACTCTATAGTCTTACTCATAGCTTCACTGTACAGATATTCTACTGTTAGGTTCTTAGCTTGCTAATGCTTCTTGATGACTATATGTACAGTATGTATTTGATTACCATGTGTTGTTCTTTGCTTACCGTAAATCGCTCTGGATTAAGAGCGTCTGCCCAAATTGCATTCATTCCATGTTGCTTTTTAACACAGCTGGAATGTATGCTTGTAAGACCAGGTAAAGTACATGCTACATAATCCTCTGGACTTCAAACCTTCATCACTCACTTTATAAGCTGCTCCAGGGTCCGTTCAGAGCTCACTTCTTTAAGTCGTCCAGACAGCACTCCCAGAGCACTCTTCAGTAAGCTCCGCTGGCCTGGCTGGGAAAACCCAGACCTGAGAGAGAGAGAGAGAGAGAGAGAGAGACACACACACACACACACACACACTATATCTGCTGTCTGGAAGAAACCACCAAAATGTTCATTTTTCAGGATATGAAAAAACATCCTGCTCAAGTGGAATTAGGAGGTTTTTGTCAAAGCGTTTTTTAATGCTTTTCATTGGTTCAATATATATTTTAACCAACACACAGACGTAAAGGGTGTTCAATGGCACTGATCTATGAAAAAAAAGATGGCTAAACGGATGGAGTTAGCTGGTTTGGCAGATAGTTTGAGGATCCAATGGAGTTAGGTGGTTTTCAATAGCATTGATTTATGAAAAAATCTAAAACCTCAAAAAATCTTAAACCTCTAAAAATAGAGTTAGGTGGTTTCTTCCGGGCAGCAACAACATTATGCTCATTTAAATGAACACAAGTCCAATGCTATAATGTGACAGAGTGGTCACCAGCTGAACGTGGTGTTGAGGATCTGCAGGAGCAGCCGGTAGGCCGAGGACAGCAGCTGATGCTCCTGGACGTCTGTAGACGGGCCGTCCACCACGCCGTCGTTGTTAGTGAGCAGGGTCTGTTATCATGAATGCAGAATATAAATGAATGCCAGTTTCTAATAATACAAAGAAACGACAGTGGCACAGCACCACCACGCCAACACTATTTTTAGTAGTTAAGCAAGTGCTGTTTGATCGCCGGATTGAGCAGATGCCTTCGCACAGTCACACACACGTCACGCACGCACACCGTACAGGTGCTGTGGTACTTTTAAACCCACACATACACATTACCACCCGCACGCTGTGTGTAAATGTGAAATTGTATGATATCGTTACATCATGTTGTAGTATTGTTTTGTAGTCATCAGGCAGGAACAATCAAACGGAACTTCCTTTTCCCTCAAACCGGAAGAATAACAATAAAAGCTCTCGTATAGCCTGTAGCTTTTATTGAGAAAATCACACCCGTGTGAACTGAGTGTTGCAACTCCCCCCCCCCATGGTGCCCAGGGAGGCTACACAGTAGAAATGTAACGGTGCCCAGGGAGGCTACACAGTAGAAATGTAACGGTGCCCAGGGAGGCTACACAGTAGAAATGGAACGGTGCCCAGGGAGGCTACACAGTAGAAATGGAACGGTGCCCAGGGAGGCTACACAGTAGAAATGGAACGGTGCCCAGGGAGGCTACACAGTAGAAATGGAACGGTGCCCAGGGAGGCTACACAGTAGAAATGGAACGGTGCCCAGGGAGGCTACACAGGAGGTGTACCTGGAAGTGGTTGTGGCAGTTCTCCAGGTGTGAACAGAGGGTGGGAAGCAGCTCCACGCAGCAGGCGGCGATCTCCTTGGAGCTCCTCTGCTGGAGGTGGGAGAAACCCACGCTCTTGTCCGTCTTCACCTGCACAACAAGGCCACAACAAGGTCAGCCAGTGTTGTTTTTGGCAGCAAGTTTTGATTTTAGTTTAGTCCTTCACTTAGTTTTAATCACATTTTAGTATAGTATATATAGTATAGTTTTAGTCGACTAAATATCATAAGATTTTTGTCGACTAAATCTACAGTTGATTTAGTCGAACAAAATGTGTTCCGGTACTGTTTGGCCCGGTACCGTTTGGCCCGGTACCGTTTGCATCTGTACCTTGAAGAAAATGGCTCTCTTGGCCGGCGAGGCCGTCAGACTGAACTCCAGTTTGCGAAGCATGTCCTCCAGCAGGAAGAGCAGCTCAGCAGGACCCAGCAGAACTTCCTCTCGCGCCTGGACGGCAACCGAAAAGCAAAGTTTACATGGAGATACCGAAGAGAGCTTGTGTGTTTTGCAACATGTGGAGCATGAGACAGAAGAAGAAGGAGGCAGCCATAGGATTTAATGGAAATTAAAAGTGGTTCTTCTAGACGGGCACGGGGTTCTGTGGCCTTACGTTGGTGTGTTGCTCGCTGTCCAGCAGTGAACGGGAGAGCAGGCCACACTGCAGCACGCTGAGCACCTCCACGTCCAGCTCTCTGAAGAAAGGCCGGTAGCTCGCCAGGCCACTGACCCCATGCCGGGCCTCCTTCTCCTTCTCCTTCTCTGGCTGCTCCTGGAGAGGCACAACGAGCACGGATGTAGCAGCACGTTTAATGAGCATTAAAAAGGATAGATAAATAAATAACGCAATAACAAAAGGTTTACCTGCAGGCATTCATCCGCCTCGGTTCCTTCCTCCAGCTGAGAGCTGCCGTTTCCTGGAGAATTCTTAACGGGTGCTTTCCTCTTCTTGCTCTCTAAAAAGAGCCAAAAAGGGAGAGAAACACACACTTGTCCGTTATTTCCCCGTTGTCAGCGTACCAGGAGTCAGGACATTATTCACCACATGACCATAATGCACAAGATATGTGTAGGTGTTCTAATCTGTACATGCAAGCATGTACAGATTATTACAAGAGTTGAATGAGCCGGGCTACCTTTCTTGGCCTTGCTCTGAGGAGCTGTTGAGGCGGCGGGGACAGTGACTCCTTCTGAGCTTTCTCCATCAAAGTTAGCGAGAGGCGGAATGAAGCCGGGTGTCGCTGAAACACATCAACGTTAGCGAGAGGAGGAATGAAGCCGGGTGTCACTGAAACACATCAAAGTTAGCGAGAGGGGGAATGAAGCCGGGTGTCACTGAAACACATCAACGTTAGCGAGAGGGGGAATGAAGCCGGGTGTCACTGAAACACATCAACGTTAGCGAGAGGGGGAATGAAGCCGGGTGTCACTGAAACACATCAACGTTAGCGAGAGGGGGAATGAAGCTGGGTGTCACTGAAACACATCAACGTTAGCGAGAGGGGGAATGAAGCCGGGTGTCACTGAAACGCAAATGTGTTAATTTTGTCCTGAGATCAGATTTTAAAAATGTCTTCTACATCCTGACAGCTTTCTGAAAAAGCTATGTTGTCGTCGTTCTTCGATTTTTCAAAAATAGCAGACCTAAAAGCTCGTAGCGCGCCACTCGGTGGCGCGCTATGAGCTTGTAGATCTGCTATTTTTCAATAGCTAAAGCATAACATAATGCACCAAAACACCAAAAGGGGTTCCCGCCCAAATTAATGGAGCGTCGTTTCCCAAACAGTGGGTCGGGACCCAAGGTTGGGTCGTAAATATATATCTTTTTTAAGTTTCCTAAAACGAAAAACAATTCAAAACAATTCCTAAACTAAAATGACAAAATAAAATAATTTCAATAAATAAATGTAAAGAAAAAAAGAAAAAAGAAGGAAAGAAATATCCGATCTACAAGCTCATAACGCGGTGCGATGTGATGCGTTGTGTGCTTGTAGATCTGCTATTTTCACTAGTTTGGGTCCCGGGGAACCACTGTAAATATAGAGGGTACGTCGTGGTCATCACAAATTCATTATTTCCACATCCCCAGTCCAGCGCTGCTGGTCTGTTGCTTCAGAGACGTATTATACCTGCCAACGCTTTTTCTAACAGACTCTGGAGGTAGGTGATGTTCTGTAGGCGAGTCATCACTTTGATCTTCAACTCTGTCTCTTTTTGCCGGCAGAAGGCATTTATAACCTGCATAGAACACACAAAACACATGCGTGTGTACAGTGGCACTGAAATATAACAATGGGACTGTGAGTCTGTGACTGGACAACAGTGCAACAAATTGTGACACAAAATGTTGTGCAATTACCTCTCTGAACCAGTTGATGGTGTGAAAGAGCAACGTACAGAGGAACTCTCTCTCAGCTTTGGACAGACTCTCCACTTTCTCTATTACGTCCATTTGTGTCAACACCAGGGGGCAGCCTGTGATGCACAACACATTACCTTATAGCTGTGCCAATGACGACAATGACAGGCTACACCCCCCCCCCCCCCCCTCCTCCCCCCCACCCCACGACCACGAGTCATGGTCAGTTTTCTATTAAATACAGGAGGTACTTAGATGACTTAATTATATTTTTTGTATTATCTTTACTTCTCTAATCATGGCTTACTGTAGATAGCCCAAGTATTCTAATAAAAAAAAAACAAGACGGAATTTTATTTTGATTCCAAACCAAACAACAAACTGGTATCAAACGCAGCAGTTGCTCATCATAAGGCCTTTCTTCCTCACCGAGCAAGGCGTCGATTTCCTCCAGGTCTCCCTGGTGTCGTTTCTCCTCACACAGCCTGAGCAGCCGGAAGAACGGAGACAGACACAGAGGAGACACCCGCCTGCAAGACACAAACCATGAAGAACAGGGAGACAGACACAGAGGAGACACCCGCCTGCAAGACACAAACCATGAAGAACAGGGAGACAGACACAGAGGAGACACCCACCTGCAAGACACAAACCACGAGGAACAGAGAGACAGACACAGAGGAGACACCCGCCTGCAAGACACAAACCATGAAGAACAGAGAGACAGACACAGAGGAGACACCCGCCTGCAAGACACAAACCATGAAGAACAGGGAGACAGACACAGAGGAGACACCCGCCTGCAAGACACAAACCATGAAGAACAGGGAGACAGACACAGAGGAGACACCCGCCTGCAAGACACAAACCATGAGGAACAGAGAGACAGACACAGAGGAGACACCCGCCTGCAAGACACAAACCATGAAGAACAGGGAGACAGACACAGAGGAGACACCCGCCTGCAAGACACAAACCATGAGGAACAGAGAGACAGACACAGAGGAGACACCCGCCTGCAAGACACAAACCATGAGGAACAGAGAGACAGACACAGAGGAGACACCCGCCTGCAAGACACAAACCATGAGGAACAGAGAGACAGACACAGAGGAGACACCCGCCTGCAAGACACAAACCATGAGGAACAGGGAGACAGACACAGAGGAGACACCCGCCTGCAAGACACAAACCATGAGGAACAGAGAGACAGACACAGAGGAGACACCCGCCTGCAAGACACAAACCATGAGGAACAGGGAGACAGACACAGAGGAGACACCCGCCTGCAAGACACAAACCATGAGGAACAGGGAGACAGACACAGAGGAGACACCCACCTGCAAGACACAAACCATGAAGAACAGAGAGACAGACACACACACACACACACACACACACAAACACACACGAGGGACATTGTGGTGACTGACTTGTGTGCCTTGTCATTCTGACTCCACAGTTCCACTTTGTTCTGGACATCGTCAGCCAGAAGAGGCAGGAGGTTGATGGCGATTCCTCCCTGACTCTCATCCTCATCCAGGTTGTAAAGCACACAGGCAGGGAGGAGCGAGGAGCTGTGACACAGACACAAGGAAGGTCATTACAGGGACAGGCCCTCACAGCAATATTAATGATCTAAACAACTGGTTTTCAACCTTTTTCATATCAAGGCCCATTATTTATTCGGCACTAGAGCCACGGACCACCATGTGATGAGATTTAGCCTCTAAACTTTAAATATGTTGCTGTCGTTTAAACATAATTTAACTCTTGAGAGTGTAAAATGAAACCAAATGGACCCTTATGTATGGGTCCATTTGGTTTCATTTTACGCTCTCAAGAGTTAAAGATCTATAAGGGTCCATTGGGTTACCAACTCTCCATCATTTAGCTGGGGACCACCTGGACTCCCTTCAAGGAGACAAGGGCCACTGGTGGTCCCCGGCCCACTGGTCGAAAACCACTGATATTCTAAACCAGTGCACCACCATTCACAACCCATTTCATTTCAAGGACCCAATGTTGATATGCATAATTAGGCCACACAGAACCTCATTTGAAACAAATTTGTTTATCTCTAGGACCCCAATTATACACTGTAAAATGTTAAATGTTACTTTAAATGCAAGATGAGAACCAGTGATCAAAAAAATAATAAACACCAACCAGCATTTTGGGGGCTTAAAATGATTGTTGATTCATGCTGCATAGTTACAGTAATAACACACCTGCTGATGTCTGGGCCAAGATCCACCACAAAGTCCTCCTGGAAGTCATCCAGTACACTCTTCCCTATCCACTCCTGTTGGCCGGGGACAGAGAACAGGAATAAAGTGCTTAACCCATTTAGGCCTGACGTCGAAATTAAAAAAATGTCAGTTTTCTGAAATACCTATGTTTCTATCTATGTTTCCAAATTTGCGACACGATAAAAAATAAATAGCAGACCTACAAGCTCGTAGCGCGCCACTCGGTGGCGCGCTATGAGCTTGTAGATCTGCTATTTTTCAATAGCTAAATTATAACAATGTTTTAAACACCAAAAGGGGTTCCCGCCTAAAATGGGTTAATCATGCAGCAGCTGCCCTCTGCCAGGGTGCAGTCGGATATCTACAAGACTGATTTAAAATGTCAGCTCACAGGAGGTTATGAATCAAAGATCTAATCATCTCAGAGACGAAATGTCAGACTACGGTCTACTGGTAATGTGATGTCAGTCATCTATGCCCTACGGCCTACTGGTAATGTGACGTCAGTCATCTATGCCCTACGGCCTACTGGTAATGTGACGTCAGTCATCTATGCCCTACGGCCTACGGCCTACTGGTAATGTGACGTCAGTCATCTATGCCCTACGGCCTACTGGTAATGTGACGTCAGTCATCTATGCCCTACGGCCTACTGGTAATGTGACATCAGTCATCTATGCCCTACGGTCTACTGGTAATGTGCACAAGATATGTGCCGCTACTTAACCCTGTGACACACACAAAGACCCTCTTCTAGACAAATCGATCTGAGGTGCCGTGCCACATGAATAGACCAATTAATTGCGTATGCTTTAGTAAGCTTGTATCTCAAACACACCTGCACGGTAGGGTCCAGGTTACAGGTGAGGACCAGGTTGGCCATCTCGTCATAGTACAGAGCAGCAGCCTCAGGAGAGCTTTCACTGCACGATTTCACCAGCTCCAACAAGGCTGTCACCTACATGGGAAACAATATACAGTATAACAATATATGATCCCTGGGGTGGCGGTTCGAATCCCGGCTCCTTCTGTCCACATGTCGAGGTGTCCTTGGGCAAGACACTGAACCCTAACCTGACTTTGCCAGCTGGTGGTATTGGGTAACCAACACCGCAACCATCTGGGACCTCTCAGGGAGTTGAGCTAACACCGAACCGCTCCGTACCGAACCAATCAGCGTGAGCTAAGATATGTGCGAAACCGGATGTGAAGCTATATAGACACGTCAATATGATTGGTTGTGTTTGCACGCCCACACGGTGATAGACAGACGGTCCCATCCAATCATCTACCAAGTATCTTGAAAAAAATAAACAGCCCCGTCATCGAATTGCCCCCCGAGATCCCAGATCCCAATAAGCTGTGAAACAAACTTGTGTAGCAAGCTTCTTGGATCTGGCAGCGTCAGGTTAACTGAACCCTACATTGACTCCAATGAGTTGGTCGGTGTGAGCTTGCCACCATTGGTGTGTGAATGTGGGAAGTGAGGACGCTGGTGTCGAATGTTCGCTGCTTCACCTCCCAATGTATGAATGAATGAACCATTGTAAAGCGTTTTGAGCACTTGGAAAAGTGCTATAAAAATGCAATTAATTATTAGTGAGTGACTAATCGATGGTCGATCGACCAATGTGAATCTCTGCTGCTTCTTGTTATTAACTCGGTCTGTTCTACAACATGAACATTGAAATACTAATGGTGAATTCACCTGTCTATATGTCTCCGGTGGTAATATTTCCTCTTGTGAAGCCTCCACTTTTGGCCTAGGCGGGCAAGGAAAGAGAGAGCAGAATGAGCAACAGAGACGATCAACAAAAGAAAGAGCGTGGACAAAAGTAACCGAGCACAAGTTAGAGTTTTGGGAAGTCATTATGAGAATGAAACAGAGCCTACCTGAGGGCGCCCATGCTGCCCACCACCATGACAGCGCCGATGATCCCGATGCGTTTGTACTTGGGCATGGTGCTGGAGAGCTGTTTACGGATCACTATGTGCATGTCGTCCTGAGACAAGACAAAGAATCAGAACAGAGGAACGATAGCAAGGACTCTGGTGTATACTGTACATCACTGACGACGACAGCAGCCGTGTGCTACAGTACGACAGCAGTGTGCTACAGTACCTACTGGGGGCAATGAGAGTGTTGTTTGACGGACTGCGTGCTACCTGGATGTGAGCGCCCTGCTGCTCCTGTCCAAACGCCAGGCTGCTGAGCAGGTGGAAGAGCCGTCGGATCTGATGAGGACTCAGGTTGTCCATGTAGTCCAGGATTCCCTGTGTCCAACACGACAGTTAGCTTAAAAAACAAAACACCAACGCTAACACAGACACTTACCTTGAAGGGGCTAAGGCCTAACTTCAGGGTCAGTCCCCGAACCGAAAACAATCAAATTTCAGTTTTGGAAAATCGTTTATTTTTGGTGTTGGTGAGCAACGAAGCCTGAATTATGCTTTAAGCTCTGAGGTTAACGGCACATAAAATGGACATGCAGTACATGTTCAAAATAACCATTTTCTACTCTGTACAGTATCTCTGGTTATGGCTCTATATATATATTATATTATCTATAATATGATTAAGATCTCCTCACCTTAACGAAGACGGCATACAGGGCCATTTCAGAGGGTTTCTCTGTTACCAGGCCACAGAGGAGCTCCAGAGCCACGTCCACTTCCCCTCCCACACCGCTGCATACATGGGTGACCAGGGAGCCCACCACCTCCTGTCACACACACAGAGAGAGATACATGGGTGTCTATCGGTCTATCGCACTTCAGTCTCGCACAATCGGTCTATCGCACTTCGGTCTCGCACAATCGGTCTCACGCACTTCAGTCTCGCACAATCGGTCTCTCGCACTTCGGTCTCGCACAATCGGTCTATCGCACTTCGGTCTCGCACAATCTGTCTCTCGCACAATCGGTCTCTCGCAGAATCGGTCTAGCACAATCGGTCTAGCACAATCTGTCTTGCACAATCAGTCTCGCACATATTTCTCGCACAATTGGTCTCGCACAAATTTCTCGCACAATCGGTCTCGCACAAATTTCTCGCACAATCGGTCTCGCACAAATTGTGCGAGAAATTCTCGCACAAATTTCTTGCACAATCGGTCTCGCACAAATTTCTCGCACAAATTGTTCGCACAATCGGTCTCGCACAAATTTCTCGCACAATCGGTCTCGCACAATCGGTCTATCGCACTTGTCACACACAGAGAGATACATGGGTGACCAGAGAGCCCACCACTACAAATTTAAGTTGACGATTGTTGCACATATTATTACGATTTAATTGTGTTTGTATTTCTGTTTGCCTTTTAGGTTTCGTAATCACAAATTGCACAGGGCATATATCACGAATTAAAAAATGACAACATGGAATCGATTGACGATTATGTAAAAATAATTGTGACTAGGCAAGCCATAGGCACCATATCCTTGTGCGCACTGAAGACTTTCAGCACCCACCTGTTGGCAGTAGGTGTCAAAGGCGGTGAAGGAGTGTCTGTACAGCTGTCCACCAAAGGGCACCACACAGGAGTCTATGGAGCGCAACAAACTCTGAGCCAGGGACAGGATGGATGGGAAATACCCTCGCATCACCTGCAATTACAATCGCAATCATCATCAACTTCATTAGAGGGTATGTATGCCATTATTTTACCCATTGAGGCCAAGAAAGCACTTGTGTCATTTTATATTTATTTTACTATTCAAAAATAGCAGACCTACAAGCTCATAGTGCATCACTGTGTGCTGTGCTATGAGCTTGTAGATCTGCTTTTTTTTAAGATCATGAAGATTTGTGACAAATCTTTGATGTAAAATAAACTATATGTAGTATTAAAGCGAACATTTTAACTCAAATCTGGGGGGGTCCTTGGCACTAAATATTTTGAGATGGGGATCCGTGGCCAATTAAAAATCTATCAAAAATCTAAAAGTATGATAGCAACATTTTCAGAAAGACATTTGATTTGTAGAATCGACCTCAGGTGTTAATAACGTCTTTTGCCTCATATGACCTGAGTATATCCTCGGAATGTCTTCTGGAGCAGAGTTTCCTGGATCTGTCCCATCCTCACTTTGAGCTTCAGCACTCGCTCAGCTCCTCGCCGGCTGTTGTTGGCGTTGGTAGAATGGAGGATAAACAGCACCAGCAGATCTATTACCTGGCAATGCAGGGCAGAAACACAGAGCGGAAGACACACAGAGGGATGTCATCATGTCAGCCACCACCACACTACACCACAAACACAGCTGCGGCCTCTAAACCAAGTGGGAGAAGTGATGAACACTGTGTGAAATACTACCCAAAAACAGTGTTTGTTTACCTTATGATCCTCATCAACATTCTCTATAGCCTGAAAAACACATGGACACAAAACGCAGAAAATGTTAGAAGTGGATCAGACCTGCAACACTGCCTTTTTCACTCATCACTCAAATGCATAACTAACTAAATTATGGCCAACATCAGGCCTGACGTAGGAATAAAAAAACGTTCAAAGATTTGTGCCGCATTTTCACGATTTTTAAAAAATAGCTAAAGTATAACATAATGCTTAGTTAAAACACCAAAGAGGATCCCGCCCAGAATGGGTTAATTTGTATAGGCAACAAACATAGCAAACCTGACTGCACATCAAATATAGCCAAATTTATATTCCAGGGGCAATCAGAGTAGGATAATATATTGACAGTAAAGTAGTTACAGCATCGTCAAAAAGATACTGTAGATACCGTAACAGCATAGTAACTAATATAGGAGGCAAGTTGATCTAATTTCATAGTTTCAGGTCATTTCTGTATGATGAGGTGTGTACAACATAAGTGATGTCTGACTGACACATAACTAGTTAACATAACATTAACATTTAAACAAAATGGTTCAATTTCTCCCTACCTTGAGCCAAGCCTCAGATATGGTCTTTTGGAAGCGCACTGCTGACTTGATGCCATCCAACACCAAGGAAACACTGTCCTGACTGCTGCTGCTGGCAGAGGACCTGTTGAACAATTAACATCATTACTACCATCCAACACCAAGGAAACACTGTCCTGACTGCTGCTGCTGCTGGCAGAGGACCTGTTGAACAATTAACATCATTACTACCATCCAACACCAAGAAAACACTGTCCCGACTGCTGCTGCTGGCAGAGGACCTGTTGAACAATTAACATCATTACTAAACAACAACACTTCCCAGGAGGTACTGTCGGCCTATGCAGAGATTAAAATAGGGTGCATTTGGCATCCCAAAACGCAGTTTATAATAATAATAATAATAATAATAATAATAAAACTTTATTTGTATAGCACCTTTCATGACATGAAATGCAGCTCAAAGTGCTTTACATAGCAATAGAGGAAAAAAAAGAAAAGCAAGGCAACGACATTAAAAAACAAGCAGTAATGCAATACAGTGAGGACATGAATAACAAAAAAGAAATGAAAAGCAATGTTGTAGAAGTGGGTCTTGAGCTGTGCTTAAAAAATGTCTACAGAGTCTGCCTGACGAAGGTACAGTGGGAGCTTGTTCCATGCCGACGGCCCGTAGAAGCAAAAAGCTGCTTCCCCGTATTTTTTTGTTGCCATTTTTTTAGTCAAAGCGAGCAGGCCAGCAGTGGAAGACCTTAGGGGGCGGTTTGGGACATATAGGCAGGCAGTCATGTAGGTAAGAAGGTGCGAGACCATTGAGAGCTTTATACACAAGTAATATAATTTTAAAATCAATCCTAAAAACAACCGGAAGCCAGTGCAGTGAAGCCAAAATTGGAGTAATATGTTCTCTCATCTTAGTTCTAGTTAAAACTCTGGCTGCTGCATTTTGGACAAGTTGTAATCTGTCAGTTGTTTTCTTAGGCAGTCCTGAAAAAAGTGCATTGAAGTAATCAAACAAAGGCGTGGATTATCATTTTTGCATCGTCCAAAGACAAATGGGCTCTGATTCGTGGTGGTGAAAAAAGGCAATCTTGGTAACATGATTAATGTGTGAATTAAAATTCAATTCAGAATCAATAATGACCCCCAGGTTCTTTACTGTACTGTTACTTATATTTAAGGGACACAATAAAACAACGACCTCTGCATCCATGGGATGCACTACTATACTGTTTTTTATTCTAGTTTATTTTGCTAGCTTTAGTTATAATAATCATGTCTTCTTCTGTTTTTGACATGAACATAACCACATTATAACCATATAAACTGAAATGGGAGTTAATTGCTGCAATTTATAAGAAATTGCAAAATATGACTCCTAACGTCGTTGAAGTGGGACTCATTAAATGTCCCTGGGGCTCATCTATAAGATCATCCCTGCATCCTGGGACTCATCTAAAAGAACATCCCTGCATCCTGGGACTCATCTAAAAGGCCATCCCTGCATCCTGGGACTTAAAAGACCATCCCTGTATCCCGGGACTCATTACATTGAAAACCTATTTACATCACTGCCTATGTGTAAATGCTGAGTGATGATGAAATGTGTTGTGGTCTGTGGAATGCTTACGTTGCTGCTCCCTTGCTCTTAATGCGGATCTGCGAGGCGAGAAGCACTGGAGGAAGAACGCACAGTTCCAGTTCTAACTTCTTACGAAGGTTGTTCACCACCTGCCACAAGGGGACACATTCCTTACACTTCATCAACGCATACTTCTTAATTAATTGTACTCTGGTTAGCTGGAGGTTTCTATTGAGGTGATGTGGGTGCAGAATTATACTCTGAACAATGATTTGAAGTTGTGACCTCATACGCATCAGGGCCAGAGATGGAGTGCAGGATGAACTTGACAACCACAGGGAGGTCCTCCAGCTGTACTGCTGCCAAGGTGGCCATAACTGCTGTACGAACCTGATGTTGGGCACAACATAAGTTAGTCTACTCTACACGGCAAAAATGTGTGTGTGTGTGTGTGTGTGTGTGTGTGTGTGTGTGTGTGTGTGTGTGTGTGTGTGTGTGTGTGTGTGTGTGTGTGTGTGTGTGCTATGTTTTGTATTTCTTTCTGAGGTTTGTCTCATTGCCTGTTGTGAAACAGTGGGTCTGCTGTCAAAAGGTGCAGTTTCCGGTCATTTCACACAGTGATGATATGTAAAAAGATTACATTATACTGGATCTGTTGTCATGATCTTAGGGCTTGACGATAGGACTTAAAATCAATAATCAAAAATCAAGATTATTTCAACCTACAGTATAAGTATTATGTGTTGTGCAAAAAATGTGCATCTTAATTATTCAATTAACGATAAATGAGAAAGATTATGTCAGTTAAGAGGTTCTAAATGTCGGTTTCTACGTATTTGCAGTGAATTGCCCAGCATTACATGGATGGATAACATTGTCAAAAAAAGGTATGTGCATCTTACCTCAGTCAGTAATGAGGCACTGAGGTTCAAACTAGAGAGGGCATCCAGGATAGGGACGGTCAACTGGGTGTTCTCCTGCAGTAAAGAACTATAGAGAACACACAGAGAGAACTTTGCACTTTGCAGTCAATTTGTATTGGGGGTGGGGAGGGGGTGCGGGGCAGGGGTTGCGAGACATGGCCAAAGCATTTCCACATTTTCCGGGGGTCACCAGCCAAAAAGGTTGAGAACCCCTGGTATAGAGCACAACTTCATAAATAGACAGTACACAACAATATTCGTACAGAGTCAGACGTAGCAAACGGCATGGCATGCATTATTTGAGCAGAGGAAGAACGTTGTCCGAAAAGCACCCAATTTACAAATGACTTTTGGCTAATCAAATTGTAGTAATAACTTTATGTGGATAAGTTAAATAATACTTTGGCAGGTATTTTTTTCTAATATTATAATGCTAATACTCTTGCACTCAAACAGAAAGTGGAACTCATCCCCAACTCGATTGTTGGTAGATAAATTGCATAACCTCTGGCTTCGTTACAGCCCTTTATATCTGCCAGTAACCTTTGGAATTCTCGTGCTATTCACTCTAAAATTTAAAATTTCTAAAATGTACTTGTAATATGTTTTTCACACAGCAGGATCTACAGGAGAATAAATCTCATATGATATCATACCACATATTGCACTGTACTCTGTACTTATGACACTCATCCTGTAACAACCTGTCCTTAATCATATCTCTCTGTGGTGCAACTGTTCTTATCACCACCACCACCATCCCTTTCCCTTAACAACCTCATGACACAGCTGTACTTCCAACTGTAACGTCACTATGATGCAGCTGTATACTTATCGCCGCCATCCCGGGGCTAAACAGCATTAGTGACACTTACTTGAGATCCTTGGCGATGTCATTGTGCTGGGAGTCTTCCAGAATCTCAGGCAGGCTGGTGATTATGTCACGCTGAATCTCCACGGGCGCCACAGAGACCAGCTGCATGAGCTTAGCGGACAGTTCCTACGTGATGAAACAGATCGCAGAGAGAGCGCCATTACAAATAAGGCCGCTTAGGGCGATATGGAATGGATGAACATGATGAGATGAGATAAATAATGGCTGAAATCAGTTTAAAAGAAATACCCTGGGTCAGAGAAGGTAAACGTATGCTACAACCAACTAGTCAGAAATGGTTACCGTGCTGTCCTTTACTCTGTCCAGCCATTTGAACTGGTTGATTATGACATGTGGAATATTAAGTCCATCTTCTGCACTGTAGGGGATACAGAACAAGATGACAGCATATACTGTAATAAGATATAATATTATCTTGTATACTGCATGCAGTATATAATATAAAATTAAAACACATTTGTAATACCGTTACATTTGACATACAGTAAAACTGTGATCACACACACATAATACTGACCTGTTAAACATGAATTCAGGGAGTTTCTCAAACAATACATTGATGATTAAAGTCTACAAGGAAGAATATAAAGATGGATTAGGAATCTGTGTTGCAGTTGAAATATCCCTCTTCTAGTTTATACAGTAGTACACATGTCCATGGATGGATATCAAACATCAGGCAACAATTCATCATATCATATAGTCTTTATAATCATACTAATGCAAATGTCTTGCAGTCTCTGCCAACCAGTCACATAATTTGTACCTGTAGCATTTCAATCCCCAACAGCATACGTAGCAGACTCTCTTGGAACGAACTGACAGAACTAAAACACAGGAGGAAAAAATAATTGAGCTGACTGGTCTGGCATTATTATTTATTATATTTTAAAAAGACATCCATTGACATTAGTCGAGTGGTGTTGCATAAATATAAATCATTATTAATCTATGAGTCTTCTCCCAGTTAGATGTGTGCATTGTTTAATAATAGAAAACAAGCCATAGTGCTGAATCACGTTTGTGTCACGTTGACGTCCTGAATTGAAATAAATTGAGTGCCTATTGAAGGACATAAAATAATGTGTTATTTTATTGGAGCCATGCACTCGGCCATTTGACTGAAGTTGTGCTCGCATTATTTCATTCTGGTTTGTTTGTTTTATAATACCTAGAGTCCCCATCAGGCAACCGAGGAACACAAGGAAGGAGGCAATTCCTAAACTTCTCAGGATCCTCAATATAGGACTCCATTCCAGTGACGAACTCTTGGATAATCTGAAAGGGAATAAATAGTTTGTAACTTCAAGGCAGTTCCTTGTTCTCCTCTTAAAACTGTGTTGTCTTCAGCCCAGTGTTCATACTCACACCAGGGTACCTCTGACTTTTAAGTAGTTGTTGCTGTATCCGTTTTTGGAACACTACTTGGTCAACGGCTGGTGGGGGGAAAAAACGAAGGTACCAATCAATAAGCAGTGATGCTAATAGGGTGCATTTTGCATCCCAAAACGCAAATTATTATACCTTTCTGGGACTGGGGGTCACATGGACGCACTACTGTACTCAGCACTGTACTGTCATTTGGTGATATTTAATTTACTTTATGTTTGCATATACTTACTTTGCACTGTTGTTTGCATAACTTTGCAATTGTCAGATTTAGAATTGTGTTTATTTCTTTCAGAGACATTTTCTACATGAATATAACCATATTATAACCATTAAAACCATATAAGATGAAATGGGAGTTAAAATGCTGCAATTTGTAAAAATGACAAAATATGACTCCTAACGTCGTTGAAGTGGGACTCATAAAATGTCTAAAAGACGACGCATGGGTCCAGGGACCCATAATGGGTCCCTGGACCCATGCGTGGTCTTTTAGACATGGGGGCTAAAAGGGGCTATTTAATTCTTCATGGGGGCTACAGCCCCATAGCCCCCACAGACTCGACGTCGTTGGACCCATTACATTGAAAACCCAGTATTTACATCACTGAATAAGTTATAGGTATAATTCTATGAGAACATTTTTATCACTTTTCCCAGGCGTTTCTCAACATGAGCTGGATGGATTGGATGTGCTTACCAATCTCGTTGGATGCTCCTCCTTGTCTCAAGCTGACACCAGCCTCTCGCAGAAAGACAGCAAATACAGAGTCATTGGTTTCTTCTTGGACGACAGACGCCTTAGACACACGACTACTGGCACGACTCTTCTTTGATTCTGAAAGAGCGGATATAGGAAGCAGAACATGACAGTGCAACTGACTACTGACACCAGATATATACAGTAATGTATAAATATTATACTGTATAAACGTACTACTGGATATGTCATGCGATGCAGCACTTTCGCCTTTATCCACAGACGACCCGGGTCGCTTCCTGCGCATCATCTGGGGGAAGAGATTTAACCAAAAACCTGTCAGAAAAACATGCTGGTGCTACAACATGCCATTTGTGAATTGAAAATGGAGGACCCTTATGTAAACAAGTCTTAGTGATTTTTCTGGTTTTATCCTCTTAGCAGATGTTGTATTATTAACCTGTACATTCGTTGAACTGTACCCATTCTACAAATATTATACATTTTTCAATCTATCAATCAAAACTGGTGCAGGTGTGGTGGTACCCCTGTGATGTGTTATATATGAGCTGTTATATATGGACCAGAGCTAGGATCCATCCAAAATCCTGTCATTGGTCAAAACCATGCTTAAGTTTAGCCCCGCAAGCAGAACCCGAATGTAGTAAAGTTTCTGATACTTTTATGACTTTACTGCATTGGGTCCTGCTTCACGTGGGGCTGTCGCCAGTTACGCACAGACAAATACAATGTAAACAGGCCATGAGACGGACTTCTGCACGCTTTTACCATGTTTATTCATGTATTGACTTACGAATGTGCGAACTATAAGTACCTTACATACCATACCGACACATCTCCTGTGTCGCGGAAGCCGTTAAGTATTTTTAATCCATGATTGATTAAAAATGTCGCTTCTTCCTACCTTGTTTATTGACACCTCATTGTACCGCCTATCTGGCTAGCTAGTGGTGCTATAGCTATGACGGAGCAGATCAAAGGTAGGGACGTAGCCCGCAAAGCCAACCGCACATCGGGAGGCGGTACAATAAACGGTAAATAAACAAGAAGAAATCAAAGCGACATTTTTAATCAAACATGGATTAAAAATACTTAACGGCTTCCGCGACACAGGAGATTTTATCAGAGGTATGTAAGGTACTTATAGTTCGCACATCCGTAATCAAACACAATACAAAGCGCGGTAATAGCGAGCAGATCGAAGAAAGGTTGAGTTTTTTATATCCGCGTTCCAACAATCGCATTGGAAAATCTTAGCATGACCAGGGACCCTACGGGTCAGCCCGGTTCGGTTCGGATTGGGCTGACCCAGGGGGTTCCGAGAGGGGCTAGCTTAAGTTGTACCCAGGCTGTCAGAAAACCATGTTGGTGGGTAGTGGTTAACTAGCTAGCCCCTCTCGGAACCCCCTGGGTCAGCCCAATCTATCGTGCCGAAACGGGCTCATGGTGTCCCTGTGCGTTAATGTGTTTTCGTATGTAATTATTATATATTATAATATGATACATCGTTTCTGCGCCGTTTGAGGGCTTCTGTTCGTTTGAGTGTTTCTGATTTTGAGAACTCTATAGTTTACAACGGACACCGCTGCGAATTTTCCTGTGCCGCGGAAGCCGTTAAGTATTTTTAATCTGTGTTTGACCGATTTGGAAGCTTTGATTCATCTCTTCTTCCTTATTTATTGACACCACATTGTACCGCCTATCTGGCTAGCTAGTGGCTATAGCTATGACAGCAGATCAGAGGCAGGAATGTAGGGACGCACAAGCCAACCCCACACCTGGAGGCGGTACAATGAGGTGTCAATAAACAAGGAAGGAAGAGATGAATCAAAGCTTCCAAATCGGTCAAACACAGATTAAAAATCCGTTGTAAACTAGAGTTCTCAAAATCAGAAACACTCAAACGGCGCAGAAACGACGTATCCGACGGTATTTATGTTTATTTATGTTTGCGTACCAGGTAGCAGGGTAGTGGTGGAATAGGACCCCATGGTCTGGGTCTCAAAAATGTCAGAAACTTCAGTACCATTGGGTTCTGACTTGTGGGGCTAGTGGTAAACCTACCTACCTACTCAGTGAAGAGATGCATCCTAATCCAAAACCCTTGACCATGGTGTAGCCTTGATACATGTCATGACCATCTTCTTATGATGATCCAAGGCTAAACCATGGTGGTATCATTTCAACTTTCAAGTACACTGTTGACTGTACTCATGAAATAAAATGCAGCAATGTACAGTTGTACACATGCACACGCACACATTAAATCTATTAAATAATATCACTGTTATCACAGCCATTCTAGGTACGTGGACGTGCAGGTACCATAGCAGTGTAGTAGCAAGCTGTTTTGATTATGCTAACTTTAATGACAAACTGATGTGGGTTCAGAATGACAATAAGCCCCACAATAAATTAGATGTCACACTACGTCTTGTTCCAGTTTAGATGTTTTTCAAAAGAATGGCAAAGTGGAACTTACTGTATGTAGTGTTTACAGGTTAAAATAGACAAGACGATACAAAACAGCAGTCAGGATCAAATTCACAACACGACTTCCCGCGCCGTGACGTCGCTCCCCTCAGCCTCAGGGATCTACACACCAGTTTCAACAGCGTGCTGAAACCTCCATGTGAATTAAAATATAATAGCTGAAATTAAAGTGTCTACATCTATAGACCGTCGGAAAAACCGTTGTGGAGAATATACTTCTGTTTCACCATGTCAATTAATAACTAAAACATATTACACACGCACGCCCGAATAATGGAAAGTTATGAGAGCGCTCTTGAATTCACAGTTGTTGACCCTGGGGTGTACACCGGGTTGCCATGTCTCCATATTATAAGCGACCTCGGTCTTGTTTTTCTGTGAAGTTGCTTGTACTGTATTTGTAATACAATAGGTATGGGGGGGCTTATTTCTAGTTACAAGTGTATACATTTGCTTATTTGGGCTCGCTTCCTAATGTTTTAATTGTTGTTAAGCAATAATAATCAAGGCACCCCCAAATTGTCTGTAGTGCTGTGCAGTGCAGACCCCCATCTGAAAATGTTTTGTACCCCAAAACCAGATTTGTGTTGTTAAAAAATATATATTCTAAAATATCCCCCCTCCCCCCATTCTACAAGCCCAGACCGCGTAGATTGGTCAACTAGATATAAGTGATCCATCCATCCATGTGCCTTTCTTTTGCCCTTGTTTTCATAGACCTGGTTGCTCTCTTTCGCAAAATCTGGCAACACTGGTTGTACCGCCCACTTGATACCTCCTCCTTTACCACACTGTCAAAAGCAGATGACAGTGAATTTGAAGTACAGTAGAGCAGACCCGAATAGTTCTGATGATCCTCATGGGGGCTATCCACAGCCCCGCCTCCCCCCCCCCCCCCCCCCCCAGCGGTGAAAAAAAAGAAGTTGATGTTTTCTCGCGTTTACGCTGATATAATGACGTGAAGCTAGCGGAAAGGCATTTACGTGGATTTCATGTGTCCCGACCTAGAATGCCTGTGATCATTTAATTATACTTCGTACTAGTCTATATATATGATATATAAATGCCGAGTGCACTTGCATGCCTATGCATGCATTCTAGAGGCAAGTCCCATAAGGAAACTGCCCCTGCAAGCGACACCTTTTTATTTATTTATTAGGATATTTCTATAGCATGCGCGATTGCGCTGCTCACTTGACAGCTTTCTCTAGGCTACTCGCAGTGCAACGCGTTGTGAGCTTGTAGATCGGCTCCCGTGGACTCGCGGTGCATGTTAAAAAACAAACTCACAATTATAATAAGAACATAGGCCTACACTTATCTGCATTCTGCACTGTACGAATCCAACGTTGTTTAGTGTTGTTTAGTGAGTCAGTTCTCTGACTGTCGGTGTGTGTGTGTGTGTGGGGCGGACAGCAGCATGCGGCCGCTGAACCGAGTCCAATCTGGGTGAAATTTACATTGGAAAATTAATATAACGGCGCGGTGAGCCCGGCAAGGACAGAACACGGCGACGGCCCGATAAAAGTGCCGTTGGAATAGTAGCTTCTTCGGCAGGTTTAAGCGGCGACAGGCTGGCATCACTGGAGAACTGTAGCTTCCTCTGTCTGGACGAAGCGACCCTTCTTAGCTGGTGGTGGTTTCATTGTGAATTAAGTAAGCATCACACTGACACTGTACTGTAGGCATATTTATACATACCTGGCTAGGTGAAAACAAAAGAAACCTGATTAGCATTTGAGTACTTGGTGGCCGCACCCAACCCATTTTAACACCTCTGAACAGCCAGTGGAGAGGTTCACATTTTCGGAATGTAACATAGTATGCAGTCTGTGACAGAGTCAGAAAATCTGTAATGTAACTAATGTTAATATAAAATGTCCACGAAAATGTTCATGGGGGCTAAAAGGGGCTATTTAATTCTTCATGGGGGCTATAGCCCCATAGCCCCCACAGACTCGACGTGGCTGCAGTAGAGAGACAGAACACTCAACCATCACTTCACTACACAGGGACATCTTCTTCAACGAGGAGGAAGACACTATACGCACCTTAAAACAGCGAACAAATCACTAAAAAAACACAATGGCTGCTATTTTCCACCACCTAACCGCCAATCTCGTAAACGGAGAGGCGTTTAATTTCTCCTCCCTTCAGGGCAAAGTTGTCCTTATTGAGAACGTCGCGTCTCTCTGAGGTACGACCACCAGGGATTACACCCAGATGAACGAGCTCCACGAGAAGTTCTCGAGCAAGGGGCTTGTGATCCTGGGAGTTCCCTGCAACCAGTTCGGCCATCAGGTAAATACATTATGCACATCAGTTCATATTTTGTGATCTATACGACTGGGTCTATACGAAAGGTGTGTAGTGTATTGGCGCCCATACGGTGGTCTGTCTGCTCTGGCCAACATCTGGGAGGATTTACATTTGTTGATGTTTTCTGTTCTCATCAAGTCGCCTGGTATATATCCATAGCAACACAGTTTAACAGGTGTTTCAAGTCTGTTCAATCCATCGTTCAACGGATACAGGATAGGTGGCGGTGGGCACCATAGAGTATGTGGGCACTATGGGACACCTCGTTGTAAAATTGGCCAAATTTGTACAAAATGTTTGCAAAAATGTTAATGTAAAGTATAAATGATGTGAAGCTAAACATGCACAGCACAGTACATGATTATTAGACTTACATTTTATCCCAGTTCAACTTCTTGTTGAAATAAATGACAAATAAATGATATACAGGTTTTGTAGTAATTGTAGAAATGTTACTCCTTAGTTAATTGTCGAATGTTTAAGCAAGGTGTTATATTCATGTATACTTTATACTTTACTAAATGAGGTTGCCCAGACAGACAGTCTGCTCCTTGGTGCCCAGACTGCCCACCTATCCTGTTACCGTTTTTTCAGACCATTGTAGTGTCTGGTTAATGGTCAGAAGGCCACCGTCGGGGGAATAGGACAATTCAGGTTTAACATGAGTACATTTATTGTAAGATATACTTGAACATGGTTACAGGACAGAAGGGAGAGGGGGTTTGGAGATATATCACACACAGAGTGGACTGGAGAGAGAGGGAGGGAGAAAGGGGAAAGAGGGGTGCAGTTCTTTCCTTAACTTGTGATTGGACGGGCCAAGTTCTGAACACACACACACACAGTGAACATACACACAAGCAGAACCAGAACAGTATGCACATACATTTACAGCCATGTATTAACCGAGTATAAAGTGACAAAGGAAAGAACTGCACCCCTCTTTCCCCTTTCTCCCTCCCTCTCTCTCCAGTCCACTCTGTGTGTGATTTCTCTCCAAACCCCCTTCTGTCCTGTAACCATGTTCAAGTATATCTTACAATAAATGTACTCATGTTAAACCTTGATGGGCTGTCTGAATTGTCCTATTCCCCCGCCCGTGGCCTTCTGAACATTAACCAGACACTACTGAATCATTCAACAATAGCAGGTGTCAGGCAGCGGGGGATCTATTTTTATTTGATCATATTCTGTTACATTAATAAACTGGAGATTCAATTAAAAATTAGGATTATTTCATGCAAATCAAGTAAGTAATCTATTATTTACACGGTATAGCTATCACTTTTTACATTGAAACTATTTTCTTAGTGATTATTCTATTGATTACTTTTTTGATTAATCGAATACTTTTGAATTTATCTGGATTATATTATATATCAAGAAATCAAAGTGGTTTTTATAATGGACTAAATCAATTAGACTTGTGTGTGTCTTATTTTGGGCGGCTGTGGCTCAGGAGGCAGAGCAGGTCGTCCAATGATCCCTGGGTTGGCGGTTCGAATCCCGGCTCCTCCTGTCCACATGGCGAAGTGTCCTTGGGCAAGACACTGAACCCCACATTGCCTCCAATGAGTTGGTCGGTGTGAGCTCGCCACCAATGGTGTTAGAATGTGGGAAGTGAGGACGCTGGCGTCGACTGTTCGCCGCTTCACCTCCCAATGTATGAATGAATGAACCATTGTAAGGTGCTTTGAGCACTTGGAAAAGCGCTATAAAATGCAATTAATTATTACAAGCTAAAAGGCCCTTTGCACTTTCTAAGATTACACATGTGATGTGACAAATAAAGCTGATTCTAAAATAGCCTTGAAGAGTCAGACTGTCATAGTATTTTTATGACAGATGACCGTCTTGATCCAAGGCTAATTCATCTCTGATTCTACTATTGATCTCAACTTGAATGTCTGGTGTGTGGTTAACCCTTTGCAGGAGAACTGCAAGAACGAGGAGATCTTCCAGTCTCTGAAATACATCCGTCCAGGAAATGGCTTTGAGCCCAAGTTCCAGCTCCTTCAGAAGGTGGATGTGAACGGGAAGGATGCTCATCCCCTGTTCGTGTTCCTGAAGGAGAAGCTGCCGACCCACGACTCAATGGCTCTGATGGAAGACCCCAAGTTCATCATGTGGAGCCCCGTGCTCCGAAACGACGTCTCCTGGAACTTTGAGAAGTTTCTCGTTGGACCGGACGGAGTGCCCTTCAAGCGCTACAGCAAACACTTCCAGACCAGCGACATCGAGGCAGACATCAAGAAACTCCTCAACCTGGCAAAATAAACCGTCCTAGTAATAATGCCTGTCAGCTTTCCAAATTCCAATGTCGTATAAATAACTTGCTGTAAGGTTGGCGTACGTGTGCAACGTGTTTTAAGAACCCACCTGTGCTTTTCTTGTGCTAAATGTTGCCGTGTTCTGAACTTTTACTGTATGAAGGCATCCTTTAAAATATTGAGAGGGATAACCGATGAAATGTAAAAGTCTTAACTTCCCTGGAGCATTGTGTTCTTGTAAAGCACAGTAACGTGGTTCAATAAAATGTATTGTTTTTCCTAAGATGCAGGCCTCTATACACTCAGTCTTTAGCAGGTAAATATTCTAATTGTATAGAACCATACGATTATGTTGTACGCATTTTGGGCGGGAACCCCTTTTGGTGTTAGCATTAGGTTATGCTTTAGCTATTGAAAAATAGCAGATCTACAAGTGGCGCGCTACAAGCTTGTAGGTCTGCTATTTTTGAAAAATCGAAGAACCACTGACATAGAAACAGCTTTTTCAGAAAACTGTCAGGATGTAGAAGACATTTTTAGAATCTGATCTCAGGTCAAAATGGGTTAAATGTTATTTGTTCCCCCACAAATGAGTCTTGAAAAATCAGTGTCCGTTCGTCTTATATTCGGAATAATACGGGGTATGGGCAGGGGCTAATATTTTAGTTTTATAGCCTGTGTGGTAGGCTACTGTCCAATGACAAACATGAAGATAACAAATGGAAGTAAACTGTTAAAGCACAAACCATCAACAGTATGTTTTGTGCAAACTATAGTGAATAGGTTGCATGTTTAAAGGATGTTTTGATTTTGTAATAAGGATTTCAGGTCTAGACGGAGACTACATTTCCTAAGAATTTACAAGAGGATATCCACAACATGCACTAACGTATTGACTAATTTACCTTTTCACACCATTTTGGACTCCAAACAAAGGATCTCGTTTAGGCTCCCAGTCTTTATTGTATTTTCAATCCAAATATTTCTCAATTAAAAACAAATATTGTAGATATTGGCAATATGAATATTAGGACACAATTAATATAACTATTTGAAATAGTGTGAATATTTACATCTATTCAGCAAATTGATTTATGTAGAATTGGAGTTGCTCTTGTGATGGGTTTTACAGATATGTAAAGCTTTTCTATTCATTGGCATAAATATGATTATATGTACTCATGTCAGAAGGGCATAATGACGGCAGGACCAACCAGCAAAAAGGATACTTTCAGTCCCATTGACATTTACATGCTGTCGTGTCACATGGAAAAAGCACAAAACGAATGCAGCTTATCCTATGGGAATCGTATCCATAAAGTAGTTACTGCATGTTGCATCTGGTTTTACAAGTCCTTTTGATATTAACTTGATTCCAATGTATTCAACCCCCACATTAAAAGGTGTTAAAGATGAATAGTTTACCTTTCAGTGTCAAGATGACAGTTTTAGGTACAACTCAGTAAATCAAATATTTAAATGAATAAAGGGATTACTAGAGACTCCTCGATTTCTCCCACCTACGGAAGAATGTGCCGTACTGTTTTATTTAAGAGCTGAGCAAAGTTGACTGAATCCACTGGAAGGGAAACGCATAGTTCCAAATGCCTGCCAACGCCCACATCAATGAGGAGGCTGTTGCGCTAGCGCTGTCCTGCACCAAGTCTGATAACGTGTAGATTGCTTATCGTGATCAGCAGCTAATTCAACTTTCATAAATTAAAGCACCACTTTTATACTGGTTTATTTTGCTTCACTCAAGTGTGCTTTGAAGATATCAAATAACAGCCATATCAATACAGAGCTGCAAGAATACAAGACTAAGGACAAGCCATTGCAGATGAGCTAGGGGTCTCCACTCAGGCAGCAATCAATCAAAAATGTTTAAAAAGAAAACACCACATTAAAAGACCTGGAACTGCAGCATGACAGATCGAGGGCCCGATGCTAAGGCAAAACCATCCTTTTGTAATAATTTCTAGTTAGACCAGAAGCAGAGAATGAATTATTGGAAAGTTCAAAGTGACTCTTTTTTTCCCCTCCTTTAATCGGGTTGCAGAAATAAAAGGCCGCTTTTGCATTGTGTAACAATGAAAAATGAAATTAAAAGTGTGTTAGCAGGACAGAAGTCCCCTAACAGATAGCCATGGGGAAACAGAGCGAGCATGCCGATGTGACTCCTGACAGCGGCGCTGATGGCCTGAAGATGCATTCACACCGGATACGATAAGAATAAACCACGTTGCTTGAATAGTGTCACTCTGTTGCACTGGACACAACATTTTCGCTTGAAGCAGTGCTTTGCCACCCACAGACACCGGCTGCTGTGCTTCAGCAAAAATCACTTGAGTTGAACAATTTTCAATTTGCGCCACTTTGGGCATACAAGCAAAATAATGCTTGATATTGCATCTTTACATTAACTTAGATTGAATTGCGTTGCTCAAAATAATCACACCCCGTGTGAACGCACAAGAGCCAAAGCTACAAAACAGGCTCCGACACATCTCATGGCAGGGCCCAGATGAGGAAAAACCTTGAAATGAGACATTTATTTTGTTTGTTTGAATAATTTCAACAGACTCTGCAGGCCAGGAACAAGTGGAGAGCCAGTCTAAAGCAGAGCAAACACCGTCTGTAAACTATTCTCAATGGATCTACTGTTCATAGGCGCCGTAATGACATAGGATCCATAAGCCGGCGTGTCTGTGTGCCGCACTGTGCACACCGCAATGGCAATACAGTTTTGCATGTACCCTCACTGCAGAAAGATTATTGGAGAAGAGTGTTCCCGTAGTAGGCCCTTCGTCAAAACAGCTGGTACATTGATTTATCATGTACAACTTGGAACGCTTTGGTTGAAACAGGATGTGCATTTGGCTTTTGTTTTTGCATTTCTAACTGTTCCTGTGTGGGTAACAGAAAACGTTTCCTGTGTGGGTAACAGAAAAAGTTTCCTGTGTGGGTGACAGAAAACCTTTATCTATAGATTTGAGGGCACTTCTAACATTCTGTTCGTCCAGTGAGAGTATTCCCCCTTTTCATTTCCAGACTAGTAAACTATGTTTCTAATTCAGCAGGCCACCCGCTCCAGGGAGAAAAGTCTCTCGGGCCACCCTTCTGTCAAGGCTTCTGGCTCTAGTGGATGAGATGCGAGACAAATCAAAACACAAGGAGGGTAGGGGTTAATAATAGCGACTCTGTGGAGTCTCCAGTCACTGAAGTAGCTTGGTGTGCGCATCAAAATGTCTCCGTTTGCCATAATAGTTTCAGTGCGTGTCCTTTTTTTTAAATTTTTTTTGCAACAGTGCTTATCAGTTGGTGTCCATGTGATCGTCGGCTACTTGGGGGGCTCCTCCTAAAGAGGCAGAGGGCTGTGGCTTGGAGGGGGCATCCCCTGCGTCTCTGCGTTGGTAAAACAGTACGTAGGCTGCTTTAGTCTGCGGAAAGAGGAGACGTATGAGATTACAAACACTGTCACCCGATGCCAAGGACAAGAGGGCCCAGAAGTCTCATCGGACATGAGCATGAATTAGGCGGTTTATCTTGGGTTTAAGGTACAGGACTGAATAGAATCGAATAAAACAACAAGATGTACAAGCTCACCACAATCTGATCCTCTGCGGCAGACGAAACACTGCTATCGTCAAAGTAATGCCACTTTCCGTCCAATTTATTTTTGCCATAAGCCGTGTCTGCGAGGAGAAAGGCAGAGCCATCAATGTAGTTGTATTTGTTAATGTAATGCCCACAAGTACAGCCCCCAATTCACACTTAAGTTAAAGTTTCATCACAACTGATGCATAATACTGATAAAAATATCTTCTAGTTCTTCATAACACATAATATGATCCGTTGAGACAATATCCCACGAGTCCACAGTGAATGGCACAAAGAAGGGAACAAGTGCCAATATGAAATGCAACCGATTTAAAAAACGTTTCCCTGGAAACCGTGGCAGGCGGGCACCTCAGACAAAATTCTGACCGGTGTCACATTACAAAAGATGAACACATACATAGTAGTAGGTAAAATACAGTAGTAGGTACAATAAAGCTATCAAAATAAATGAAAGGCATTTTTCTTGATTTAGAAAACAAAATTATATAATGAAAATAAACTGGGTTTATTTCAATATGTAACGTCAACTGCCGTGTCCTACTGTGTATGTGAAAATGACTGCAGTGTGTTTGACTGGAGGAGAAGGCTGCCGTGTGTAATTAAAGATAAAAGATTAACTATACAGTGGGAAGGTAAAAGATCACTTACAGTGGCCTCCTCCCATTCCGCCATAGTGGTTGGAGACAGCAACGAGGTCATAAACATAGGGTCCAGCCTTGGGATCACACACAAACTCAGACAGGGACAGATCCCTGAGAAAGAAAACAGTAACACATCATCAGCAAATGTAAACCTGGCATTTACTGCCAAGAGAGAATGCAACTCAAAACAACCAAGAGTTCGCACTGTAATAATACAATTGCAACATGGCTCAATGGCTCAAATTTAGACTAGAATCATGACTATGACGACATTTTACTCTCTCTTTATTAATGTAAATATTTTTGGACACCGTCACCACAACTTTACATTATTATCTATATTGGGGCCACGGAACACAGGAGCAAGTTCAATTGACCACATAACATCACTTATTTGGAAATAACAAGCCCATTACAATACTTATATTCCTCATATACTCATATTCCTTTTCACTTCAAAATAAGTGGTTTAGAGTACAATTGGGTTAAATGTGACTCGTTTTACCAAAATGGACACCACTGTAAAGCTCAGTGAGTTTGCATCATGTCCCAAATTTCTACAACAAAGCTGCCAAGTCAAATGTTATCCTAATCCTAACAGATAGGCCTTGCCAACTACTATGAAAATAAGGCCCAGGTTGTTTAAAAACAGGTTTGGTGAAGGACAGATGGGTCTTTGTCTCTGGCAATACGAGTAAGCATGACTGGGCATTCTGTGAAAAGGAACTCTTGTGTGCCGGTAAACGTCTCAGTTCTGCTTCCTTGTTCCCTGGTGGATAAGGTTGCTCAACACGAGGCTACGAGTGCAATTCATAAAAAAGGTAGCCTTTACACACTGACTGTACCACTCTGGAGCAACATCTCCATTACGAAACGCATGAGGAAATTAGACTTCTGCAAACATGATGATACGTCCGTTTATTAGTACAATAGATCAAAAGGAATTTGGCAACACATTCAAAAGGTGTGACCAGAGCTTTAGCTTGAACTTCCCTGTTCATGCCTCTGGGCAATATCCCCTGCTGCACTGAGCGCCACAAACTCCCTCTAGTGTAAAACGCTGAGTAAAACACGGACCTTTTCCTTTTAAATGCCCAACTAGTTAGGTGAACCAAAGTGCTCTCCTTGAGGCACTTTGAGCCAGCTGTGTGCTATGGAATGTGCTCTACAAATTAACCTTCACAGTTCACTGCTGCTGTGTTGATGCCAGCGTACCTGATAGGAAAGTCCACCACTGTGTCCAGCTTGTCCCTCCAGCATCGGTTGTAGGAGAAGCGCTTTAGGTGAACTACCAGAACGCGAGGCAACGACCATAGGTCAAACTTCTTTGTCGCCTGCTGGTGTTTCTTACAGGTGGGACAATACCTGTGTAAACAAGACGGAAGTTTTTATTAATAGCATAATTAATTGCCATTACTGTAAAAATCTCCAAACTCTAAGGAGGTATTGTTTAACCCATTTTGACCTGAGATCAGATTCAAAAAATGTCTTCTACATCCTGACAGTTTTCTGAAAAAGCTATGTTTCTATGTCAGTCGTTCTTCTATTTTTCAAAAATAGCAGACCTACAAGCTCATAGCGCGCCACTCAGTGGCGCGCTATGAGCTTGTAGATCTGCTATTTTTCAATAGCTAAAGCATAACATACTGCTAACACCAAAAGGGGTTAATGACCATGAATGGTTTTGTTACAATGTCAAGACTGAAGGTCGTATAGGAAAGCCATACCACGGATCGTGTTCTCCGAGTGTCTCCATGGTTGTGAAGAGCTCGATGCATTCCCTCAGAGCCACCGTGGCCTTCTTTTTCTGCGGTTGGAGCATGCTGTCGTGTTTCTCATAGGCCTGCAAACACACACACACACACACACACACACACACACACACGGACCGTATTGGTAATGAGCGTTTATAATTACATTTTTGCATACCATCATCTGGGTGGGCTATACGGTTGTTGGTTAGACCAGTCATTAGTCCTACAACCTATCTCAAACCCTAACCTCCCACGGGGCAGGGGTGCAGTACTTAGTTTAGACAGTTTTGGGTTTAGACTAGTCATTGGTTAGACCAGTCATTGGTCCTACAACTACAACCCATCTCAAACCCTCACCCTAAACCTAACCTCCCACGGGGCAGCACACCTAAACCTAACCTTAACCCATGTCTAACCAATGACTACTAGTCTAAACCAAGTATGCACCACGGCTTTACGATGAAATGGTAGCTTTTGCCGATTTTGCAGAAATTAAATCAAACATTCACATACAAGGGAGGCAGTCAGACATTGCATGCATACAGGGTAGATAGGTGGCCCTTGCTGTGTTGTAGCTGTACTAGTACTGACCTCTGCTTCCTGGTCATCATAACACACTTTCTTTGTGTCCGAGTCCCAGTCGATCGCCACTGTGGAATGTGCTGCAGAAACATAATAAATCCAACTTTTGTCAGCTCAATCAAAACAAAATTATTTCAATAAATCATAAGCAACAGGCTTCTTCGCCTTTCCTCTACAGTATGTGAACACGTGTAGAGGAATTATTTAATCTGGACAGAATTTGTGTTCACATAAAGAGCAAAGACAGCAAAATAATGCATTTACATAGTGACATATTGACATATGTCTAAAGCAGGTCAGCCCTGGTTGAGAAGTGACACAGGCATGATGATAAGACAGTCCAACAGAATATGTATCGAAACTCCACTGAATGGAACAGAATATAATAGGCTTGTAGCTTGTTCTTGCACCGGAGCGGTTTCAAATAAATATTCGTAGTGCGTTTACAACAATCCATTGTACAACTGAGAAAGTGGAAAGACGCTAAATCGTCAAAAGAGACAGAAAATAGTGGCAGAAAATGTGCATTCAGTAAAATATCTCCACTTTCCCAACCGGTTTAACACGAACCTCATTCTTCCTACTTCTTCCAGTGAGTGACTATGGCAATGAAGTGATTTTCCCTAGAAACCGCCTGTTCGAGCGAGTGTCAGGTTCTTGATCCGACCAGAGCTTTTTAGAGGACTTTAGGTGTGAAAGGCACCCACATGTTGCACTGAATGTGGTGATCTTTAGATTCCTGTCCTGCCGTGTTCCAACGGACAAGGTTTCCTTTCCTGCAGACAACGTCACGTGCTGTCAATCGGCCAATCTTTTTTTTTTTTAAGGTCGCGCAAACGTCACGTCTTTCTGTCGATTATCAGCCGTTTTACAGCCTGTGGCAAAAATTGTTAAACATTTCCAATGTTAAAACTGTAACTTACGATTCAGTTTAAGGACATTTCCGTCACAAGGCAGTGGGCTGATGTTGGCTGTTCCATAGGAGTTGACCATGCTGAAGGTGAAGAGCTTGGGCGGTGTGGAGGAGCACAGCTTGGCTTTAGGTGTGGAGCACAGCTTGGTTTTGGGACCGTTTTCCAAGTCGGACGTCTCCGTCTCCTCGTCCTCTTCCTCCTCTTCCGACTGGCCATTTTCTGGCTCTGGGCTCACCTGGTGGTCCATGGCCTCCTCCTCACCTGCACATAATTCACAACGACCAATCGATAGATTTACACCTTTTTAATCTGCTAGAAATAATCGTTATCTGTAGGCTTGGGCAACATCCTCAATTCAATCATCTGTGTTTTTCAATTCAATTACCGGTAACCCATTTTGGGCAGGAACCCCTGTGTGTTTTAAGCATTATGTTACACTTTAGCTATTGAAAAATAGCAGATCTACAAGCTCATAGCGTGGCACCAAGTGCCGCGCTACGAGCTTGTAGGTCTGCTAGTTTTGAAAAATCGTGGCAATGTGGCGCAAATCTTTGAATATATATTCTTTCAGAGCAAACGTTTTTAACTCAAATATTTGCTTCTGGGAGGTCACTGGAACAACATATTTTCAGATGGGGGTCAGTGGCCAATTACATATATTTTTAGGGTCCTTGACATGAAAATGTTTGAAAACCACTGACATAGAAACATGGGGTTTTCAGAAAATGTTCAGGATTTAGAAGACTATTTGTAGAATCGTCCTCAGGTCTAAATGGGTTAAGTAAGCCTGAAACAGTCAATGTCTGGTCCTTGGGTGTACAGTACACCCTCAGGGTTAAATGAACACTCAGGATTTCACATATAGATTCCATATCTATCCACACACGGTGGCTTACCCTCACAGAGCCCATTAGGCCCGTTGCAGGTGCCTGAGTGGTTGCTGCCATTGCTGGAGCTGGCACTGCACGAGGCCCGGTCCGATAAGGGGCTGCCGCAGCCGCCCAGGTTAGTGTTGTTGTGACTGGAGGAGGATGACGTGGAGCATTCAGCTGCCTGGCTGCAGCTGGTGAAGGTGGCTGACGCTGACGCTGTAGCCCTGCTTTCACTGCAGGGGTTCTGAGAGGGCTTCACGTAGCGTCTGGGGCCACAGAAAACAAGAAAAATAAATACCGTTAATCTGGAGTCACTGGAACCAGAGATTTTATTAGGCCAGTAATTACCGGTTTTGGCTGGGTTTTCTTTTTTATGACAAAACACTGGACGATATAATTCCCTCCGGACATCCTGGCCAGAAAGGCAGACCCATTGAAAGAACAGTACTAGTAGTTACGACACTCGGAAGTCCCCATCTATCGGCATGCTTTATCAACACCGATTAGGAGTATTCAACGTTAGAACTAGGGATCTTAAATATTAATTGAAAATGGATTAATCACTGAATAAACTTAACAGTTAATTAATTGAAAATTCTGCGGTTCCATCATTGGGCTGTTTTCTGTGAATGTAATGCTGTCTGTGCTCGTGCAGCTGAGGAACACACATGTTGGCTGGTTAAAAAAGTCCCCCCTCCCTGGTAGCCACAGAAACGTCTTTGCTTTTGTGATATGACAGACAAGACAGTGTACTTTTCATTTAATTTTATTCCTCATAAAAGATGCCATTGCCTGTCCCTGTGTCTCAAATGGTCAAATAAACATTTGATTAAGGAATATAATATACCTTTTGTATTCTGTAGATCAGCAAAATGTAGATTTGTATGTTACAGTAAGCCAATACCACTATGCTATATGAATCATGCACCATTACACACAGCCAGATGCACAACATATGCGGTATTTTAAGATGAATGTGGCTGTTTTTATACCAGATGTCCGGGATACTGTAATCATTCTGGTCGGCAGTTGGAAATCCTATCGCGACCTCTGCCTGGAGCCTGTGATCCGCACGTAATTCCGACGGAGCATTAGTCCGACATGCGTCGCGCATGTCAACATTCGCTGCTCCCGTGCTTGTGGTTATGGTTAGGTTAGGGTTTGAGGTAGGTGGTCGATTGTCGGACCAATGACTAGTCTGAACAAAGTACTGCACCCCTGATCGCCAATATACTGAAGTGAAAACACTCAAAGGTCCCTCTGTGAACCAACCCATGGAAGAATTAACCTGCACATACCCGATCCTCTCCAGAATCTTCTCATACAGAACCTCTGCGATGAGGTTCTGCCTGGGCACAGTAATGAGTAGAGGCTGGCCAAACAGCATGGTGCCTGTGGAGCCTCCGCCGTGTTTGGAGTGGCGCTCCCTGAAGTACACGGGCAGGTTCATCTTCTCGCTGTCCTCCTCCTGCACTTCGTACCTGCAAGGAGAAAAGAACACACCGTTGGCCATGGCGACATGCCCCGACGGGTCATCCTATACTCCAGAGGTTCTCAAACGTTTGTGTCAAGAAACCCCAAATTGATATGGATTAGCCTTCAGACACCAAGGTTTTGTGCCAGAGATCCTGAGAAAGATTTGTTAAAATACGCAAAAGTATTCAAGATTTTCCTTTTCGTAAATTAAAAAAAATAAAGAAAATTAGACCCGAGAACGATTCTACAAAAATGTCTCCCAATCGAAATCCTAACAGTTTTCTGAAAAGCCTATGTTTCTATATCAGTGGTGCTCAACCATTCCATGTCAAGGATGTTGTTCCAGGCACCCCAGAATCAAAGATTTGAGTTAAAAACGTTCACTGTGAAAGAATATATCTTCAAATATGTGCGCCACATTTTCACGATTAAAAAAAAAATAGCTAAAGCATAACATAATCCTTAAAACACGAAAAGGGACTCCTGTCCAGAAAATAACTGCCGTTTTTGAATAGCGAACGTATAAATGGACAAAGTGGTTAAATTGATTGTGATGCTATGTACTGTTAAATGCTTTTCCTGGGAACACCCTGGAACGTCCGTCCGTCCCCCCCCCCCCCCACTTTGAGAACCACTGATTTTACTCCACACTGAGACTTACACAAAGATGTCATCTTTCTCCATGATTTGGTTGAGGCCGTCGTCCCGCCTGTAGATTTTATGGAACCGGTGATTGTAAACGTCAGCCACCACCATCTAGGAAGACGCAAGTAAATTCAATAAAATAAAGTAGAAAATTGCATGATTCCATTATATTTCAACCACGGAAATTATACAGAATTAATTTTGCTAGCATAAGAGGGTATGTTGCTTACGTTCTCTGGAGGGAATCCACAGAGTCGAGACAAGGCACCACACAGGTCCATCACAGTACCCATCTTGGGGACCACCACTCGGTACTGACAGAATAATCAATGGAGATAGATCAGAAAGTGAACCACTTTATTAAAATGTGGATTGCTCCTGATACAAACTACATCAACCATAATCACAAAGGTATGTTTCAAATATTTGAATTAATGTACTATAGAATGTACTTCAGAGTAATGAAATGCATCCAAATATTTAAGTAAGCTCATGGGCCAAAAGGGGAAAATATTTCTAAGAGACCAACACAATTATTTTTGCTGCTCGATTTTTGCATTATTGGTAGATTAGTTAAACACATAACATTAACAACATTAATCATAGTTTTAGCACCGTTAGATACCCCTCTTTGATGTGGAAACATTGGTATGAGAGCCTCTTATAGATATTTTTTTTACGAGAGAGAGAGAGTTTTATGAACCAATGTATTTATTTGTAACGGTTTTGTATGTTTTTAATTGTCGTTTGTCGTCTACTGGCTACGGCTGTCAATAAAGTTTCATTCATTAACCCCACTGGTATGTACTGTACATAAACAACTATTTTATTAAATTCATAATCGCCACTCTGTTAGAACTTCAGCCTAGGGGGAAAACACTGGGGGTAGAAAAGACATCTGGGAATCAGCATGTCCCCGGTTCCAACAAATGTCGGCACCCAAGATTAGATACTACTCAATATATTAGCAGCAAGAGGGGCAAAGCCAAATTTATTTTGTTGAGCGACACCTACAGATAGAGCACGGGGACATATACGGTACACACGAAGACGCGGCAAGAAAGCGCCTAGTCCAGGCGTCTCTTCTGGGTTTTTAAACAGCTGGTGGATGGAAACTATGCTTGAACGGCTTCAACTTGTAACGTCGGCAAAAAGGGAAACGCTTTGACGACGCTACAACTTGAAGCTACGTGCAAGCTTCATTTCCATCCACCAGCTGTTCAACCCATTTCGGCGTCAGACCAGATTTTACAAATATCTTTTGACAGTTTTCTGAAAATCCTATGTTTCTCAACCTTTTTCATGTCAAGGACCCCCAGAATTATCTGTATTTTTAAGCTCATAGAACGGCACTCGGTGCCGCGCTATGAGCTTGTAGATCTGCTATTTTTCAACAGCTAAAGTATAACATAATGCTTAAACAGGAAGAGACCACCTTTCTTGCTGCTTCTTCGCGCGAACATGGTTTTATCCTCAGGTTTAGTACAGTGTGACGTAGATGGTGCGCTGTGACTGGCCAGTCACTGTGATTGACAGCCTACACGTCCTAAACCTAACCTCAGTAAAACTATACCTAAACCTAACCTCAGTAAACTATAACTAAACCTAACCTTAACCTCAGTAAAACTATACCTAAACCTAACCTTAACCTCAGTAAAACTATACCTAAACCTAACCTCAGTAAACTATACCTAAACCTAACCGCAGTAAAAACTAACGCAGTGGCTGGGGGGCGTTTCCAAGAACCCCAATCCGAGGATAAAACCCTTTTAGCCTTTTTGGTGCGTATATGTGCACGACACTCCTACAGGTACTGATGTGATCATCTCACCTGTGTGGGTCTGGACTGAGGGTCTGAGCGGACCAGGAACACCTCCATGGTGCGGTCCTTCTTCATGGGCAGAGGCAGTGTGAGGTAGCAGAAGGGGTCAAAGGTCACAGAGACCATGGCGCACTCTGGGCATACCAGCGTCGACTTGAAGAGGCCGTGGAATATGTCCACTATGATGGAGTCGTTTCGTAAGCGATGATTAGTCAAAGCTTCTTTAGCTACAATCTGTAATACAAAAATAAAGTTATAGAAAAATCACATAAGTTGAGGACAGTTGAGCAAGTTGAGGACCAAGGAATGCATTGGTGGTATATTTGTGAACAGTATAACTTTCTGCATTTGCAGCTTTAGATCACGTCCCACCTTTTGCTCGAAAATGTAATAATAATGAATTTTTATAGCGCTTTTTAAAGTGCTCAAAGCGCTTTACAATGGTTCATTCATACATTTGGAGATGAAGCGTCCTCACTTCCCACATTCACACACCAATGGTGGCCAACTCATTGGAGGCAATGTGGGGTTCAGTGTCTTGCCCAAGGACACTTCGACTTGTGGACAGGAGGAGCCGGGATTCGAACCGCCGACCCAGGGATCATTGGACGACCTGCTCTGCCTTCTGAGCCACAGCCGCCCACAAATGTTGTAATACTTTTGTAATGCTTCAAAATAGTGATCTTAGCTGTCACCCATTTTCAGTGCAATACAATCCAAGCATAAGGAGAAGGGCGAAAAAAGCTCTATCAAACACGAAAGATGTGTTGGGAGGACAGAATAATGTTCAGAAGGCACAAACATCTAAAGCTCCATAAGAAGTATCATTATGTAATAAAGTGTTGCCTAAGCACAGTTTGCTGCACCTCATCTGCACGGCCCTCAGCATCTTTAAGGGCCAGGTAAGGCTTCTTTTTGACGCGGTTCAGGTCTTCGTGCAGCCCGTCCAGCAAAAAGGCCAGCAGCTCCTGGGAGTCCTGCTGCTGGTAGCCAGAGAACTGGGGGGCAAACCGCCCAACCTGCGTCTGAAACATTATTAAAAGAATATATTTTTTTTAAAAGGTTATCACCCCGTTTTGTCCATTTATTTCAACAAGGCAGAAATCTTTTTCATGCTATAAAAGATATTGAGGGGCCGTTAAATTTACCCAGAGTTAACACTGAATTAACACTCCATGAATCCATTTTGGCCTGACGTTGAAATTAAAAAAATGTTCTAAATCATGAACAATTTCTGAAAAACTCAATATTTCATGTCGAGGACCCCAAACATTGTAATTGGCCGCCGACCCCCCATCTCAAAATAGGTTGTTTCCAGGATCCACCAGAAGCAAATATTTGAGTTAAAAACATTCGCTCTGAAAGAATATACATTCAAAGATTTGCGCCACATTTTCACGATTAAAGAAAAATAACAGACCTACAACCTATGAGCTTGTAGATCTGCTATTTTTCAATAGCTAAAGTATAAAATAATCCTTAAAAACACCAAATGGGGTTCCCGCCCAGAATGGGTCAACACAGGGTTTGACACTACTCACTTTGAAGGTACGTGGGGCCACATAGCTACTGCGGCTGAGCCACATCTGTTTGACCAGGTCAGCGTAGGCCTCTGCGATCTCCCCCCTCATCCCAAGTGGATTCTCCCGGTTAATCTCTGCCTCGTACTGATCATCCAGGAAGTATTCGGTGAGTGGGGATGCATTGCTCAGGCACTGGAGAAAAGAAAGTATTGAATAAATGTTAACAAAATAACTTAACATTTGTTGTGGGTGCAGTACTTAGTTTAGACAAGCCATTGGTTAGACCAGTCCTTAGTCCTACAACTACAACCTATCTCAAACCCTCACCTCCCACAGGGCAGCACACCTAAACCTAACCTTAACCCATGTCTAACCAATGACTAGTCTAAACTAAGTATGCACCCCTTTCTTTTTGCCAAGGCCGATAGCACCGGCATGTATATTTTACCTGGAGGGCAGAGTTCATGAAGCATGTGTTGCCTAGATTGCTGAGACCACACAGGCCAGGCTGAGATTGTGACTCCCGGTAGTTGTAGGAGCTGCTGTACGAATTGTAGCCACCCAATCTATTAGGAGGGGGGTGGGGGGGGAAGAAAGACAACAAAACGTTTTAAATACATAAAAACTAGTTGAGTTGGGTTTTTGAGGCACCTCAACATGCAATGAGTCCAATTTGGGTATGATTGTTACATTCATATGACATTTTTGTAAAAATAAAAAAATAGGGCCTGCCAGCACATTTTTAAGGCAATTACAGGCAAACGATATAGAGTATCAAACCCCTGTCTGACGGTCATTGTAACATGACTCACGACGAGACCATTCAAGTTTAATTTCATTTGGAGACAAAGAAAATAAGCTTATTTGGAACCATGGAAATAAACATTATTTTCATCCACTCTTAAGTGAATTTGAAGGTAATGACATCAAATTAGGAGAAAAGTGAAAAAGAATTTACTTTACTCAAGATAGCAGTGGAAAAAAATTAAGTCAGGTTGTAATTGACAATTTTGTGAAATAAAGAAATACGCCGTGCAAATACTCCGCTCTCGATGTGAGAACAGAGAAGTCTGTCCGTCGACACCAAGGACGAGACCTTCTGGCCTGCCGAGTGCGAGTCAGGAACGGTATTTCATCTGATTAAAGGAGTCTTACCGGTTGCCAGAAGTGCTGTTGTTCAGTGTGTAACTGGAGTTACTGCTGTTATCTCCATTGGTTACGGTCGAGGAGATCGTCGCTGAAGAGTTGGAGGAGAGTTTAGGGGAGGTAGTGAAAGTCCTGGACGTGGCAGCGCTGGATCTGATAAATGTGCATGAGCAAAAGTACAGCAAGGTTTCAGGCAAACGTTACAGAGTGAGGTCAGGGTTTCACTGCAATGTTTAAATAAACGTATACGCATCACATACACAAAATGTATATATATATTATTATTTTTGTTATGGGCAACAGAATGAGGTTCAGAAACAGGACAACCGTTATCTTGTCTTGATAACTAAAAGACCCAGCACACCAAGCCGCCAAACTAACAGTGATTGATCATATGGCTTTGAGTCCCCTCACATCTCTGGTAAAGGCCAAGCTGGAGCGCACTGCAATCAGTGTCTGCTTCAGGGAATTCAATCCCAATACCAGTAGGTGGCAGTAGGCTGTCTTCTACCAGTAGGTGGCAGTAGGCCGTCTTCTACCAGTAGGTGGCAGTAGGCCGTCTTCCTGGCATACCCAGGGATGTGAATCTTTTGGGGGGTCACAATTTGATTCAAAATCCATTTGAGTCGGAACTATTCATAATTCAAAAATGTATTCTCGATTCAAACCTATTCCCAATCCTACCTGCTCATCCTTTATGGCCAGTGTCAATATTAGTTGGCTTGCAAATTATATACATAAGAAAAAATTCAATTAAGGAAAACTTGATTCAATTAAGGAATCGAACCTGGAACAACTAACCATTCAGCTATGCCCCCCGAATCAAACCCTAACATGCAGAAGAGGCAAACTCCAAAGCAGAGATGACCAAGGTCCATTTCTCAATACCAACAGCAACAGCACAAACAACCGACTTGTCCTTGGGAAGAATGTCCTTATCAAGTTAAAATGTGGTTAACTGTCAAGAATGTCATTTAGTGTTGCCATTGACAGATATTACGATAAATGTCTGGCCGAATACTTAAATAAATAACATTATAGTAACAAATTAAATACAAACGGATTCAATCCGTCGGGGTGTTGGGGTTTCCCATTCATTATTGTCATCCCAACACAGACACTCCGATGACTGACAGAATGAATAAACAAACTTGAACGTGTCATGGTCAAATATCACACACATCCTCTTCTTCACAACATGCGTGACCTGGGACCAAGCTGGACTTTGATGCATATGGCCTTTCTCCAAGTTTTGGCAACAAGCTGTTGTGGCAAGATAGCCAAATCTATGTTTTGAATAATAGAAATAAAATTGCCAAGTGTACTGCAACACCAAGAAGAATGAACACTTTTGAAGCAGAACAGAGGTGGGAAGCTTGTAGACGTGTTTAACTCGTTTTACTTTCACCCTTATGTTGGTAATTAAAGATCAGGAAGTAAACAAAGCCATAAATTATACGGTTATCTATGAATGTTTCCAGAAGATTACAGCTCAATGTGTATTTGCTTCTTAACCATCACCAACAACTTCAAAGTACTATTTTCACTAATTCTTTGTTCTCTAATTTATGGCATTTCTTGGATTTATTTTATTCATTCATGAAATTGCTTTGAAAATAAATGTTTTTCGAAAGGAATGAAAATACACCCGCACACTACATCTGCTAACCTTCTTCAGGCATAAAGATGCCTGAAGGAGGTCCGGAGGGACCGAAACGGTGCCTTATTAAAATAAAGAAAAAACTAAAATAAAAAAAACGAGCAGATACGGGTGCATTTTCATTCCTTTCATTGATGTCCACTGGCCTACGCACCTGTGCATACGCCTGATTTCTAGGTGTGCGAACGCTTTTTCCTACAATGGGAATGTATTTTGAAATAATATCAAAAGCAAAAAATAAAGAGATGTGTCCACAACCCACAAATGGGTCTCCGAGTCCCGACCCAGTGTTTGGGAGCCAGTGCACTAGAATAGAAGAACTACGAGGGCCACAGATGCTCATATACGGCTCTGGGGCTGGTGTCGGCTTGGTGTGTCAGGGCCTTCTTTTTAAATGTTTTTTTGCGGCTTTCGCCTTTTTTTATAGAGGGACAGACAGTAGGACGACAGCAAATGGGGGAGAGAAATGGGGGAGTGACATGCAGTAAAGGCCGTCGGGATCGGGAGTCGAACCCGCGGCACACTGCCGGCCAAGGTGCCTGGACCGCTGAGCCACCGCCCAGGACTGTCAGGGCCTTCTGATCTAGACCAGGAGTTTGGCTTACTTGGGATGGGAGGCTTGTCTGGGCCACGTGCCGTCCTCGTTCTTCCGTTCAATCACAAGCACCTGAGAGAGCCAAGCAGGGGAGATTAAAGTCATTCCGACTTTCTTACTTAATTACAGGATCAGATTTGAAATGAATATGAGCTGGGGACTACCAGCCAAAAAGCTATAAGGCTCATACCGTAGGTACATTTTAGATGTGGCTGGCAGGTCTGCTAAGCGCTAACAGTTTCAAAATGTTTTACATTACTCGGAAGTCGGAATGTCCCCGATCTCATGTTTGTAAAGGTTTTACAGTATAGTCAAAATGGGTTCAATATAATCAATAATGTATATGAAACAGACACTCCCGTTTACATCCATCATTAATACATTGTGTGAGAACTAGAGGATTGATTTGCTTGGATTCTCGGAAACAAAGATCAGAGGTTATTTGAGCGATATCGCTGTACTTTTACCTGTCCTTGGAACAGACCAGCATCCTGCACAGTGCTGTCTGGTTTGTTCAGCTGCTCGTACGTGTTGCTCATGTATTTGTTCCACAGCCGCGTCTCCTTCTCTGACGGAATTTCAAAAAGCGACCTCATCTCCTTCTCTATTGTATCTGAAGGGGAACAAATACATAACATTGTTACTAAACACAACTGATTTGTAACATTGTCGTTATAAAACAACGGATGCCCAAACAACTTTTGTTGTGGAAATTACCAGATACAGTAGTTTTAAACCAAATCTGAGCACAGTACAGTTAAAAACTAGCGAAGTTAAAAAAAAAAGGCCAATTGTGTTCGACGTGTAGATGCTTGACAAAGATGGATGCACCACGATGCATTGAACAACAAATGACAATTATGATAGAATCATAATCTCTGTACAGTCAACCATTTCCATCAAGGAAAATCGACTAAGCTGTCCCACCACAGAATAAAGTTGAATAATAATAATATGGGAACAATATGCTCATTACATTCCATGCCAGTGCCTCATCCTGACTTGACCTGCTCCAATAATATATATATATATATATAACTTTTCTCTTTTTTTAAACGATGGTTCGAACCCTAACGGCGGGGCTCCACCAGGCACGTTGAGTCTGTCGCGTGCGTCAAAAAATGAACCGGGGCAATTTTAATGCAGTCACGCAACGCGGGCAGTGGAGCCACCCTTCATTGATTAAAAAGGAACATTCCCCGACGGTGACGGAGACGCGACACTGACTCGCCAGGTGGAGCCCTGGTGTAAAGCCCTAACAACCACACCAATATTCGCCATGCAACTCTTTGCAACCATTATCCCCTATGGCAGTTGCAAGGAGTTGCACTGGTGTGGTTGACCAGAATTGACCGTTTTGTTGCAAGGAGTTGCAACTGGTGTGGTTTGGGCTTAAAATAGGCTTCAGGCCTCTACTTTCTGTAACTAGTAGGTGCACTATAACCCAGGGTCTATTTGGAGCAATGTAGGCATCAAGTAGATGCTCTTAATAAAGCAGAATGGTTCAAATCCTTAAGGAATCAAAGAGCGAATCGTTAAAATCCTTACGGAATCAAAGAGCGAATCGTTAAAATCCATACGCAATAGTAACTCACCTATAGTGTCAGCTTTACTGAAATGACGCGTTACCACATTGTCCATGTTGTCATTCTCACACAAGTTCAGTTCCAACAAGTAGACCTCCACTTTGCAATGCTTGACAAACATGCCGTGTTCAACCACCTAGGGACAAAAAAACAAACAAAAAAACAACTTTGTTAACAGAATTAGAAGTCCGCATCAGACGAATAGTTCAAAAAGTGAGATGTCTCATGTGGCATTACCTTCCTGACGATGGCTCTCTGGCCCTCAAGACAACCATACCAGCTGACCAGCTTGTTCCACGCTTCAGTGGGAACTAGGACATAGTCCAGCTCATCTATAAGGTGCTCTTTCAGGACTTGGGTCTCATGGTCTATAGGAGAGAACACAAAAATGGTGCATTTGTATCTTTGTGGTCCTCATACAGACGTCTCAAACATGCTATAATTAATAGTAACAAAGATATTTGAGTATTTAATCCAGAGGTAGGCAATGTTAGGCACAGGTGCTGCCATCATTGGCACAGGGCACACTGACATAAAGTGACAGAGAGTCCTCTGACATCTGTATGCCAATTACATCTTCCATGCACATAATTCTACATTGATTCAAACTCTGAACTCTGACTAGGGAGGTGGTCTTGGAGACAGGTGGGGTTATTGCCTAGTCTATTGATCATTACAATGTCCTGATGAGAAAGAAAATAGTTCAGAATAATAAATAAAACGTTGTTATATTTATGGACAATCAAAAACAGTTGGAAATATTTTAATAATTAATGGCATGCTCACAATCAAGAAAATAAACACATGGAACTGCATGTCATGTCAAGAAAGGTTGCCGACCTCTCAACTCAAGGTTTACCTGAGAACAGTCCAGAGTTATCAATAGGTCCGGGATATAGGCTATGCTCTCCGACATTGTACATGTCCCAACTGTCAAATCCCACATATTTCTTCCACTGTTTGAACCACCGACTATCAATCAAGTACCTGGAAAGAAGAAGTGCTCAGGTTGGTAACAGTGAAGGTTAACACAGTTAATACAAACTACTTCCATGTTTTCTCATTAGGCTTATGTGATCAATCACTGGCACATTTCATTTTATTTGTAACAGTTAGGGTTAGTTTTTGTTTTGGGGACTCTTTCTTTCTACCTTATTTGAATATAAAGATATGGGATTTTAATGGAATAAATATTTGGAAGTGTTACTCTATAATGCAATATTGCAACATACAGTAACTAACATGAACATTGTTGCCCTTCTGCCAGGAAAGTACATTATGCAACAACAAACAAACTGTGACGTGCCCTGCCTGTGTCGCATTAACAGATATAGCAACAGCAAGCTAGACTGCCTTTAATCTCTTCACAAGTGAGAATATTTTCCACAGCGTTGCTTTCATGACTCTAAAGTTCGTCTACGAGATCCCCTTCCCTACCTCAGTCTGACTGAAATACCCACCCAACTCACTGCATTCTTTGTTTGTGAACGGTGCCCTACTCAGGCCACTGCCCCTTCACACAGTCTGTTATGAACCCAATTCTAGGTCAAATATGGACCATTTAAGACACTATGTGTAACAAATTAGCCACATTGCTAGTAGGTTGCTAATCAAATCAGATGGGCCAGTACATGACTCCCTGGGGTTTCTAAATTCTGACACAGAGGCCGGTCAGATTGCTCACTATGTCGCCTTTATAAGTTTGTATGTCAACATTAGCTCGTTGTTGTTAACATTGACTGAAATTAACACTTGTTATTTTCTGTTTCATTCATCCAGGCCAGGCCGGTGTGATCTTCACTTTAAATGGGATAAACAATAACTTCCCTCACAAACAATACGCCAGCTAACGCCAATTAGCTACAAGCTATATAAACCAAGTTACTAAAGGTAGCTTGGAAACTTCACATATTTAGTTTCGCTTTCATTTCCTGATGATTAACGTTAGTTGGGTGGAGGAAACTGGTTTACAAACATGGCTTCATTTGAAAACGGGCCTTTTAAGCCGAGTAACGTTAGCTAGTAGCAAACACATTAGCTCATGTTTTTAGTTGTCATCATAATAAATACACTAGTGAAGCCCATGCTAATACTGGGTGGTTAGCCAGCCGGGTGTCTCGTCCCGCACACACTAGTGACACAGTGGGTCCCTGTTGTTTGTAACGTGTGTTGACGGTCCCACACACACACAGAGCTAACGACAACACATTCCACTTGTGAAATCATTGCATGAGTTGGCCTGTCTGATAGCTTCGGTGGCTAGCCGTTAGCATTTCCTGTTTGTGTGAGGAGCAGAGAGGAGAGGGAGGGCTGACGTTTATTATTTAGCCCCGGTAGTTGCCGAGCCCTTAGCTTACCATTCGTCTCCTTTTCGCAGAGTAGTTTTGAGAAGTGACCCCACGGTCTGTTTCTGGTTTTCGGTCGAAGGTGTCGGTATCTGAGCGGCCACCACCGCCGGCTCCGAGTCGGAGTCGGCCGCGCTACCCGACTCGGGTCCGCCTCCCTCGGCCATCATGCAGAGAGTGTACCGGTGTCGTCGTGAACGCGCGGCTGAAGAGCCTCTTGAACGAGCTTAACGTCGACGACACTGGGACGGTTCTTCTTCTGTTGGTCACCAATGCAGCCCAGTCCTCCACGGCCACTGCCCCCTGGCGTGTTGTTGTTTTTTTGACCAAAAGTTCTCAAACTTTTTGATGTCAAAGGTCATACATCCTGTTGTCACACGTTTTTTTTGGGCCGAACAAATAATTAGAAGGAAGAAAAACAACAACAAAAAGGGAGTGTGACAGTACAGTACAGTAGGCCTACAGTACAGTAGAGGGACCCCCTGGGGACCCCCTCATGGTAACTGTCATTTCTCTACCGTTTCGGACATGGGGCAGCTCGCCAGAACCATGGCCGGAACCTACCGGGCCAGCACCCTGGGCGCGTTCCTGGGGGTCTGGATGTTCGGGTGACCCCCACACAGAGTTGCACCACTCACTTCACACGGGTGTGATTTCTCTCTCTCTCTCTCTCTCTCTCTCTCTCTCTTTTGTCTGGTAGGGGCATGTGTTGCTCAACAACAGTCTTTTCTAGTTTTGGAAAAAGTACTTTAAATGTTTTACTTAAAGGAAAACTTTGTTTTTTTCCCCAACCAAACCTTATGGTCATGTTTTAGGTTAGTAAAAGATGAGTGTTAATTTCTTTCGTTTTTGCAATTTTTGACAGGGGGGTGGGGGCATTCGAACAAGTGGCTTTTATGTATTTTTAACAAAAATGTATGGTGATTTCTTTGTTTATACTATAGACCCCATGAAATTACATCTGGCCACAAAAGATCACATGATCTATTGAATGTGAAGAGGGAGGTACTAGGGGGCTGCCATACAGCGCAGGCACACCTATAGGATTCCACGCACGGCCAACAGCCGCTGTCTGCCGGCGCCTGTGTGGTTTGTAGACTGCTGGTGGATGGAAATGAAGCTCCACCCACGCGGCAGAATGCCACTGGGGCAAGCTTTTCCGGGAATCTGGCCGACACGGCAATCTGCCACGTGGGTGGAGCTTAATTTCCATCCACCAACTGTCTAAAAACCTGGAAGAGACGCTGGCAGACAGCTTTTGTCCGCGCATGGAATCCTAGGTGTGCTTACATCCATACTTTGTGTCATAGGCTTAATCATCAGTTTGTCACGTCCTCCTCCTCCGCCTCCTGTGCGTGTGCGTGTGTGTGTGTGTGTGTGTGTGTGTGAGAGAGAGACTGTGTACACACACACACACACACACACACACACACACACACACATATACATACAGTATATAAAAATCCATCTACCGGTAATATACACGGATCTGGTCTGGCTGTAAAATCCAATGGCACTCTCTAGTGGCACCTATTGTAAACACCTGTTGGCTTGTTGTAAAAAGTTGACTTATGCCCACTTTAGGTTATACCACACAGACACTATGCAGTGCATATAGTTCATACTTCCTATAGCTTATGCATAGCAATCAACAGAACTGCAATGCTTGTCAATACATAATACACATACTGTGCACTAGACTACCCCATAGCTGTGACCTCCACCGTAGATCCACAGCAAGGGGGGGTTCACAAACAAACAAAAGTTTGTTTTGCAAGAAAAAGAAACATGTATTATGTTATACGTATACATCACCGTTGTTTCCCCCTCCTGTAATGTCTGTGCTAAACCGGGGTTCTTTTTTATTTATTTTTTAAAGAAAAAAGTTGATCACAAAAAACAAATGTTGCTAAAAGTACACCAATGTAATTAACTCTTAGCTTAAACTTTGCAGCTAAAATGTATTATCAAGCACACCGAAGCACTGAAAGGAACGTCCTATTGCACACAGCAATGTATGGTTCGTATGGTTCCCGAGACAAAGGGCAGGATTATCCACATAAGGCATCGCATGAGTGCCCTGGGGCACCAGCCAAATACGGGACATGAAAACGATGAAGACAATATGACTACTAGACCTTGACTTTTAAAACATTTGGAATATGTTCTATATATAAAGAGTTTCCGAGTTCCACCCAGTCAGATGAAGATATGAATAATCGTGTGAACGAAGGTGCACTGAAATTAAAAGGTAAAACAGTATTATGTAGTCAAACAAGACTTTATACAAAACACAGGGAATAGTTACAAAATAAACTGTCTAAATAAATATTTCAAAAACACAATAACTGTAACAACTACACATTTTCCTTTGCCAGAACCCAGCAAGTTTTAAGTACAGGTCCATCAGTCAATCGGGCGACATGAAGCAGCTGCTCTGTTTATGAACTGACACGGGACTGATGGAAGGATTGTGGAAGTGCAATGAAATAATCATCACTTTCATAACCACAGCTATGTAAAATGACAGTAATTGTATCTTGTTTTTTTACAAGACATCTGAATACAACGGTAATAACCCATAAAAAGAGCATGAGTTAAAATAGAAAACACTAGTTCACATACTGTATAGCTCATTACCTAATGGCATGTTAATAGTAACGGTAGAATATAAATACAAGCTATTGATAATGCATTCCAACAAGCAAAAAATATGTCTTTCATTTTGTTTTACTTTTCCATGATACTTGTCAAATTTATGCCTTCTAACTTGTTATGTCTCCTAATAGACAACAGAACCAGTGTATATAGTTTAGCTGAAATTTCATTGCAAGCAGACCTGACCTGATGCTTAAACGCGAGGACGATTGTATGAGTGAGTGTAAACTTTGCATATCGTGAAAGGATTAGCCTCATTTCTACACAATTCGTCTCAAAAAGAGACCCCACCTTGCAATGAACCACAATCAAACCGAAGGCTCATATTAGTCACAGTCTATCAGAACATGCCAGTTGGCAAATCCTTGCTAAACATTCCGTCAAAGTCCAGTTCCCTGCTCATCAACTCCTCTTCAACACTATCCAGAGCCCACTGGTGGTCAGTTAGTTCCAGCGCCTCCCACTCAGCCTAAAATTACAAAACATTAAGAAAGACAATAAATAAAAGAAAGATATTTTTTAACTAAATCCTGCTTACCCTAAAACCTAAAGATAGAATATACGTTATACCTTGAAGGCTTTATTTGTATCTGCAGGCATTGCCATGGCTGCACCACTCATCTGCTCCTGCATGATCCGGGACTGGTCAGCACCTGTGGGCGGGGAATTATGTCAACCAACAGTTTTCTGGGTTGTTTCAGTGGTTTTCAAACATTTTCATGTCAAGGACCCTCAAAAATATATGTAATTGGCCGCTGACCCCCATCTGAAAATATGTAGTTCCAGGGACACCCCCCCCCCCCCCCCCAGAAGCAAAGATTTGAGTTAAAAACGTTCGCTTTATATATTCAAAGATTTGCGGCATATTTTCACAATTTCTCCGAAATAGCAGACCTACAAGTTCATAGCGTGGCACTCGGTGGCGCGTTATGAGCTTGTAGATCTGCTATTTTTCAATAGCTGAAGTATAACATATTGCTTAAAACACCAAAAGGGGTTCCCGCCCAAAATTGGGTAATTACCTTGGAATTATAAATCAGTGGTGTTCTGAGGTTTGCCGGTCACAGTATAATAACATTAGCATTACATGATCCTTTTCAGACCGAACAATGTCAATATTAATTAAAGAAGAAAAATGTATTTCCACAAAACCATGAATAACAACACTTAAAACAGCAAGCACTGTATGTAATCAGTTTAGAATGCATCAAAATAGGCATGCATGTCATTGCGCACAGGACGACGGTACGGCACCATTAGCTTTAACTGTGCCCATGTTACTATACACCCAAGGGGACAAAAAAACATGATGGAAATGAGATAAGAATTACCATTATCTTGTCCAAGGATTAATGAATACATGCTCCGCAGTCCAAAGACATTCAAGAAATACCACGATGCCGAGCTTACCCTAGAACAATGCACACACAATACAATAGCAAATAAGTATGTAGGTCATTACATTGTGTGTGCGCGCGTGTGTGTGTGTGTGTGTGTGTGTGTGTGTGTATACAGTAGATAGACAGATAGCCATTAGATAACGTGTTATTTTTTACCAAGACGCATCCAGGGAGAGCAGTTCTATTCCTTGTTGCAACATGGGCTTGAAGCGTAGAGTGAGAGGGAAGGGAACTTTGGCTGTGTAGAACAAAGAAAATGCGATCAGCTTGACACACATTGCAATTTGATACATTGCATACCTCAACAGTATAAAAAACATAATTGGTACATTGTATACAGATTTGTTAGGAATGTACTGACATTTTGCATTCACCAACTACTGCACTGTTCTGAAGTATTACAAACCACCTCTGTTGAATTTACAAATTAAATGTGCTACAGTAAAACAATGTGGTTTCCCCCTCATAGGAATCATTTGGTCATATCCGATAGAAGAATTCTGAATGTACTGCAACAGCAGTCCAAACTAGTTGATGACATTTATAGAGGTATAACTGAATAATAATAATAACAATAAAAGTATGTATGTATAAAAGGACATTACTTGTTACAAATCCTGAAAAGGTCCAATTGATCCAGCCTCCAATAAGGATCATAGGGAGCACATTGGTCACATTGCCTTTCATCATGTCTGTCAGCATACTGGGATCTGTGTAAATAAATGGTAAACAGTGCATTTATATAGTGCTTTTGTCCAAAGCTCTTTACATACCGTAGGCACACGTTCATACACCAATGGTGGAGGAAACCATGCAAGGCACCAACCTGCACATCGGGAGCAATTAGGCATTCAGCGTCTTGCTCAAGGAGGACACTAACTCTGGGTGAGCCTGGGATCAAACTCATGAACCTCATGGCTTTATGCACTTTAATGCTAGCATCCCTATTCTGGGGGTAACATTCGTAGAAAATAACAAATATACAAACTCAACAACAGTGTGTTGTGTGAGCCTATAGATCAGCAGTTTTTTGCCTCAAGTGTTGTTTTTCTTTTCTTTTTTAAAGCCGGCGTTCAAAACAAAACTATGAGAGGCAAACGAGTTGAAACCATTGCAGAAATCCAACGGGAGCCAGATTGTGGAAACCGTCGTGTGCACGTCTTTACTATCAATTGAAACAATTCCCTGGAGTTCTGAAGCTGTGACCTGATGGATGAAGCTGTAACAAAGTCGTTTACACTAGAGTTTATCATGGAGAATACTGGACAACTCACCCCGGAGCTTGCACGTTTTTCCAACCGGAATTTAACTTTGTAATATGCTATTGGCTGTTTGTATTCTTTTTGGAAAAATATAAAAAGATACTCCTGTGGAAACGCTGTATTATTTTACTTATATTGACCCTATAAACAATTTAGTATTATTTAGTATATGTAAGGTTTTGCCCACTCAAATGGTACCTCGTCAGATAATCCCAACATATCCTACAACAACTTCTGTGAACAGACTTCACTGTAGTAGCTTTTCATAAATTATATTTCTACTTGTCTGCTGTCATGAATGTTTATAGTTAGAGAAATTCAAAGTCCAGCCCTCTGCTGTCCAGCCTCTCCCACCCCTCAACGGGGAAAATTCTGGGAGGAAAACAGAAACGGGGTGAGTTGTCTTGTTATCATCATGGATAGTACAAGACTTCCTAATAAGCGGGCCGGACAAAGACGTCATGTGGGCAAAGAGGCATCTGGACAGTATCACAGATGTTGCATGCCACGTTCAGAATGCTGCCGAGTCAGTTCTTGTTCCAGACATTTAGATTGTTAAACCAGGTTATCATTAGTCAGATAACACACACACACACACACACACACACACGTATGTATATGTCAGCAGTATAGTTATTGGATGATCAGAATCAGAATCTTTATTGTCACATCACCGATTTACGGGTGTAACGAAGTGGTGACTGACATTTTTTGCGTGTGTGCTGTGTAGCAGCAGGTGATGTATATCATTATAAAGTAGGCTTTATGATATAAATGTATATCTAAATGTGTGTGTGTGTGTGTGTGTGTGTGTGTGTGTGTGTGTGTGTGTGTGTGTGTGTGTGTGTGTGTGTGTGTGTGTGTCTTGCGCAGAACTCGAGGGCCTTCTGACCGACCGACTTCAAACACATCTCAACACAAAAGTCAAGCACACTGGTTAGAACTGCTAATGCATCTGGGATACTAGGGTGGGTAAGACAGGTCTGGTTCCACACTGTTAGGAGAAATGTTTTAGCTTGACACTCAGCCTGAATTTTCATTTTGTTTCACTTAATTATTCATGTATTAGTTTTAATTGGCGTGACTAGCGATTCAGAGCTGGAGCCAGGCTATAAGAAATGTTTGAGTTTTTCATGATAACCAGAAAGAATATTACCTGTCATTGGAGAGGGAGGGACGACATTTCTTTTAGTCTTCTTGAAGAATCCATCTTCTTGATTATTGAAGTAGAACTTCCTCATCAAGAAAGACTAAAATGGAAAGACATAAAATAACAAAGTAATAAATACAGTAACAAAAATGAATATAACATAAGAAATCCAGTTCTTGACTTCACTGTACAGGACTTACTGTTTATTTGAAATACTTGGAGAAAAGACATTTAAATGAAGTGCAATTTAAATGTAATTTGAATTCATCCAGAAAAATTACCTGTTTGGGAATGTATTTCCCATTTTCTCTAAGAATTCTGCTCCTGATTAGCACCTGGCTGGATATTGAAATAAAGAAATAATTGTGTTTTTAAGACATTGTGATCTCTCCAGTACTACGTAATTTGCATGTTGTACATTGTAGTCGATTTGCATACCTGTCAGACACCTGTTCTAATGTCAACTTCTTGTCACTTTGAAGAAGAATGGACACATAATGCCGAATGACCCCAACAAGGAATGTAATAAAGACAATGGGCAGCACCACCCAGAGTCGAATATTGGAGTCCAGCAGAAGCTCCGGCTCAGCCATAACTTGTCAGACCTAACAATGAAAGTAGAAAAAAACAATGTGAGAGGTCTGCACTCTGCATGAGAGAAAGAAAGTACGAATGAACGAGATTAATCCACCCACACATACACTGTAAATACAAACTCTGTAGCCTGTGTGCGTTTGTCAGAGTAAATATGTAGATTTGATTCTGATCATTTGTTTTTATTGATTTCTCCCCCTCTTCCCTTTCTCGATGACAAAATCGATGGAGCTTGCAAAAAACGATTTTCACACACTGAAAAATACTACTAGAAAGGACTGTTATTCAAAGCCTAGGATTAGGACCCGCCACAGTCGTGTCCGATTAGAACTTAAGCCGGGATGTCTTTAACTTGTGTGGTTCAGAAGATGGTCTAAGGAAGCTAGTAGAGGTAAGGCGTGTACGGTACAGAGGTATCTGGGTTGTATGGCCAGATACCTTAGTCCATATCTGGGTTGAGGTGTTCCTCTACTGTCTGAAAGTACAGTCTTGAAGAGGTCTGTGTCCTGTCTAGCGTCCAATGTCCAGTGTCCTGTGCTGAGAAGAAGTTGGAGATTCCTCAGTGCGTTGGTTGGAATCTGTTAGATTAGGGGACGTTTGCCCTTTTATACTAACGTCATCCTGGTGATGTCAGAGTGATGTGTCGTCATCTCTAATGGTATGTTCAGACGGTGACAGCCGGAATGTAGACGGCACCCGGGTGAGCAGTATGGGTTAGTGCCCCAGCCTGTGAAGGAAGACCCACAAACCCTCGGTGAGGCCTTTAGGAGGGCCATTCAAGCCGCAAGCGGAGCCTGCAGCACCACCTTCTTGCTCGTCTGGTCCTGGGCCTGGTGAGAGCAGGAGTGGACCTGGTGAGAGGTAGGAGCCCGGACAGGAGTCAACCCACAGAGCCTAGTCCTTCCATGTGCCAGAAGCGTACATCCCAGCCCTGGAAGAGTAGTTCTGGAGTAGTTCCAACGGATTGTGTGGCCATGGTCTTTCCCCAATGAGACTGATCGAGGGTAGTTACTGGGACGAAAATCGGGACTTGATCACCCCGGCTGGGTCGCCTGAGTGAGGGGTCGAGAGACCCGAAACCCTGATGACCTTCAACCTTGGGATACATCACTGAGGATACGTCCCAGTTGCATCCATGCAATGTTTTTTGTTATAGATAAACGTGAAAGCCTTCGTAACACCGACTGTTTTACATATGCAAATCTGGGTGTGATGTGACAATAATGTTGATTCTGATTCTTGCCTAGCAATCTCTGATCAGAAATCTAATATTGAGTAAATAATAACTATTCATTCATAACTTATACAGAGTAATGAATAAGAGTTTGGGCCCAAAACTAGGTGTATGAGTGAGTGCATGAGTGGGGAGGGAGCATAGATTAGCTAGCTATATGTATGTTCCCTCAGTATGTTCCCTAAACTGAGGGAACAGCCCATGACAATCCCATGGTATTACCCAAGTAGTTCGCCTGTTTTCTGAGCTTATTAATTGATTGATCGCCGTTAATGGATATAAGTTATAAGGTTATAACGGAGCCGCAATCAATGTGTTGTTGTTACAGTACTGTATAAGGCTGAACACACGGCGATGTCGTTCGTAGAAATAGAAGGATGGGCTCTCTCGGTTAGCTATAGCTAGTTGGCTACCAGGATGTTTCTCACTTCACCCTGTAACCATTGGTAACCACTTAAAACGCCTAATTTCTGTGCAGTAGGAGAGTATGTAAATCAATGGAACGGGGTGCAATTATGCTGTTCCAAAGTGACAATTACTGTTTCAATATGACTTGTTTACAAGATCAAATATCAGACAGCAAATTATCACATTTCTTGTCATGTTGGTAAAATTAGCACATATACATAACATTGTTCTGCACATATAGAAGCGTTGTTTCTTCCAATCATTGGGACGAATAAAGGCTGCATGGTGAGCATTAATTGCACACCAAAAAAAATGTATTATTCATTGTTTGCAGTAGCAGGCTAATCATAGTTAGCCAACATGGGCTAGCTTGCTTTGCTTCATTGCCATTATTGTGTGTTGCAGGTTGATCGTTGAGTCAGTCTCGTCTCTTACCACACACAGGATTCTGGAAGCGTTGAGGACCTATTTCTTCCTTTTTAATCTCCGTGGTGTAGCAGGCAGCAGAATGTGGAGATATTAATAATACTATCAGCAGCAGTGTGTAATGAACGGCTAAAAGGCTATATGGACCAGATGGTATTAGCAGCTACTACAGCCATTGTGATCATAGTGATGAAGCTAGCCTGTACTGTAGTGTAGGGGGGCATAGAGTTATAATGGTAGGGGGGGAGGAGGAAAGGAATGATGATGAGGGAAGCACATTTTCTGACGGTTCTCCAGCCTGGCGCCCGCTGATAAAGCCCGCATCCAACTGGCTGAGAGAAGTACAGCGCCGCCTGGTGGTGATGGAATGTCCACTAATTATATCCAAGGAGCAAACCATATCCAATATTCATTTTCGTTACAAAGCTAAATTGTAATATAATAATGAATCGCCCCCCCACCCTTTCCCCTCACTTATTTTTTCTTCCTTTATGATGAATTCCTGTTCTGTTCTTTATAAGTGTCTATTTGTACGTCTCTAAATGTTTTGATGAATTGAACATGGTGGACCCTCTTGTAAACAAGTGTAATGCTTAATTGGGTCGTCCACTCACAGTTAACAGTCTTTTATATTGAGTTTGTGCTTTAAATGTACTGTAATTCTGCAAACTGTTAATAAATATTTCAATCAATCAATCAATGTCCTTGTCCTATGATAGACAAATACATCTACACTTTGACTGACTGACTGACTGAATGGAAAATAAATGGCAACTAATGTATTATTTTATTTTTTTAATCACACATTCGCATACCCATTATCCTCCACAGTCCACACGGACCACACCACAATCCACATTGCCAGACTTGTGTATTAAACAGGCTTTAAATAGTAACAACTAACAAGTAACAACCAGAATGAACCAGAGTCATACTTAATTATGACTCTCTCTAAGAGTTTTAGACACTCTAAAAAAACAATATATATATATATATGTCCTACTGCATTTCTGTACATTGCCTGTTCTTTATTTGTTGTCAACTGTAATTGTTTATGGTGTGCACTGCATTTTTCTGTAAAGCACTTTGTAACCTCGTTTTGAAAGGTGCTATATAAATAAAGGTTTATATATTTATATATATATATAATATATATATATATATATATATATATATATATATATATATATATATAATATATATATATATATATATATATATATATATATATATATATATATATATATATATATATATATATATATATATATATATATATATATATGGTAACAACTAAACAACAACGTGATAAAGGGAATTTATGACGTATTTCCCTCACCCAATGGGGGATGGGATGAGCCACTGGTAGAGAGGAAATGAGCAGCCAGCAAGGCAGGCAGCTAGCCTTCTTAGCTAATGTCACCGCTGTTAGTTACTAGTTACTTTACCATGTTGTTGTTGTTCCGCGAACACACTGTTTGATGCACGTTGGTTAGTTAACTAATAACTGTGGACTTCACTCTTCACTGGTAAGTCTTGAAACGGCACAGGAGTGTCTGTCTGTCTTTTATAATATTATCGGTGCTTTCGTGGTAAAGCCTGGCTGCATCATGGTTTAGTTCACGTTAGTGAGCTAACGCTAAACTATGCTGATTGTATAAATGTAAACAGAGCAAGTTAGTAACTATATCATCGGTTGGTCTATAATGCTGTTAAACATGCCTATAAACATATGTTCGTGACCAAGGGTGACTAGTGAAAAATGTAAGGTCAAGGGCCGCAAAATATTGGTCGCGGCGGGGCCACCATTTAAAACATTTCTTACGGTAGTAGGGACGGGTGATTATGAATCCATCATGGTTGGTGGGACAGTGGAGAGAGTGAAACCTATCAGAAATTGTCAGTACATTATCTATGTATAATTTGTCTATTACACGATTTCATTATTTCTTAGTAGTTGGTTAAATGTAGCTGTTTTTGTTGGGTGGGGGGGCGGAACTTCCCTGGGACCCCCGCCCCCCCTTTGAGAAACCATTGGGCAAATGTACCTCTTATATTGCTGTAAAGGACTCTGAAAATCTAAGGAATTCTTATTATTTTTTTCAGAATTATTTGACGGAACTAGTATTTTCTGCGGTGCAAATGAGAGATAAAAGGTAAGAATATGCTATTAGTAATAGGCATTCGCCTCTAGTGTATCAAGTCTTTTGGTGCTAAACATAAGTTACTGGGAGACAACATGTTTCCATGGAAGTCTCTGTTCAATGCATGTTGGCCTTATTGCAGACTGACTCGTGGGGAACGGAGTGGAAGATATGGAGGATCGGGATCAGATGGGCCTAGAGACAATAATCCAGACAGGCATGAGAGAAGGAACCGCGATGCAGAGAGGGACTGTGATCGACGCTGGGGCGATGAAAGGCACAGAGAGCGATTTGATCATGCACGGAGAGGTCGAGAGACTCGAGATAGTCCTGAGCAGGTCAGTGAATAATGGCTGTTTGAGGAGGATATCTATGTTATGTAAGTTATAGACCTCTGGAAAGAGCACTGAACACCCTATTATTTGGACATCATTCTTGTGGATTGTGACAATGCAGATTGTATTTACTTATCAAGGTTACTTATCGAGACAATCTTATCAACCTACTGCATATATACAGGGGGCCTACTGGCTGTGAGTAGTTGGTTGTGTTGTCGGACTAAATCTAACCCTAACCTCAGTCTAACAGAGTCTTAACCGGCCACGTAAATCCCCTAACCTCATATCAGTCTTACTCTTAACCGGCCACGCAAGTCCCCTAACCTCATATCAGTCTTAACCGGCCACGTAAGTCCCCTAACCTCATATCAGTCTTAACCGGCCAAGTATACTGTTTCACTTCCGTGTTTCCTAATCGCAGCCAGTAGGCTCCCAGTATACATGCAGTCATTGATAAGTAACCTACTGGTGATTATCGGTTGATGACATTTGAAGCGGGTGAAAGAGAGCACGGAACACCCTATTATTGTGTCGTACTTGTGTGTTTGTGACAACGCAGATTGTATTTTTGTGTGATGCTACAGAGGGGGCGAAAGCGACATTCCAGTGAGCGGTCGGACGATGAATATGATGGAGATCCAGACCAGGACTACAAGATGGAGCAGGACGAGGAGGAGAGCAAGACTATTATGCTCAGAGGTCTATCTCTCCATGTCACAGAGGATGAGGTATGTTGGCCAAGCCTTATTTCAATTATAATTGTATAAATAAGACTGAGGAAATGGCAATGTATTTCTTTAACAAATTGGATTGAACCTCTTGATCTCTTTGGTTCAGATCCGGACCGCACTTGAGCAGCTGCAGGGCCCCCAACCTGTGGACATCCGCTTGATGAAGAAAAGGACTGGTGAGTGGCGTAGTTCAAGAGGCCGGGGCATCTCCCATTTCATATCCATATTACTCCATACTCACACCATGCAACCTGCCTGCCCTATCTATCACCGCTATGACATAATTTCCCATTCTACAGCTGTCAGCTATAGGATCCCTTTTGTGCCCGATATATATACGTTTATGTGATTTAGGATATAGTACTAAGAAGGTAGTTGTTGACTTTGTAGTAGGGCTGCACAATTAATCACAAATCGTGATAGCTTTCAGTTGTATAGTCGCGCTTCGCGGACCTGGGAACATTAATTTAAACGCCTTTGTTTCACTGTTGCACCTTGCCTTTGTCTCGTCACCATCACACACGTTAACCAGAACATTATACAACCCATCTCCACGTCCATCAAGCTGACAGGGGCACAATAAATCCAGAGGGCATTACTTCTGATTTGACCAAAGATATGACACCAGTAAGGGCAACAAATGCAGGAAACGATAAAGCATATTCTACCCACCACAAATCGTCATCATCATCAATAATTGTCATTAACCCATTAAGACCTGAGGCCGATTCTACAAATATCTTATAAATCAAAAAAAAAGAAAAAAGAATGCATGCTGCTATAGCTATCTATGGTGCTCAAACCTTTTCATGCCATGGACCCCTAAAATGATGTATTTAGCTGCCGACCCCCATTTTTTTGTTTCAGGGACCTCGATAAGCAAAGATTTGAGTTAAAAATGTTCGCTTTAAATGTATATTCAAAGATTTGCACATTTTCACCATTTTTCAAAGATTGCAGATCTACTGTACAAGCTCAGGCACAAAGTCACTTAGTGACGCACCATGAGCTTGTATATCTGCTGTTTTTGAATAACCAAAGTATCAAATCTATTTGGATTCTTTCCCGGTTTTAATGGGTTAAACAAGAAATAACCTGGATAATATTGTAGTCATAATCGTGCAGCCCTAATGTGTAGTCTTTGTTTTTGTGAAATTGATCATGTTTCGATAAAGGTTACCAACCTACTTCGGTTGTTCATTTGAATTGGACTCACTATACAGCCGACTGTGACAGAGTTTGAATGTTGTCCAAAGCATTCTAACTAACACACCTCCCGTCTATATTTGAATGCTGTCTCTAGGTATAAGCAGAGGTTTCGCCTTCGTGGAGTTTTATCACTTGCAAGATGCTACCCGATGGATGGAGACCAATCAGGTTGCCTCAACAATCACCAAGTCTAAAATTTGTCTTGGAGATTAGAGCCCCCAAATAACAGATTCAAATGATCTTTTGAGAGTTTTGAAAGGAGACTTTTTTTTTACAGAACTAAAGGACAGTATTCTAAGTTGTAATTAAAAAACTTGATATCTGAGCCATATCGTCTGATATCTGTTGACGTCATTCTGGGATTGTTCGATGTATTTAATAGCCATTCAACACATGGGCCATTTAACGGCTCAGTTCAATTTGTGGATTTTTTGTTATATCTGAGTTGCCCAAGTGGTCCTTTTTTGTTTTTGTTTTTATAGTCATGACTGCTCTTAGGGTTTCATAGCACACTCTGCTCCAGCTCGGTTCCTCTGCTCTTTGCTCATCCCCATTTAAAAACCGAAGACGGGATTTGATCAAGGACGAGCTGGCAGCACTCCGGTCCGAAACACACAATACCAGTAGCTTTTTATTTTGTTTTGAGCACTCAACCCCCCCTCATACACAGACCTACAGCTCTCTTTTCTTTCTCTGAATTTCCTTCTATCACCCGTTCGGCTACTGCTCCCTGTATTCACTGAGTGAGGCTACCGTAAATGAGCGTACGCCGCCTAGTAGCCACTCTTTTCCCGTTCCAGTTGTGCTCACTCGTTGGGTGGGCATAGTGGCTGGACCTCAACCTGCCAATTTTGACGTGGCATTCCTGGAAGTGGAAATAACTTGCGTCTTTTTGACTGTTCGCAGAACAACAAGTTGATCGTCCAAGGAAAAAGCATAGCCATGCATTACAGCAACAGGAGACAGAAGTTTGAAAACTGGCTCTGCAATGCTGTGAGTATCATGAAAACCGCCGTGTGACCCCGCCCCCCCCACCACTGCATTTCAAAAGTCATGTTGTCAACGCATTTGTTAAATTTGTAACTAACAGGAAAAACTGATATTGTTTAGTGTGGCCTGTACAATTTCCGGAAGAGGTTGAAGTGTTTCAGATGTGGAGCTGTCAAAACTGGTAAGTATTTTAACAGTCCTGTAAAGATGGGAATAGAAGATTAAAAATAGTACTGTTTGTCCTATAAGAATCTTTCACTGAATGTTTTACTTCAACACAGCCAAGTAGTACATCAAATAATCCAGGCATTTGACATGATGGTTGCTGCTTGTCAAATTAATCCAAGTGTCTCTGCATTGTTCTTGAAGAACACATTTTGCTGCTGAACACAGAGGGGGACCCTGCTGGTCCAACTGCAGGCGGTGTGAATTCAGAGGCTCAACATGCAGGGGATTATAATGGCGACAGTGAGTGCCGCTTTTCACATACGCAAATCTACGGAACTTATATTTCATGTATTGTACCCGAAGAGATCCTCAAATCTTTCCCAATTCTCTCATAATTTCCAGCAATTATCTTGAGAAATGTTGCCCCTCATTCGACGGTCGATGCCATTCTGATATTGCTGGCACCCTATGCTAACCTGTCTGCTGGCAACATCCGCCTCATTAAAGACAAGCAGACGAGACAGAACCGAGGCTTCGCCTTTGTTCAGCTCTCATCTCCGTTGGTATGTACACGTTTGTTGTGAAAGTGTCATAATAATGACGTTTTGTTTGAGGAGGCTGGACCTACAATGCATGCATATCTGAGATTAAGTGTCTTCAAATCCCTGTGTGTGTGTGTGTGTGTCTGTGTACTAGGAGGCTTCTCAGCTCCTCACTATTCTCCAAAGCCTCCAGCCACCTTTAAAACTCGACGGAAAGACGATTGGTGTGGATTATGCCAAGAGCGCCAGGAAGTGAGTCATTGTAAACATACTGTAATTATCCTCCAGTTCAGGTCAGATTTGCATTCGTCTCCCCCCCCCCCTCCCATGAGGGGGAGTAATTACGGTATTTCTTCATTGTACACCGGTGTCGTGCAAAAATATCCCATATACAATCGTTGTGGAAGACACAGTGTTATTCCATTACCTTGAATTTTGGGATTATATTATATTGGGGCAATATTATAAAAGAGATATTCGTAAATGTAAATAGTTGGCTACTTTTATGTGACACATTCATCGGCTACTTATAATTAAACCCCCTTTTTCAGTTACTGATGTACTTCAAACGAATTGGTCCCACACGAAGCTTCACTAATAACACAGCAAATTCTACTGTATACACTAGTAGCTTCACGTTTTGACTTTTGATACAACCCCTTGATTCAACCCCTGTTCCCTTCCCTCACAGAGACTCTGTGCAGGCTGACGGGATCAGAGCCAATGCTCTATCTGTTGCCAGCACAGCCATCGCTGCTGCTCAGTGGTCATCCAGCCAGGTACAGCTTGTGGAGTTGTGTCTTTCATCCTTTTCTTCAGTAAAATGATGATTTTTCAGGAGCTCATGATGCCACATGAGCACTTGAACTTTAACATCAAAACTATTTGTAGTATTTTGCTAATATTGCTTTGTTGATAGCTTCTGGTATGCTGTTCAAAAAGTGAAAAAACACCTGAAATTAAAGCTCCCTTGTTTATTTGTGACATTTCAACCGTATTCTTCAATACGGTTGGAATGCGACTAATACAGTACTTTACAGTACAGTTTACAGATCATATATGTTTCTACTAAGCACCAGACCTTAGAGGTTTGACCTGCACTTTATTATTCCTCATATAAGTTTCTACCTTGTAGTTGCAGCAGGGCTTAGGCGCCACCTCTGACTCCATGCAGGACAACTATGCTCAGTGTACACAGGTCAGTGAAAAAGTCATGTCCGTGTCACATGAATGATTTTTAAATGGAATTGCATAACGTTTAATCAGCGGCTTCATACTTTCTCCTACAGACCTATCAGCTGTGGCCCCAGCAGCCCGAAGCATTGGCACCGGTCATAGGAGACGGACTGTTAGGAGGTACTATAGTAGAAACTAGTAATGGTCATTGTGTTGAACGACGTGCTAAATGAAACCTATCTATGACATCTATTACTATTACAACAAATAATTGTTCCTGTCCACACAGCTGCTCCAGGAGTGATCCCAGCAGTCTCAGGGGTTCTGCCTGCCCAGGTTTACCAGCCACTCCTTATCGGCCAGTCTGCGATACAGGTAGATGCTTCATCAATAACACTAGACTCAAACTAGACTTAAAGACATGTGGGTCAACCAATAGGAACACGGAGGGAAGGGGGGACATCATGTGGGTCAATACAACATCATCAAATAGAGAGCTACTTGAGCCCACACTGTTTCTTGACATTAATGCTGTCTTCCCTCGACTGGAAAGCGCATCGGATCAACTCCTGTAGCGTGCTATACAAACAAAGGGCACTTGGACTAACCTCAAAGGCAAAGCCATGCCCACCGATTTGTCTTCTGTCTTGTTCTCCTCCCCTCAGGCGCACCAATTTGTCGGGGAAATAGACGTGGCGCTGCAGGCCGGGGCTGTTGGCACCGCGGCACTGGCGGCATCCTCAGCTGATGGAAACACATCTGGTAAGACGAGTTGACCACACAATAGTTGTAACCACAGGATAGAACATTACAGTGAATGGATGAAATGATTTCATGCACGTACTGCTCTGTTTTGTCACCAGCTGCCCCTGACACATCCACTTACCAGTACGATGAGTCTTCTGGTTACTACTATGATCCACAGACGGGGCTGTACTATGATGCTAACAGCCAAGTATGGCCTTTTATGCGTTTGTTTTTATTTTATTTGTTTTCATTTGGGGATTCAGTTCTACTTGAAGCCATTTTAATCCTCCAACATTACCTTGTTGTTGTCAATAGTACTACTACAACTCCCAGACTCAGCAGTACCTGTACTGGGACAGCGAGCAACACATGTATGTCCCCGCCCCCGACATGGGCGCGGAGCAGGCCTCCGCAGCGGGCACTTCAGCTAGCGCCGCCACTTCAGCCACCGCGGCTAACAAGGAGCCCAAGGAGAAGAAAGAGAAACCAAAGAGCAAGTCTGCGCAGCAGGTCAGTCAAGGGAAACGTTTTAACCCATTTAGGCCTGACCTCGAAATTAAAAAAAAATCTTCTAAATCCTCCAGTTTTCTGAAATAAATATTGTCACGATTTTTCAAAAATGGCAGACCTACAAGCTCAATAGCAGATCTACAATAGCAGATCTAGTGCGCTACGAGCTTGTAGATCTGCTATTTTTCAATAGCTAAATTATAACAATGTTTAAAACACCAAAAGGGGTCCCCGCCCAAAATGGATTAACTCGCTTGTTGTTGTTTTGTGCTCTCGGGTTTGAAGAGCTTTTGGAGATAAATTCTGGCATTCCCCGTTTTATTCACCCATTAGATCGCTAAAGACATGGAACGCTGGGCGAAGACCTTGAACAAGCAAAAGGAAACTCAAAGCTTCAAGAGTAGCTTCCAGCCGGCGTTGGGACAGTCCAGGGAGGAGGAGGGCAGAGAGTCTGCTGCAGCAGACGCAGGCTTCACCACCCTGTTTGAGAAAAAGGTGCTTAATCCATAACCCATTAAGACACATTCTACAAATGGGTTCTAATTCAGTAGTTTTCACACTTTATAGATTTTTAGCCAACGCTAAAATCTAAAATGACACGGATGCTTTCCCGGGCAGTACTTTTGTCATAGGACAAATGTGTAATAGCAGATCTGCAAGCTCACAACACATCACAACATCCCATAGCATGAGCTTGCTGATTTATCTTTTATATTTTTGTGAAATTTTCACCTGCAGTGACATTGCAAACAAAGAGGGTAGGAGGGCACACCAAGAGTAGGGAGGTGCTGACCACGGGAGATAAACTTTAAAATGGAAAGGAGAGGTCGTTCCCCTAATGGGGACACCGGGTTGAAAGTGCTTAAATTAGAAGAGTCTTAAAAGAGAGTCAGAAACTCCAATTGTTTGAAATGTTTTTGTTGGCTTATTAACAACTCTCAACTCTTAAATGTTTGTTCGGAAAGATATAGTAACAGGACTTTGATGGCCTCCAGGTTAGCTCTACTGTATTATCTGATAGCCCGTGAACACATACAGTATATCCTGGAACCCGGTACATGTTAACATTTCTATGCATTCTATGACACGACTTCTGTTATTTCAGCAAAATGGCGGCTTTGAGGTGCAGGCCTTTATGCATGAGCACATGAAGATCATAGAACAACAAGAATTGGCAGCAAAGGTGAGGCGACGGACTATGAAAGACAGCTATAGGCAACTAGTAGAAATGACTAGAAGTGAATGCCCTAAATTGTACATGTATTCATGAGGTAGATGTTTATTTCCCAGAGTGAATCGTTTGAAATAACATTAAATGTGTTCATGTATTTGTAAATGCAGCAGAGTGGCCTGGTCGCAGCCTACAACGGGGACAGTGACCCAGAGGAAGGTGCCGGCTCAGAGCAGACGGAGGAGGAAACTGCCACTCTGACCGACTGGACAAAGATGGCGTGTCTGCTCTGTCGGAGGCAGTTCCCTAACAAAGAGGCCCTGCTGCGACACCAGCAGCTCTCCGACCTACACAAGGTACAGTAGGGCACTGAATCTGAGCGACACCGTCACTGTGTGCATATTTTGGGATCTGCCATCTGCTAGGGGTGTACGTCCGACAGTCCCTTGGCACGGGATTAGTCCCTTGAGACGGGACTTTTGCAATGCTGCACACTTAAAATTGACCATTTTACAATTCTCTGTGGTCACGTTGTTAAGAGAATTTAATCTGTTGCTGTTAATTGTTTCAGCAAAACCTGGAAATTCAGCGGCGATCTAAGCTATCGGAAGCCGAGCTGGAGGAGCTGGAAAGGACGGAGGTATTTTGATCCAAATCTGTTCTTCTTCGTCTGCGAGGTCGATGGGATGCTTAATAAGATCATTATTTCACGCTTGTTTTCCATTTGCCTACAGCTGAAGTACAGAGACCGAGCTGCAGAGAGAAGGGAGAAGTACGGTGTTCCTGAACCACCCGCTCCTAAAAAGAAGAAATTCTACCAGCCTCCCACTCCCACAGTGTAAGACAGTGAATCACGACCTTTTTCATTTAAAGAACCCCCAGTTTGATATGCATTGGGCTATTCAATTCTGCGTACAAATGGAACGGTCCATTTGTACCAGAGGCGTATCTACAATAAGGCGAGGACAGGCGTCCGCCTGTCCAAATCCATTTTCTGCCTGGCCAAAAACAAGACCTGAGAACTATTAGTGGACAGCTTATTGGCCGTTGCGACCAATAAGAGTAGAGTGCGACCCTCAATCACCCATTGGAATGCAAATGCATGCCTTTCAGCCTTTGTATCCTACAAGGGACTACAGATGAAATTTAGCTTCGGCTAACTCTGGCCCATTTACATTGATGTGAAAACTGACATGTTGATTAATGAGCTTTGTCCCTGTCAAATAAATAAATACTGTCTGGCAGGTATATCTCTTTGAAAACCTTTAGTGCTACTGATGTGTGCGGGGACGACGACAATGAACACATCTTGCCTGCCCAAAATGTAATTCCTGGAAACGCCACTGATTTGTACACTGTTAGAGTATTTTCCTTTAGTTCCATTCCTAGCTATCAGTCATTTAGCTGGGGACCCCTTGGAACCCCCTCAAGGACGCCTGGGGGTCCCCGAATATTCGAAACGCTACATTTGGTCAGTCACAAAATGTATTTCCTTATCTTGAACATTATTAGCACTATTATAGAACGCCGCATCAGTAAACGTTAATCATCTCTGAAAGGATACTGTTGCAAACGCCGTGCAGTGATGGGTCTTTGAAGATCATGGTCCGATTAATGTCATGAACGTTGGTTAACTTCAATCGGACCATGCAATCTACAATATCCAAAGAGGCTTTGACAATATTTGCCAACACAGCTGACGTTTGTTCACGGTGTGGAATCTTAATTTGCGCACACAGAAACTATGAGCAGCCCACCAAAGACTGTCTGACTAGCGATAATAACAATGATTTTCACACACAGAAACTATGAGCAGCCCACCAAAGACGGTCTGACCAGCGATAACATTGGGAACAAGATGCTGCAGGCCATGGGCTGGCAGGAGGGCAAAGGTCTGGGACGTCACCAGCAGGGCATCACCGCTCCCATCGCAGTGAGTAGACAGTGTTCATTTTGACAGCAGATTTTGAATAAAATATCAAGTTTTGGTCACCTGAAAATCATAAAATGACTTGTCTTTGTTCTCCACTAGTCCACACATTTTAGTCTAGTTTTTATTTTTTGACACAATTGTAAATTTATTTGGTTTTAGTCATCATGGCTTAGTTTTCATTTAATTTGTCCGTAGTTTTAGTCGACGCAATGAACACTGTATTATCCACAACTTGCTAGAGGTTGGGGGGGGGGGGGGGGGGGGTCTACCCATGTCAAACCTACGTCAGACCTACCTCTTCTAATAACCGTCTTCCCATCTCGCTCCAGGCCTCGTTAAGGACCAAGGGCACAGGCCTGGGAATCAAAGGAAGTTCGTATGAGCTCTCGGCATCCGACACCTACAAGGACGCTGTCCGGAAAGCCATGTTTGCACGCTTCACTGAAATTGAATGAATATGCCTGAGAGAAGGAGAGGGATGGGATGTGGGGAGGGGGGGGGGTGTATAGTTTCACAAATGATTGCCATAGGAAAAATCAATGAAATAACAGACACTGATGATACTGTGAATATATTTCTTTTCTCTATGGCTCAAGTATGTATTTCTATTTTCTCATTGTATATAAATTTAAGTTTCTTTTTTTTTTCTTCTCTTTTGTACAGTGGACCATGTACACTGACTATGGTTATTTGTACAGAATACTAATGTGATCCTTTGAGCTCTCCTCTGTTGTTATAGTAAAGATAAACATTGTGCTCATGATGTTTTCTCTGGTGTGTGTGTGTGTGTGTGTGTGTGTGTGTGTGTATATAAGAGTAATAATAATGTACTATTAAACAGTACCAGCCCTTTAAGTTCCCTTGAACAACACATTGAACTGTTCCAGTCTAGCTGCTCAATGGCCTTTGGCCAACAATAGAAGCCTGGATTTACCGGGAAGCTTAACTGAGCAATTCGCCCATTTCTAAACGTTCATATGTGTGTTTTTCATTAATGTCCATATTATTATAACATTTTGCGTCTCATTGGTGAGCCGTGGACGGTTCAGAAACCATCAAGACATCTGGGGATTCCAAGCTAATAGAAACTAGAGCTTTTCGCTTTATGGAAAGTTTGGCATGCTGCAATGGAAGCCATTGTTCCTACATTCATTTAAATAGAAAGTTTAATATCTTAGTTTGAAATGGCCAAACCTGCTGACCTACTGATGGGGGCATGTTTCTGAACGGTTCACAGCCCTTCTCTGAGACACAATGAGTAGATGCACATGTTGCTGTCCTAGTGAGCATTAGTGAGAACCAAATACTATAATGGTATGAAAGTGGTCCTTTAAAAAAGTGAAAACCCAAGACAAACAAAAGTATAACTATGTAATATTGCACAACGTGGAATCTTATATTGCAGGGTACAGACTGACTTTAGTCAATGAAATGACTTCATTCTGAATTTTAGAAGTTGGCCAGCAGATTTCTAGAAGGAGCAGTCAATGTACAGGAGGGTTTGGGTTCACATTTAGAAGTATCCCGACGCCCTCCTGTGCTTGTGGGACCTCTATAATTGCACAGTACACAGAAGACAAAAGTTAGTGTAGTCTTGTGTGCATAGAATAAAGAGACCAAATGGTCAATCGTCATGAAATGATTTGCAGGCAAAACTCATGCTTTTATGTGGGAAAGGTCCCTGACTTTAAAAGGCAGATATGCTGTACCCTTTAAAAGTGGCTGCGTCACTTAAAATGTATTTTATCCTTTTGAAGGGTTTTTTATGTACCTGTTCTATACTTTTATTGTTGTATAGTATACTGTCTGCTTTGACCTTGTTTTGGAAAGGTATCACTTGTAAAAAAGGTTTTTAATCTCAGTGTGATTTCCTGGGTAAATAAAGGTTATATAAATACAATTGATTTCCACTGCTCAAGGTTTTTGTTGTGTTACTTGTAAACAAATTAGATATTGAATTCTTATTGATTCTAAGTGCATACTGTAACCTGTAAGGTTGAAAGTTATTCCAATAGCTGATATTGCAGAAATGTTGAATTTCTAACATATCTGATATTTTGTTTTATTGAGATATAATTGTGGTTACTTTCAATGGGGCCTATTCGCAATCATGTTTCTGAAATGGTACATAAATGCATTTATATAGCGTCTTTATCCAAGGCGCTTTACATAGATTGTGCGTTACATTCACCCATTCACATACATTCATACACTGATGGCGGCAGAAACCATGCAAGGCACCAACCAGCACATCAGGAGCAATTAGGGGTTCAGTGTCTTGCTCAAGGACTCTTCGACACTAACACTGTGGGAGTCCGGGTTCGAACTGGGAACCTTGCGGTTACCATCCGGCCACTCTACCCCTGAGTCACCGCCGACCCCATTTAGTCATCGTCGGATCTCTTAAAGCTGCTCATTACAATTTGTGTCATGGTCGGTCTCCACACATTAATCTATCCCTTTTGAGATGTGGACCCACACGGGGTCTAAATCGGTCCTGGAGGGGAGGGATCAGGCGGTACCCCCCGTTATGAAACCTGTCCTTATCCCCCAGCCTGAGCCCCTGCTTCAGCCTCGGGCACAGACAGACCAATGGGCTCATATGTTTCTGAACTGTCCCACTCATAAATACCTTTGGAAAATCTTTTATGTTTGGGTGCCCGGGGCCCACATGCGGCCCCGTGCACTTAATGTGGCCCTCATGGGTTAATATCGGAATACTGATACAGTATTGATTTCAGCTAATTACTAGTATTAATTATTGCCTTGTTTATACGTCCAATGTATTTGTATTTAGTTCAAAAAGTTAACTATAACTAAATGCATTTGTTGGACTGAAAGATTGGACTTTTATCATGCAAACATCGAGCAGTGTTTTATCTTTGTGTGCAAACTACAAAGTGGTTGACTTGAGTGACCTCTGTGTGTGATGTGATAATTTGATCACCAGGGGGCAGTATCCATTATATTTGGTACAGTATTTTCACCAGTGATGGATAATGACTGGCCTATAAAAGTCACCAGGAGAAAAACATTGTATAAATCCAGTATTAAATAAGGAAATTAAATTACATTAAGGTAAATGTAATTACCTTGTCTTGCTAAAAAAAAAGAAAGAAAGAAAAATAATAATAATAATCACATTTCATATTTTTTTGAAATATTTAACAATGAAAGTGACTGGCTGGTTGTCAAAGATACATCATAGCCTGAGGTCATAGCCTGTCCCCCCGACTGGATTCCAAGTACACAGCTAGGCCACGGATTGTGTCAATTAGAGCCGGTCTGTCACCCCAAATTGTGTGACATGTCCATAGGCCTTAGCTAAACTCGCATGCCAGTTCACAAATAGGCATCAACTGTCTTGTGCATGCAGCCAGCAGGACAAGAAACTCAGTAGCCTTTTTTTTCTCTTTTCAAATCTGTCAACGACAATACAGTAGTTGTTTGCTGTTTTGGGGTGACCTCATATGACGTTCACAAACTATACACCTCGTCACTTTCTATAGCTACAGATTGCACAGGGAAGCCATGCCATTATTATACCATTTGTTGTGTTTTTAGTCGGCTCTCTGGCAAGCGAGCACACCGCCCACATTATTTTCTTTTGCTGTTGGTAGTCATGGATGCGCCAGTTCTCACCTAATGCCGTGTGGGTGTTCAGACTGATCCAGACTGTACTGAATAAATGTTATCTTGCGTACGGCAATGTCTTCAGACTATAGACTTTAAGTAACTGTAACTTTATTTTATGAATACATTTTACATTTTGTCCAATCTGTATGATAGAGTATGTTAGTACAACTTGTATTTTGTCTCCCTGCTCTTCTATTGAGACATTTTGATTGCGCATGTCAAAGGTCATGTCTCATCTAGACAGTACAAAGGTCAAGTCTCATCTAGACACACATTTTGACTGATGGTCAAGATTCAATTCATCCCCAGAGCAAGCAGGTCGGCTCTATTAGCTTAAAGGTAAAAATATTAGCAACAAAGGGAGTCTACCAACGCGCCTCAAGCCTGGAACGGCTGGTCCGGTGCATCACAGGAACAAGGAAGAAGGAGAGGACACTGGAGCAGCGCAGACATTTTAAACATTGTATTAGCTGCTAGTATATAAAAAACGACTAACGTTTCGACCTATGCGGTCTTCATCAGAGTCATCATGACTCTCCTCCTTCTGTAAAAATCACACCCGTGTGAACTGAGTGGTGCAATTCCCCCCCCTCCCCCCTCATCTCTCTCTCTCTCTCTCTCTCATTAGCAGGCAACAGTGCAGCACTATCCCTCTCTCTGTTTCTGACATCGCCCCTACTGGTACTCATAGTCCTATACTGGTGCTCATTAACCAACACATAGGCACATAGGTGAACCAACACATAGGTAGGTGAATACGGACATTGCTGTTCCTTGGAGTGGTTGCACCACTTAAAAATGTTAGCACTTGTGCAGGACGAGCACGAGCTCCCACCATGCACCAGTACTTCATGTATACTTGAACGTATAGGGCCTTCCTTCTAACATGACGCTGCCAGATCCAAGAAGCTTGCTACACACATTTGTTTCACAGTCTTGGGGAACAAAATACCGCCCCCATCTGGCAGAGTCAGGTTACCTTCCTTCCCCTTTGGGCTCAACCTTCTTTAAGGAGAAGGTCTCAAAAATAGCAGATGTATAAGCTCATAATGTGTCGCGATGTCATGTGATGTGAACTTGCAGATCGTCTATTTACCGTAAAAATAAAAGTGCGTTGTAAATGCTTACTCTGTTGGGAGACTGATAAAACATCAGCTTTACTAGAAACTGTGTGAGTTGACCTACTATAACAGAGTGCACACAGCTACTATTGTTATCATCGTCATCCATTCCCATCATTATACAATAAATAAATAATATTTCAGATTATGTGGTTGATAGACATTTATCCCTTGTGCATGAACAGCTGCAATCTGAACAGGAGTTAATTCTGCTGATCTGCACTTCCGCTGATCCACAGAACTGCATGATGAGACGTTTTCAAACATCAAAAGCTCATACACTGACTTCACTAACTATTAAAAACAAACTAGACTATACGGCATGAGGTCTGAATTTATTCAGATTACTGTTAACTGATCTTTGAAGACTGCAATGAGATGTAGCCTATAGCTCTGCTCTTTTACTTGTGGTTTTGTGAGCTAGAAGAAAGAAAGTTTTGGGCGTGAGAATCTACACAACTTAATGAGGTTTTGACAAACATTGACATTAAATCAACCTTGCAGATCGACAACCCATGATTTCAAGTCCACCAACGTGGGCCCTTAAAACAGCATACTTGATACATGTCAACCACAGGAAAGTTTTTTTCACTCCAAGATGACATGCTACCTAAACAACTCTCTAGCAGTAATTGCTTTTTGGTTTGTTACAGTGACGTGGATCCATACAAATTACAAAGGCCAATTCCCGGTCCCTCCGGTGTCCTGCAATGACCCTGCAGAGCTCAACCTGTCGAGTAGCGGCCAGGATTACAGCTTCATAGGCAATTGGCACTGGGTGAAAAATTGGTTACAAAGATCGTGGGATAAAAAAAAAATGCAATAATCAGTTTGTTGTTTAAACCTCTGAGAGTGTACCCTTACAGGTCCATTTGGTAAAATGTGTACACTATACACTCTAAATGAACACCAAGGATTTCACAGTGTAGCGGTATACTGTATAACCTCTCTGATTGTACTGATTTTCAGACGTAGCAATATGACAGCTATGCAGTAAAAATATCCATGTGGGTAAACTGGAACAGGGCATCGAGTTGCTCCTCATGAGAACTTTCCAATTCGCCATACTTCTGTTGCTAATATATCCATGATCTGACAAGCTCTCAGTCTCCTTCAGCAGAATTTATCCAATTAATTTGACCATGACTTTGGATCATGGAGCATTATCTGGACAAACTGTTTTCCTAAAAAGTCCTAACTTTTAAGTTTTATGTGAACATGAAACATTGTGGCCATATACGTACACTGCCAAGCAGATTTTGTCAAGCTGCACATGCAGTCACTGTTGAAATGTTTGTTTTACTTTTCCTCTTGGATTTGAAGTACCTCTAAGACTACTCTCAGGAGAGATGCACGACAAACAGAATAACGCACACTGGCGGCAATACACTCGACTTATGCAAGCAAGTCCTTTAATGCTTGGGCCAGCTGTCCAAACAGAGGACAGCTGAAGTTAATAACCGCAGAAGAACATACAGCAGACAACGTTCATTTAGAAAGGGTTTAGCTATATTGTGAATTTTTCGGATTCATAAAACGAGGTATTTCAGGAGTATTCCATCAGAATTCTTTGTTTGATCCCTCAAACAAATATTGCAGATATTTGTACCTCTAACTTAATAACTTTTGAGCATGCTGTTCAGGTTGATTAGCTGTCTGCTTCTCTTGCTCATTATTAGCCAACAAACACAAGGCCAAACACAACATTTTTATAAATATATTTTAAAATCAACAACACAGCCTTTGAAAGTGCTCTTACAAAAATAAAAAGTATAATACTATTGAACACACAGCAGCTGTCATTCCTCTAACCATCACACGCACGCACACATGCACACACACACACACACACTGACACACACACACACACACACACACACACACACACACACACACACACACACACACACACACACACACACACACACACACTCACTCTAATTGTTTGCTGATTCAAAGCTGTTTAGCGGAACTATGAGGAGTTCATTTCTGTTGTACGCTATAAGAGATTGCTAGTTGCTACTTGAGAGTTCTCGGTTTTGTCACGTGACCCTACCCTATCATTTTGACCATACTGTAGCTACAGTACCTCAGGACATTAACAATAATTGGATGGATTGAGATCAATGTGTAGTTCACCCATATACCATATAGGCTATACTAGCTGTACAGGCTAGGTGAGAGCAATGCACTGAAGCCTCTTGCATGGTGGGGTTAGTGGGGTCATAGTGGGGTTAGTGGGGTTAGTGGGGTCATAGTGGGGTTAGTGGGGTCATAGTGGGCTTAGTGAGGTCATACAGGCTAGGTGAGAGCAATCCAGTGAATTTGCAGTGCCGGATTTCTCATGAGTGGGCCTACTGTACGTGGAATGGTTGGGAATTATAACATGTTTATTGCTATAACAGGATTTTCAGATTCCTGTTTTACTGGAAAAAGGGATTACTTTTTTACTAATTATTATAATTTAAATTTAATTGAATTTTTTCTTGTAACTATTTGATGCTATTGCTGCTTTAACCAGCATATAAAAGTATCTCTTCTAAAAATATATATAATAATAGTTTCTCATCTCTACTCCATAAGGTAAGGAGGGAGGGCTGAGCCCCACTCGCCCATTGATACCAGCCACCCACGCTCCTCGGAGCACAAGTCTCCGACAGGTCAGGTAGGATATTGTAGGCCAGCAATGTTCAAAACTATTTAATTCATAGCAGTACCGTAGTACGGATGAAACAAAGATAGTTACAGACAAGGGTGGAGCACACCTACAGAATCCTATTGCCAGACAGTACATTTGATGTTTAACCATTAATTCTTAAGCTTTTTGAGACAAAGTAATCGAAAGGGTCAGATCAATCAAATGCATCATGCTATACCTATTATAACTTAAATCAGTAACACAAAATAACTGACATGAGTGTCTTTTAATCCTCAAAGACTGCAGAGACATTTTGAGACATGGCATGCCGTACCGGTTTGGTAACATCCGTTTTAGGCCACTACAACACTATTTATTCAGAACTATCCATGGTATGTCTGAGATTTTGTCTTTTGCATTTTTCGGCAATGGCCGTGAATGATATTTGATGTCCATAGTCATCTCCCACCCTCCCTTTTTGGGGCCCTGTTCCTCTGGCCGCTCTCTCCTGGAGAGGAGAGGCACCTGGCCGTTCCTTCAAGGAATTCCTCCCACAGCGAGGAACAATGCTCAGGGGGGTGTATATATAGGCCTACCAGTACACATCGTAGGTTCTCTGATGGCAAAAGAGGAGAATGGGCCAGGCGGTCCTCATGTATGTTTATGTGTGTGAGAGGGGGTGCTTTGTGAACTTGTCCTGTACAAACGTTCTCCGATGATTGAAGTCCGGGGAGAATAACAAACAAGCATCTTAGCGGTATGGCAGATGTCTCCTCTTGATAGAGACTTCAGAACCTCATTGCTGTGGTCACGTCTGACTCTGACTTTCTGTTATGTAAGAAAAAGTCACAAGCACTATATAGCTTCATTGTGTTGCATCCTGTCGTTTGCCTCACCAAGTGCTCCAAATGCTCTGCCATGACACGTACAGTACGTTGGAAACATTCTTGACTTGTATTTCAGGAGGTTAAAAATGACTGTGAATGTTATTGACGTTGGACTAATACAGCACACATGCAGTAAGTGAGTAATCGCTGGCTGTCTTGTATGTGGGTGGCTCAAAAAGCTCCAATTGGGGGTCACGGTGGCACAGTCAGTAGTGCTGTTGGCTGTCGCCTCACAGCTAGAAGGTCCTGGGTTCCATTCCCGCTCGGGACGCTGTGGGCGCTGGTGGCTGTCCTTTCCTCTGCGTCGTCAGTGCCCATACTCGAGGCAACGTTGGCGAAAGGGCCTTTCTGTGTGGAGTTTGCATGTTCCCCCTGTGTAGGTACCCTCACAAAAAATATGCAGTAATCCTGGTCTCTAAACTACCTCCCCTTGGCCAGCCGGGGCGCCTGATGGAGGGGAAGGAACTGGTTGGAATAATGTGTTCCTTCCACGCGCTACGTCCAACCAGCGAAACTCCCCCCTGTCAGGTGTAAAGGAGCGACTTGGACACTCATGCATGAAGGAAGCATGAGTTCAAGTCTGTTGCTCTCAGGTTGGCGGAGGGTGTGTAGAGGCCAGGATCACATTAGATAATTGACACAGGGGTGAAAAAGGGGTTCCAGGCACCTTGGCCGAGTCTGGCAGTGTGCCACGGGTTCGACTCCCGATCCCGACGGCCTTTACTGCATGTCACTCCCCCATCTCTCTCCCTCATTTCCTGTCAGCCTACTGTCTGTCTCTCTATTAAAAATATAAAATAATTTAAAAAAAAAAGGAAGTAGTTGAAAATAATTCTGAACACTAATAAATACATTTCTTGTTTGTGTTATCATCACCATAATTATTACGGAATAATCACAACTTTCAACTTTTTTGACAAACACGACCACCTCAGCAAAGAAGAAAACAACTTCTCAGAAGTTATTTTCTTCAACACCTACAGTAATGGTACGTGTGAGTCATATCCGTCAAAACACCACAGACAGTGTCACGTGTTACCAGCGTTAGTGCTTATGTTCCACAGGAATGATGAGTCACCACCTACTTTCCCCACATTATGCACTGGGCAATTCTCACCAAAATGTAGCCGCCCGCTCATAAATGGAGCTCAAATCCCGAGCAATTGCATAACCCCACAAATTGTCCACAGCATGGTGTGACCTTGCGACCGTGCTCGTGATAATGAAAGAGGGAATTTGCCTCTCTCCCCAACTTGCCGAGACCACTGGGCCATTATGGGGGGTTGGCCTTAATTGACTTGGATCACAGCATCTTCCAGCAGAACAAACTGAATGGGCTTAGTGATCTGTGATGCAATGTATTCTCCATCTTCACCTCTCATTATGGGGATGGTTGTGTCCATACGGGCCGAGGGGACACGGGAGGTTGCCCATCTCCCTGCTTGAGGGGAAAGCTCCTTGGCAGAGATGCTCTTCCTACAAAAAAGGCTGAGGCCTGCAGCTTTGAAGAATATTTGTTTTGATGGGTTAAGACCGAAGTAATTATCTTCATCTTTTGTTTTTTTATAATTCAAATGTTTATTTATTTTCCAAAATGGTACATATCAGTTTAGTACAATACAATGCAGCAGCAGCAAGAAACAAAACAACAAAAGAAAAAAAAGAAAAACAAAGAAATCATTTAACATTCATGTACATCCAAAATTCGACCCATGTCTCTTTCCCCATTCACCCTGCCCAACATATATTCATATGATGTGATTTTAATCATTTCTTCATTCCATTCTTTAAGCCAGTGATTCCCAAAGTGGGGTCCGGGGACCCCCAGGGGTACCTGAGGGAGTTCCAGGGGGTCCCCAGCTAAATGATAGTTTGTAACCAAACTGGAACCAAACTCTGAGAGTGGACAAATGGAACCAAATGGTTCCATTTCTCAGAGTTAAAATAACATTGATTTTACAATATAAATTGGGGGTCCCAGAGATAGAAATGCCATTAATTGGGGGTCTGTAGACTAATGCATGTCAAACTGGGAGTCCTTGAACGGGTTGAGAATCACTGCTAGAGCCGTAAACATCTTCTCTTATGGGGGTCCCTGGCATATATTGTTTCAAATGGGGGTCCGCAGGGCTAATTAGTGTCAATTTGGGGGTCCTTGACATGAAAAGGTTTGGGAACCCCTGCTTTAAGCCCAGGTGTTCTAGGGACCTTCCAATTATGCAGCAGTATTCTGGCAGCTGTAACAACTTAACAAGTCCAACCTTTATAACAGTGACATCATTTTTAGATATGGCAGGGACAACAGTCCTGTCCCCTAATAGACAGATAGCTGCGGATCCCTGGGCAATGTGAATCCCACCCATTTCTCAAGGAATTCCAGTACCTTACACCAGAAAGGGTATACCATGCGACAGTCCCATATCATATGCATATATGTGCCAATTTATTATTTTCATTTCCAAATGTATTCCCATTTTAAGTAATCTATAGTCGGTGTCAAATAATATCTATGAATTATCTTATACTGAATACATTTCCCTCTTGCTTCACTAATCCCACTTCCTACATTTGCAATTATCTTCATTTTAAACTAAGGTTAGGCAACCTTGGCACAGGGGAGGGTTATCACTGGCACACTTATGAGAGGTCTTTTTTTCTTTAATTTTTTTTATACGGTATTCAAAAACAGTTTAGTCAGATAAATGAAGTCCACTCGCATTATACAAATTACATCCTGCACATTGTTTTCATTCAAACTGACTAACTGACTGACTGGCTGGCTGGCTGGCTGGCTGGCTGGCTGACTGACTGACTGACTGACTGGGGAGGGAGTCCTGGAGATGGGTTAGTCTAATGATCCTGACATGAAAGAAAATATCACAAAAGAAGAAGAAAAAAATAAAGGTTGTTACGGTATGTAGTATATTTATATCACAAATGTATTCTCCGTGCCATTTCTTAAAATATAGTTGTTTGGATTCACTAGTTGTTCATCCTGTTCTAGCCTGTCCTGTATACAGTTTTGAGTGCTCTTACATTGTTTAGTTATTAACGGTGTGGATTCAATCATCGATGTCTGAGCATGAGGTGCAGACTTCTATTAATTGCACATCAGATAATAAATTGGTTTCTCATGTCTGAAACGTGAATGCAGATGTATTCTATTTTCAAGTGTGAACGTGTCGCCTCTTTAGGTTGACAGATTTCTTACTTCCTCATCTCTTCCTTCTCATGACTATTGGCTATATTAGCGGTGTCTCCATACACTTTTTTCGTTTCCGATCCGATCCTGATACCACAATTTCTGTGTTAACCGATACCGAATACCGATACCAGAGAATAATATTTATAATAATAAGTCCAAATAATAAGTCCACCGACTGGGAATAGTGTTTATAGCTATATATCTTGTTGTGTTTATAGCAGACTCCTCACTCAAATGTGCACTTGCAGTTTGGGCAACTCCAAAGCAAACTCCACATGCCCCAACATTGTATTTACCATAGTGTTGTCAACCCCTTACCCCTGCGTCAGATCTGTGGTTAGACTGACATATTCGCAGATACCGATGTGACCCGATATGACCAAATAAGGGCCGATGGATCCGATACTGATACAGTATCGGGACTAGGGGTGTCCAAAAAATAATACTGATACAGTATCGGGACTAGGGGTGTCCAAAAAATCCATTCGAATTAGAGTCGAGATTCCCGCTATGAACGATTCAAAATCAATTCATAATTTCCAAAAATCGATATATATTATATATTATATATATATATATATATATATTATTATTTTCCTGCTTACAGTTACAGGAGTTACATGGTGTTTGTGTTATGAAATGTAAGCTTACCCTAATCACAGTTACTGTAGTTATACTAGTCACTTCAGTTCAGCACAGCTGTATTGTAGTATTGAATCGAGAATCATTTTGAATAGAGAATAGTTTTCTATCTGGAAAGAAAATGCTTTAGAATTCAATTTTGAATTGAACTGTGACCCCAACAATCGGAATCGAATCGAGGGACACCCAAAGATTTGCAGCCCTAATCGGGACATCTCTAATTTGCACTATAGTAAAACAACCTGTGAGATTGAAATGGACAAGAAGGAAGTGTCTTGTCTGTGTCATCATGTCCTCTGCCATACATCTGTGGGGCTCCGCTGGTGGTGATCTCTGAACCATACATAACCCTTCATGTCTGTCTCAGCCTCCTCCCTGGGCAGCCATTCCCCACTGGGTCAGCTCCTCTGTGCAGATGCTGTGCTTATACATCCAAGATGGTTCACTCTCTACTCTCTGGTGGCGGCTTCAAAGGAAACTGACAGGTGGCTAACCCCTAGCTCCATGTACTGGAAGGTCAACGCTATGATCAAAGAAATTGGGGGAAAGATTAGAATGTCTCGATCTGCTTTGAATTCATACCCCAAAACATTCATAGCCTACTACTACTACTGCATACAGATATACCGGTAACCTATTCCATCCATTTTATTTGTTTGATTTATATGTAAATGATGATACATCATACAGAATAGACAGTGTGTGTGTGTGTGTGTGTGTGTGTGTGTGTGTGTGTGTGCGCGCGCGTGCGTGTGCGCGCGCGAGAGAGGGGAGGTGGAGTGTCTGTTGTAAAATATATTTATAACAAAGAGATTAAGCATAAATTATGATTCGAACAAAGGAATCAAATTTGAATGAAACATTTATTTATTTATTTATTACAAACCAGTTTAGATATAGCCTATAATAACTCTGAGATAGATAAAGGGACGAGAGATATATAATATACTGTCATCGACGTCCTCGTGCGGTGTGAGTGTGACATCAAAACAGCTTCAGCCAATGACCTAGAAACGGGTGCTTTACGTGCGTAAACAGGGAGGGTGGTCTTTGTGACGCATGGATGGATGGCATATATAGGTGACAGCACAGCAGCAGCAGCTGATTTGATTGCTGAATGATTGCCTGTCAGTGTCAACACATTGGATCCGTTGATTCCGTTCGATGTATTAATTCATCGGACGTGCATTGTCTGTTTTGTCCTGTGTGACCAGTGCGTTGCATAAGATATACGACTATAGGCCTATAGTAGTGTAGTGTGAGTGTCATTCCCTTTGTCTAGACTGGCACGTGTATCAGTTGCAAGCAAGCCTGTATGCACGTACGAGACGATCATAGCCATACACAAATATAAAATGTAGAAAAAATAGGAAAATTGTGAATGTGAACTAAACTGAAGTGAAGTGAACGAATTTGAAATTGTACTTTATTGCGCTGAACCATTTAAAAAAATATATATATAACGGTCAAAATAAATAAACGACACTGCCTGGGAATCTGGGATGAAGGTTACTATAGTAGGGCGCGTGTCAGATAATACGAGAGCTGCCTGTGCGCGCGACTAGCCTACTGTAACGACAGAATACATTGATTGGATCGTAGCTCCATACGGGAGGCGGAACCTGGACCCCCTCCTCGCCTCGACATCCCACTTTGAACAGATTATGATGAGGACAATTTGGTGAAGAACACACATGACATTTACACTGCAATTTAGAGCAGGGAACGCGGAACGGAACGGAGTGGACCCCGTCGTGGCGCTGAGAGGAGTGGTGGCGCACCGAGCCCAAGTAAGAACCAGAGAGGACATCCATCATCATCATCATCATCATCATCATCATCCGTGTGGAGATATTTGGAGTTTGGGGAGGAAAGACAGACAGACCTGGTAAGAATATATAGATCCACCGTTATAACCTCGACCCTCTCCGATATGGTGCACGATTGGGTCAGCTTTTAACGTCATCGGCTGAACATCTCGCGTTTTAGCTAAATGCAAAACTTTTGAATCTCTTTTTCTCTCCAAGGAACGGAGAAATGTAAAAGCCTAGGTGGAAAACGCTTGCGTTGTGTATGAAAGCAAAAGGCATGCTAGATAACGGTTTCAGTCTAGCTCGATCAAGGTGATGTCCCCCGAAGCCAGCCAGGTAGGCTATAGGTTGGTGGAGATCGAGGCGAGGCAAATAGCCAGATTCATATAACAAGCGTCCTACTCCTCCTATCATTTGTGGAACAAAATGCGTTGACAGCGATTGTTTGATCACTGCCGAGCAGCAAAATAGCCGGCGTTCATCTTTCAAGCCTCGTTGGAACGAACGGGTAGAAATTACATTGTTTTCACAATAATACAGCTAATGAGTCTGGCACGGTGGCACCCTGTTGCACCCTGTCCATTGGCCCGTCTCCGAGGCTCAGAGCCAGCTGCCCATGCATGCATAAAATGCTTGAATCCCGGCTTGTAGGGTAGGAGGATGTAGCCTATAATTTAATTTTACATTATGCAATTGATGATGGTGCGTAGCGTAGCCTACCACTTAACTGCTTGGATACAGGTGTCGACTGGAATGTCCATTTAGGACGATCTCACGATCATCAATCTGATGTTCAAATGACGAGGATCTTTTGTACAATATAATGATTATAGTGGCCTACTTAGGCTACTGATTTTTTTTCCTTTTGGTGCTGTAATGTATAATGTTCAAAGAACTCCATACATGGTTATATATCCCCCATTCCCCGGTCACTGCCAGTTGTAAAATGGATGATAAATACTATGTATGGAGTATGGGCACTCACCCATAGCTAAAGCCTCCCCCATTGGCCATGAGCCATGACTCATTCTCACTTTTCAGGTGCTTTATGAAGGCGGAACAGGCCATCAAACAAACACGACTGTTAATTGGGAAACAATGAATGAGACCATTAAAAATGCATGCGTTAACATTGTCAATTTGTCATCATGAGGATATAGTCCTCCTGTCTGCCAGTTAGTTGCTCAATTCAGGGAATCCATGGGCTGAAAAAGAAAAAAGAAAAAACAGATCTTCTTCTAAGGAGTCTCCTTCACATGGGGATTGGGGACTTATGGCAAGCAGGTGGAACTGAACTGATAAGCTTGATAAGCTGAAATGATCAGTTATGCTCTGTCTGTGCTGCATATATTTAATTCTCTATACTTGCTTGCAAGTCTGACCTCACTCCACTCCAGTGCACTGATTACATTCTCAAAAGACTGATCCGGTCTCAGCCGGAGTTGGCATTCTGAGCTCTTGATCTGGTATTTTGAACATAAAAGCTTGTGTTTTTCACGCATACAAAAGTATAAGTTGTTGTGTGTGCAGTGTGCTTATTGTGGGTGGCCACATGTGGAATGCATTATAGATCGTGTTAGTTGTTACAGATTCTATATGGATTTAATAGTATGCAACAAGTGAAGTGGGCGAGAATCCATCCTACAATGTTGCAATCACATTGGATATCACTTCAGTGTTTTATTTCTTAATCCAAATCATTGGCTGTTTCAGTTTCTGCAACGGACGACTTGGTAAACCGATTACTATTATCTCTATATGATCTCTCAGAATCCCACTTTCATTATGTGGCAGGATTGTTGTTGATTGATATCCTAGTGCTAACTCAAGTCTGCATGCTACTTCCATGATGGTCATGTGAGAGTTAATGGACAGCTAAGTGGGCACAGTGATTCACTCAGCTCCTCTTCAATTTGATCAACCTATCTTATAATACGCTATACGGCTATACCCCTCTCCTGGTCTCCTGGCCGGCAGGTATTGGTTTACCTCTGCAGGAATGAAAAGAAAACAATAAGTGAATTATTGGGTTTCACGCCGTGGGCCACTGCACACAAAAATGAAGCCCCCTACAGTGACTTTGTTCTAAGAATCTAATATCATGGTCAAATCGCAAGACTAGAAAGACATATAAGCCTGTGTCTGGTCTGGAGGCTTGATTGACCGTTTCTTTTATTACATTAGATTATTGAGCGACCTGCTAGAGCCAGGCAGGGCCATTCCCCATCATGACCTGTTCAAGGTATCCTTACTCCAGGCGTTTGGTTTCAAATCCCATACTTATCTTAGATACAGCAGCCGTCCATTTGGGAATGTCCCTTTGAGAGCAATGCATTTTTAGCAAGAGGAGTGTTTGTCACAAATCATGGCATGCCACTACTTGTTCATTAATTGCATTAGCCTACATTATTGCAAGATCTTGGTATTCTGAGATGGGCCGATGTTTGAGACACACATAATCCAATGTCAAACTAGTAACAAAACGAAAACATAAACACAAACATTCAGGTTAGAATAAACATAGGCTACAGAAATATAACAAATATTGAACAATAAATAAAACAACACAAAGAAAATACAAACACGCCTCACTGGCACTGCTGCATTAGCCTGGCGGGGCCTAGCCTTGCCTCACCAGGCTTTCCACCACCTCGGAGGAAAGCCTGGTCTCTGTATGATCAGGTCGGGAGCGGATGATATCGTTACGTCATGTAAAGTCAGGAACAATCAAACGGAACTTCCTTTTCCCTCAAACCGGAAGAATAACAATAAAAGCTCTCGTAGCCTGTAGCTTTTATTGAGAAAAATCAGTTTGAGGGAAAAGGAAGTTGCCGCCCGATATTTTACGATATATATTTTTGGCTTTTTCTGCCTTTATTGATAGGTTGAAAGTAATTTGACAGGAAATGGGGAGAGAGATGGGGGGGAAGACACGCAGCAAAGGCCGTCGGCGGGATCTGGAGTCGAACCCGCGCCACGCCCAGACGCTTGAGCTAACCGTCCGGGCCGAATGCCCATAAACTCTGAAGTGCCCATAACACTGCGACGCACACTGAAATACAATTAATTCAATCAATGAGACGTTCAAACCACACAGTATTGTCTTAAGATGTATTACAACTAATAAGCACATAAAGCTGTTAGCGACACGCTGACCAACAGCCGGTCCAACCGGAAGTGTAAAGAAGAAGTGTAAAGATCGACTCATTCATAGTCTGGCGGTGGCGGTCGTTTACTCTTCACCGTGGCTCGTGACGTCATGTTGTAGTTCGGTGGTCACCTCACCACCGAAAATCCAGACTATGAATGAACCGTAACACTAAAGTCCTATTCATACCTCAGTTTTAGGTGATAAAATGACCACTGAAAACTACAACATGATGTCATGCCACCACGGTGATAAAGCCACTCACCGCTCACCCCAGCACTTCTCTCTGTTTTTACTTAAGACGCTCATGGTCTACCTGTGACAATATATAGCGTTCCGGCATAAATTAAACATTTCCTCTTTTCACATTGGCTCTTCTGGCACAGTTGTTAACTCAAAACCAAATTCAATTGGGCAAATAAATCACATAAGGAATAAGGAACATAAACTAAAAAAATAATCACAACATAATTGTGGCAGCAGTGACACTCAGATTGATTTACTGAAGCCATAGTGCTTTTGACTTCTTTGTGTTCAATGCAACTGTGGGTGGAGAGTTTTTATCATTATTAAGCCGCTACCCTGCTGTATGTGCTCAGAAGTCCTGTCTGTCAGTGGAATGGGATTGGGAATGGGTTGCTTTGTGGCATGTGATGCAGTCAGCAGTGCAGCACGCACGTACACACGCATGCACGCACACACACACACACGCACACGCACACGCACACGCACACGCATGCACACACCACACCACAGTGCCTACTACTGTGTGCGTTGAATTTTCAGCTGAATGACTGTATTTTTCCTGTCATGCATCTCTCTCTCTCCCCATGTGAGAGAGGATGCTCAGTCACCAGGAGCTCGGAGCACATGACTCAGAGACGGCGCTACCTTCCATTATCCACACTTACACCATTGATATCAACTAGCCTATTAGACGCTTTCCTGGGCTGTCAATGCCAACCTTCATGACATGTCCAATGTTCAGCATCCATCTTCACTGGAGCTTCAGTAGTAACTGACCACAGGGAGGCTTCTAGATCACTGCTTCTAAAACATTTTAATCTTGCATTCATTTAGACCTGATGCTGATTCTAAAAAAAAATGGCTTCTAACAGTTTTCTGAAAACCCTATATGTTTGTATGTCAGTGCATGGTGCTCAACCTTTTCCATGTCAAGGACCCCCAGAATTATCTGCATTTGGCCACGGATCCCCATCTGGAAATATGTTTTTCCAGGGACCCCCCAGAAGCAAAGATTTGAGTTTAAAATGTTGGCTCTGAAAGAATATATATTCAAAGATTCGTGTCACAATCTTTCAAAAATAGCAGATCTACAAGCTTGTAGATCTGCTATTTTTCAATAGCTAAACTATACATAATCCTTTAAACACCAAAAGGGGTTCCCATCCCCATTAAGACCTAGGCTGATTCTACAAATGCAAAAGCTGAAAATGCCTTTTGTGATGTTGAAGGCTGCAGATTCACTCAGTGTTTTCTGGGTATAAGCTTTCAAAAAGAGTCAACAAGTTGGAATACATTTTAACTTGTTTTATACACATATTCGATCGGTAAATATCGGTTATCGGTATCGATAGCATTAATAAATGCTGTTGACAATGCGTGCGTCTGTGGGTGCACGGGTGGCGGGATGGGGTGGTAGATTAAAATATACTTCAATGTGAGAGAAGGTCACTCCATGTGATGAATGGACATGTTATGACATGATCTGTGTTCACCAGGGAATGCAAAATGATTAACGATGACAACCAGATATTTCCATGTATATTTAGAAACCTATCGGTGTACATTTATTCCAACCAGTATTCAATCTGCATCATTTCCTCATACAGCTAAAGCCCAGGGAAATAGTAGCAGTGGGAGGATTACGCACGCACGCACGCACGCACGCACGCACGCACGCACGCACGCACGCACGCACGCACGCACAACCCTCTCAAGGGCACTTTTAAAGAAGATGAGGGCTGTGACACACAGATTTCAACCTTGAGCAAGATACAGACCTCGGCCCTAACTGATCCTGATGAGCAATTTGGTTCCTGGAGAGAGAGAGAGAGAGAGAGAGAGAGAGAGAGAGAGGAGAGAAGAGAGAGAGAGGAGAGAAGAGAGAGAGAGAGAGAGAGAGAGAGAGAGAGAGAGAGAGAGAGAGAGTGTGTGTGTGTGTGTGTGTGTGTGTGTGTGTATGAATGGGCACATTGTAAAGCTTTGGATAAAGCTGCTATATAAATGCTTCACTTACCATTTCACTAGGCATTTGACCCAATGACCTTATAGTGTTTGTTTGTGTGTGTATGTGTGTGAGTGCGTGCGTGCATGTGTCACGTGCGTGCGTGCGTGTGTCACGTGCGTGCGTAATATTTTTATTTACTATACTACGGTCACAGAATACAGGCCTGTAAATTTTGGTTGGACTTTTGGACTACATTGAGGAGACACATTATGATGCCAGAACCAAAAACAAACAGTTTCTCCACATCAATCCTTCCAATCAATCGTGTAAGCTGCTTCGCTAGAGGAATATCCCTTATCATCCTGGCCTTGAACTGTTTGCATCCATTCCATGTACCATGTATTTAGTCCAATGATGTCTGGAATAACCTCACCATCTGTCTATATCCCCTGACTTGTGATTTGTTTAGTTCTTTCCCACACCACTCACTTGTGCTTCAATTCCCTTACTTTTGCAAATTTCCAGCAACATTCCGCTGCTTCTCTGTGCAGTGTGTTAATTACATTTGCCCTACATCTCTCCTCTCTTGCCCTTCTCTTCATGCCTCATGTGCTCAACCGCCCATATGCCCTCCATTGTCTGGTCATTTCAAGTCCTATTGTGTGCTGTCACGTCTGTGGCCGTGTTACTGTAATGTTGTCCTGTCCCCCCACCTTTCCGAGGGGTGTCCTCTCCTGCTGTGCGCGGTGGGAGTTGAGCCAGAGTGACAGGATGAAACTACGCGCTATAAATAAACCACATTTGCAGTGAGTCACCAGACTTCTGCTCCCATGCACGCACACGAGCATGTCACGAGACAGCCGGAGACAATGCCTTGCACCTCGCACCTCGCGGGCAGCCTCCACGTGGCACCGCTGACAGCCTGAAGCCACAGGCCACTGCCTGGTGCCCGCGGCCAACCATCCGCCAGTCAGGCCAAGCAACAACACGGTGAACTGACCTTGGCTCCTCTTACTTCCACAGTCAGAGAATCAAGGACATGAGCAGAGCCCAGTGATGCAGGATATGGAGCAGAGATGAAAACAAGGGTTTCTGGTCCATGTCAACATACTCTCAGTCAAAAGGACGGTTTTACTGAGTAGGCAATGTGTCATGGGGCAACCCGTGCCCTATAGACTCCACAATGTGAAACTGAACATTACAAACGCACACTGCACAGCTGCTTCCATTAATTGACTGTCATCAAGCTCCTTGGAGGTGTGGCTATGTGTGGCATCTTATACTACTTATCTGTGTTGCCTATAATGCTATCATAATTGTTTTGTGTTTGATGTGATGCCTTGGAAAACAGTCAGACTCTAAATATGTAATTGTATAGTTGGTCTAACTCATGGGTCATGGTTTACCTTGTTTGAGTAGATTGGTCCAATTACTAATCATTGTGGGTGGGTCTCACCTGGTATATAAGGGAGGCTTGTGGAAATGAGTGGAAAATGTTCAGTTTTGCTTGAGACTAACAAAGGAGACAACTCCAGGGGAAAGCTGGCAGGGCCAGGAAGGCATAGCCTGTTTTCAGTTTCTTAAATTCTTGGTTTGTTGTTTTTCCTTAGTTGAGTTGTCAAGTGCTCATGTCTTACTTTATGTTATTTGAAAGTGTATTGTAAGTCTTTATTCGGGAAGTATTATTTTTGCCTGCGCAGTCAAATCCAGCATGGGTCGTTCACTCTGTGTTTTGAGGTAAATAAAATACCAGAAAAGATCTACATTCTTGGACTGTCGATTCTTGGAGCCTTGGCCGTTCGGGCAACTTTACATGTGGTGGCAGCGGAAAAAGAAGAAAAGACAGTCCAGAATGCCTACAAAACAACATCACCAGCAGCAGAAAGCCATACTCTTGGAGGAAGAGGGTGCCACAGGGGGAGCTGTCGAGGAAGGCTTCCAACCCATGAGGGACACAGCCACTTCCCAAGAGGCAAGCTTTGCCAACCACATCAAGCTGGTGGAGCCATTTCATCAGTTCCAGAGGGACAAGGGTACAGAGAAGGTGAAGGAGGCAGCAGCTCAGTGGCCTCAACCTCCGGATGGCCCAGCTCCAGTGGACATGGAGGCACAGGGTGCACAGCCAATGCACCTGCGGGGGAAGCAGTGTCTACTACTGGTTTACTTGTGGGGTGAGAACTTTGGTGGTCTTCTTTCGAGGACGCCACAGGGGGCGTCATCTGACGGGCCAGGAAGGCATAGCCTGTTTTCAGTTTCTTAAGTTCTTGGTTTGTTGTTTTTCCTTAGTTGAGTTGTCAAGTGTTCATGTCTTACTTTCTGTTATTTGAAAGTGTATTGTAAGTCTTTATTCGGGAAGTATTATTTTTGCCTGCGCAGTCAAATCCAGCATGGGTCGTTCACTCAAAAGATCTACGTTCTTGGAGCCTTGGCCGTTCGGGCAACTTTACACAATGAATGAAGCAAAAATAACTGAATTGATTATTGTACCGGTTGCCTTTTCCCTTGCAGACTTTAATTCTTTCTCTGCATAAATAGTTGGAGATCATGCTTCTGTTTGCGTGCACGGCACACATTCATATTTGCCCATAATAGGCGGTGTTTGTGTCTGCGGTGCCAAGCCACTGTTGTGCTCATCATCATAATGCCATTCATAATGCCAGCATTTGTAGAGAGAAAAGTAGGTTACCAAATCATCAAAGGAGATTGCAGAGCGAATGAATCAGCATTCCCCCACCCCCGCTTCCCCTCCACCCCTCACAATGCGTGGTTTAATCCTGGTTGGAGGCTTGTGTACTGCATGATAAAATACGTGACTTGTTTGCGAGAGATAATACCGCCCACCTGACCGTGGATATTATTTAGATGTGTTGCCAAAACGATACGGCGCCATGCATTATTCTGATTATTCTGACGACGTGCAGCTCTCACTCCCAGCTCAGCCCCGCGCAGGGATGAGGAGCGTCTCAGAAGATGACACACACATATTTGACTTGGCACCGCCGTTCACCCAGCTGGCTTAATCACAGTGGGACTCCGGGCTACGACGTCACAGACTGTTTTATAATTGGCATAATTTAGGCTGAAATGCCTAAATTTCCACAGCGACTTGGACTTTTATTGGGCTCTAGACAATGAATATGTTAAAATAATCACATGAATATAGACCGCGGAGAGAACCGTGCAGAGACTCAAGAGATGGGTAAACAATGAATCATAGCCTAAACAACAGGTTATCTAAATAATATTTTGTACATTTTAAACTAGAGATGATACTGTATCGGTATCGGGAAAAGTATCGGATAGGCCCTTATTTGTCATATTGGTATCGGTGAATATGTCAGTCTAACCACCGATCCGACACAGGGGTAAGGGGTTGACACTATGGCAGGTAAATAAAATGTTGGGGCACGTGGAGTTTGTTTTTTAGTTGCCCAAACTGCAAGTGCACATGTGAGTGAGGAGTCTGCTATAAACACAGCATGAGTTCACAACACTGGTATCGGTATTCCCCTATTTGAAACTATTATATGGGACCTACTGTATAGTAAGCTGGATACCAGTATAAGGTATATTTCTGCTAATATTATTGTCTCATTTTGTATGTCTGTGGCAAAAAAAGGGGAAAAGGCCAGCATGGAGATGACCCCTGGTTTCATCTTGTGGCCAATGTATTCTTATAGACTTATACATGTTTCTCCACTATATTTTTTCTGTATTCAATGCAATTGTGAACAATAGCCAAGTAAGATAATATATAAAATATCCACTGGCCAATAATACGATTCACTGCAGCTCAACAGTCAGTGTGAGGGGTGGTCAGCCCAGGAGATGTCTATGAACTCTGCGTTTAAAGGCTTGAAGGCCATTGTCTGTGATGGAATCTACTACATGCTCTGATAGGTAGGCTGTTCCTGCACTCGGACAGTAGTGTGGACTGTGGAGAAATGTTCTGTCCAATTCGTGTTTTGGAGCCTGGTGGGTTCAAGAGCATGTTCTGGAGTGGCTGTGCAAAGTGTGCATATAGGCGGGTGTTTCGCCGTCTGACACATGGTGGAGGGAACATTCTGTGTTTACAACATTAGGCCTACATATTAGTGTGCATGATTAATAACACCTGCTTCTGGCTATGGGAGAGAGTAATGAGCACTCATTACAGCACAGTCTGAGACATTGAATACAATTTCACTGTTGAAATTCAGTGGTATTCCTCTATTTATTAGTCTGTCTTATACTCACTTTGTACTAATATAATAATTATATTATGTGATTTAATAGATAAAACATCTAGCATCTGTAAACTGCTCTTACTGTATGCTCTCAAGTGGAAATGCTGGTGGTGCTATATGCTTGATTTCTGAGCAATTGCAATTATTTGTCTCTTTTTACATACAGTATACTGTATGCCTTAAGTAGAAGATTGCCCTCGTAACAAAAGCATGCTCTTGACTTGTGATTGTGTGTGTGTGTGTGTGTGTGTGTGTGTGTGTGTGTGTGTGTGTGTGTGTGTGTGTGTGTGTGTGTGTGTGTGCGCGTGCGTGCGTGCGTGTGCATGCATGCACACACACACACACACACACACATGCGTAATTGTATGTGTGAAGAACAAGAACACAGACAGATGGTTGTTTGATTGCGCCGCAGTGTCTCCCAGTGTATCTCTGCAGAAATATTTACCAGCCGTGCTTATTTCAGACATCTGCTACATGATCCACCCAATGGTGCTTGCAGTTGCAACCATGCTTAAACACAGCTTTTGTGTGTGGTGTGGTATGTGGTGTGGTGTGATTGTGATGTGATGCTATTCAGTGGCTATTTTTAAAACAGGAGTAAGCGTGCGTGGCTTCATCCTGATCGCCCGTCTGAGTGAGACGGGCTCTATAATCTGTCATCCTGGGCAAAGGCCGTCAGAAGGAACCCCCCCCCCCCACCCCCCGGGCCGATAAATATAGTTTCCTCGTCTATTAGCTGCTCATCAGAGAAATTGTCGGCATTTGTTAATCTGATCTCTCTTAATCTGGAAATCACTTCCTGTTCATCCAGCGAGGGATGATAATGTATTTGTCTGTGACACTTGCTGTCATTTGTTGTTGTTGTTGTGGATGTTGGTGGTGCAACTGTAAACAAAAACAACAGCTGATGCTATTTCCTCAAAAAAAGAGATCCATATCAGTATCCATAACCATATTTGAACATACACTTGCCTTCATATCAGTCCCATGCTATACATTGTGGGTTACACACAGCCACTGAAATGCCCACCAGAGTGACTGGTGAAATCTGAGGATAATATTATACACTGCACTGTAGGATACGTCCCATCGGGGTCAAACCTTCACTTCCCTCTGTTGTGCAGTTGTCCTATCACAAAAAGATGGCCACAATATGGACAATGTTAGATTCAGCCACTTCATTGAAATGATACAGTGGAGCCTCATTGAAGCCTAGGGCCTATAAAGCCCTCTGATAGTCTGGCAAAGTGGTGGATGAGGAGGTATTAAAGTTTGATTATCCATTGAGCAAGCCACACACACACGCGCACGGCACCGTTCAGACTAAAGTAATCAAGACTCCGAGTCATTGTGGTTTGGCATCTGTTTAGGAACCTGGCCCATTTCGCCCTCCGGTTGGATGACGTGTCTTTGTGGAGTAGCTGACGTCAGAAAGGTCAGCGTGAAGCGAACCCACATGCTCTTTGTTGACGGAGACAAATTGCGGTGATGTTTCTGGACGAGGGGTCGAATAAACACTGTCGACGCTGTGAAAAGGAATTGATTTACGGCCCCAAAAGTCATCTGTGATGGACCTAGCCACCCCCATCCCCCCCTTACCCTATTACTGACTTGCTCTTTTGGAATAACAGTCTTTGTGTGAAGCACAGACCTAACATGATCAGATTCTGCTGAGAGAGGCGCTTAGCTTTCTATTCTCCATTTCTCTAGCACTCACAGCAACAACAAGACAGGACGCTACAATGTTTTTACTACAGCACAGCACTTGGTGTTGTAAGAACGGCCTATGACCACGCCTCGAGGGTGATTTTCATTGGATATCGCTGATGCCTCCCTAGTCCCTAGTGATTTTCATTGGATAGAATGAACCCGTTCGAACCCCACCACAGGTGTCCTACGTTTGACTGCAAAGCATCTCCGAATAGTCAGACAAATGCTTAGGCTTCACTCACACCTTTCGATCTAGCATACAACATTGATGCATGCTAGATGTAAACAAAGGGTAAGAGTCAATGCATTTCCAATGGAAGTCACATGGTTTGACACAACATTTTTGTTGTACGGCTTTCGGCTGTTTCGACTGCCCCCCTCCCCCTCATACGACATAAATGTTGTGTCAAATGAATTGCGAGCTTGCATCAGTCAATAAGTCTCATGCATCAGCTATACATCAATCTGTTGTGCACGTGTGAGTCAGGCCTTAGTGTGAGGGAAAGGATAGGGTAGCCTCAGTACCTAGGCTTTTATTTTTGTTCACATCGAAAAGAGTGAACTACAGTGCAGAGGAGCGTCACTCGAAATAATGGTGACGTCATCACGGAGGGGGGAAGGGGCGGGCAATCGGTGAACCAATATTCTCCAGCACTTGCTCCATGCGCTCCCACCCCTCCAGACCAGAATGCACGCTGGCTGGGCCAGGCTAAGGATAGGGTTTTTTTTCCTTTTTTCTCACAATAGTCTGACAAATGTGTGAGGTTTTGGTTAAGGGTAGGGTTATTTTGTGTGAGGTTAAAGTTATATGGTTTGGATTAGTTATTTTGGTTCAGAAACCTTGGCTTGACATTCAACATATGTTTCACACACAGTGTGTCAGGTGTGGACCCAGAAGCAGAACCAAGCAGGAAAACCGATGAAGTCCATTGGTTATTAACACCAAACAATGCACGTGTAGCAGGTGCCAGGTACTATATGCAGACATCAGTCAGGAATACACCACAACATTGATTATAATCTGGCAAGAGAACACTGAACACAGGGGGGGTTTAAATACACAAAGACTAACTAGACACAGGTGAAACAGAACTACAATCAACAGATGATTGGCTGAGACGGCACAGACAGGACACACAGGTGAAATACAATTGCAATACAAGACGCACTGGTGAGACAAGACAGGTAGCAACAATTAGAGCAGACAGGAAACACTACAGGAACATAACTACACAATAAAAGTATAGTATGGAGATGAGAGTGAATCAACAAATGTATTTTCTGGTCAAGCTGATAAATGCCAGTCTTAATCATATAATCATTCAGTCATTGTCTCAATACATTTTCCTTCCTGTTTTGGTGTAATCAGTGTAGTACGGTATACCTAATTTTATCATCTAATTATTTCGCAGGCCTGCGGAAGAGAAATTCATTTCAACACATATGAATTTGTCTGTTTCTATAACTCAAATCGGCTGCTGAGCCAATGAAATTAACTTAAGCTATGTGAAATTTCCCCAGAACAGGAAATGCATAATATTCCACCTAACGTAAAACTATAATGAGTAAATGAGGAACAACTTTAGAATAACGTTATATTCACTCGTAACAAATAATAATAAAAAAGCTTCTCCGGTCAAATATTGATATGCGATTAAACATTTAATTAATGTTGATTACAAAGCCTCTGATTAATTCGATGTTTTTTAAATAGAGTCCCAGCACTAATTGGAATCAGATTGGCCTTGAAAAATCCATATCAATTCAAAAGACTTCTACATGCTATATTCAGTAATGATGTGCATGCAGACAGAGCTGTGGAAGACGAACCCCCAGCATCCCTATTCTGTGGCGAACAGTCGGTGAAAACAGCAGATCTACAAGCTCGCTGAGAATTAGGGCGAGTAGTACCTTCTCATGCACAAAATGGCACATGACGGGACATGGGATTTAGCATGATGTGCATCCTGAGCTTTCCTTCTGTTCAAGTGCATATACTATTTTTCTTTTGCAACAGTGCTGTGGAACTTTCTAATCTGCTCCGAAGAAGGCTAGTGCCGAAACGCGTCAGCGTTCTCAATAAAAGGGTTATTGCATTAAATTGCATCTTCTGAGCCGGTCTTGCATCAATTCTTTTGGAGTGCCACTTTTTCCACTTTGTTGGTTTTAAAGCTGAGCACCCACTGCCTCAACCCAGGGCGGTTTCCAGAGGAAGCACACTGCTTTTCTTTCTTTATCTAGTGATGTAGTATTTACTAATAATACCTGATGTGTATTTTCATCGTGAATCCATGAGTGCCTGCTTGTAGCGCACTGCCCTACTTTTTATGGAATAATATCTCCACACATTTCTCTTGGGTTGCTTGTAGTAGTGACTGTGATCTGGGCCGCTTGGCCCTTCACTATGGATACCAGGTCTGGCAGAATGCACGTGTTTTCACTCTACTTTCAATGATGTCACGTGTCGCCTTTGTTATTTCCCCACGTCGATTGTAGGATGCCGTGACTCTGGCCAATCAGCGCCGCTGTTATGAATCTCCCACTGCTCCAGGCCATTGAAGAGGTGCCCTTGCAAAGCCACAGGCATCCCTCCCGTCAGTTAGCATCCTGAAATTGTGTCCACTCCTCCAGAGGCTCCCTCCGAGCAGCTCTCATTTGTGTTCAATGTTCTTGAGTGACATCTTGGTCCTGTGTAGTGATTTGTCTCTGTTAAAGGAGTGGCCCTGCCCATAGCGTCCCCACTATCAGCATCTCTGTTACAACTTGTGCGTGAATGTGACGTGCGTGCTGGCAGCTGATGCACTTTCTTGGTGCCCTCTTTTCAATTAGGGCCCAATGAAAATACCTTTTTAGGCCCTTGAGTGGTTTGGCTAGCAGCAGCCATGGGGGCCCCCGGGAGCATAATGATGCCTGGCACAATAGAGCCACTGTTCTCCGACTCGTTCCCAGGACACCACACAACATGTGCCATTGTGTGCTTGTGCTTTGCTTGCCCAACCACGTTGCTCGGCTTTAGCCAGGGACACCAAGAGGCCTGACTGTGCAGTAAAGCCCACAGCAACGTCGTGACCGGTAACGCAGGCCCGGAGGGCATGCTGCTAGGTGGAGAGACCATTGGTTTATTCACCTCGCCAATTGTTTCCGATGTGTTCGGATAATCTTAGCGAAAGCATGCGTTTATAAGGAGGCGGGCTTGCAGAGCGGATGTGCCCGAGGGGGGGAGGGGCGGCTGCCAGAAGTGGCTCAGAACAGAGAGTCCTGAGCACTGCTGCCATGCTGGCCCTTCTCACTAAAAGAGAAAACCCCCAGAGAAAAAGTGACATAGAAACGGTTAACGGAGGCACAAATAAACCCCAGAGCCGTTCCTAGCTGGTCATAGCTGGTTCTGCGTTCTTTTCATCTCCCTGTGCGGGTCCGACTGTTAATGTTGTGTGACTCCTCTCTAGACCGCTGCACCCCCACCACTCCTGCACTTCGGCCCCTGCTCGCGGGGGCATAACAAATGGGGTCTTTCAGGGCCAGCGCAATAGGGGGTCTCAGTAGACAGCAGTGTCCGGGAGATGCATGTCACAGGCGGGCATTCAGGTCCCCACGCACCAGCAGGTTAGCTAAGACACCAGTGCTGCAGGGAGAGCCGGGGATGCAAGGCAAGCGGAGCCGAGGGGCCTGCAACGGAGCCGAGGGGCCTGCAGGGGCCCGACTGTACAAAACGCTCTGTGTGTTGCAGCTGACTTTCATGCTCTCTGCATTGAGGAAGCACCAAGAGAATACCTGTCAGTTGACGTGTCAATTACATAATTGTGGGACGCCCGTGGAAACCACAGTTTAACTTTCTGTTTGCTGTAGTCGCGGTTGGAAGGTTTGTATTCAGTGGATGCACACGCACGCACGCACGTGCGGACGCACGCACGCACGTGTCTGTGTGTGTGCGTTTATGCAAGACATGGTGTGTTTAAATGTTTAGGTCTGTGTTCCAGCATTTCTTGGAAAGTGTTTTAGAACTCAGTCACGTTTCTAGAGTCCTGGAAGGAAGCTTGAGGCTCATGTGAACAGCCTTGTATAGTAGTCGTGGCATGCCTCATTTATCTTCCAACATTCCTTGAGTGGCTGGTAACAGATCTTTTTTGTTTCATAGCATTAACACATTGTTAGTGAGGTGTGGTGCAGGGGTAAAGGTCATGGAGTTCCTTCCTATATCCTTGGCCCTATACGCCTGGCATTCTCTGTCGCTGTGCTATAGTGACTCCTACAGGATAGTCGAGGTGTACAACAGGGAGCAGAATTGGGAGGAACAGCATGTCCATATATGCACACATTATGGATTCCCGGTTAAAATTCAGGTGAAGAAAAAAAAATCACACTCATGTGAACTGATCAACAAGCTCTGGTTGGCTGCAGTTTCAGTTATAGTGCTCAGTGTGAATGGCCCTTTTTAGGTGCGTTCAGACTTGAATTTAGATATTTGCCTCGGTTCGTCCCGTTTGTGCTACGGCAGGTCGCGCCGCGCCCGTTTGCGGCGCTCGCACAACTTCTCGTCTTTGCATTGACTTTGTATGTAATCCCGCCGCTCTAACCATCCAAGTCTAAACGTACCTTTAGGCTGATCAACAGTGCCACTTTAGGTCACCGAGTGGTATTGCAGCTGTTGAGGCCTTGTACTCAGACAGACAGACATACACTCAGACTCAGACATACACATGCGGCCAGGCACCGCTCAAAAAAGGTGGCTAGCAAGCAACTCCATATGTATCAGAGGGGACATGTGGTTGACTACAGATCAAACAGTGTATGGGTTAGCAGTGAGTGACACAGGGATACACCTGGAGGGGAGTTGGCACAACCACTATATTGTGTTGTCTGTGTTGTCTGCATTGTACCTAGTATATACGCTCATATTAAAGGCATGTGCATTTTTTTAACTTTAAGTACCACTCTGACACAAAGAATGAACTACTTAATATATCCAAATGTATTAGTTAGTTTGAGAGATTAGACCAAACGAATATTTCTGATGAATACACTATAATTTCATGGTACCAAGAAATGACACCCGTGAACATTACATTACAACTAGACATCCCCCAAGTAACGCGCCACATTCTGGGAAACTGCAGCAGCGCGACGTTGCTCGCGTTCACGTGTGGTGTTTTTATCTTCATGCCAAGAGCTGATTTATTTTCAACCCAGCCGCGTGGGAGCTTTTTTTAGATGAGCGCTTTCCGTTTTCAGCTGGGAAGAAATTGTTTTGAGCAAGTGTTTGCCAAAACCCACGCAGGAATTTGAGGCAGAATTTACACTCCATTGATAAATGAGGGCCATAGATTCTAATGTAGCCTGACAGCAAATTGCGGGTTCGAATCGATTCCCGATCCTGACAACGTTTGCTACGTGTCACTCACTGTCTCTCTCTCCCTGTTTCTTGTCTCAACTGTACTGTAAAAAAAAAAAAGAATGTCTACCAACTTTGAATATATACTCCTTGATTTCTTTCAAGCGTAAGCAATTCCCAAACCAGCTGTCTTCAAAACCCTGACCCCTGATCACTGTGATTGGCTGAGATATGATAGGCGGAGGAAGTGCCCAAGGCTATTCAGCCCTCACTCACCTCAGGGGCTTGCTTTGGATCGTCTCACGAGCCTCATATACAGAGGGTTTTGAGATAAATTAAACCCCAGTGCGCATCAAACTAACTGAGTTGGAATGCAACCTGTGTGCACTATCAGTCTCAATGTTTGTCAAATAAAAATAAATGGTCTCTGCTGTAAGTTCATCACTCAAGACAGACAGTCAGTCATGATGAAGGCCTTGCTCTGCCGGCCCAGCAGAACAAGATGGCTGCTAGCTTTTAAAGCATAGAAAAGTGAAAGGCACAAATACTTTTGCTAACGGCCCCATTATTTGTTTTTCTCTCTCCACAGATTTCTGAAGGAAAATAAAAAAGCTGGTGTGCAGCACACACATCCAAAACATTCACACATCAAACATTTACACACACTTAAAACACACACGTTCACAACTTCACATACACATACACACAACGAGGCACCGGAGGAGCAGAGATGAGTGAGGATAAACCAGCTGAGACCGTGGAAACCGCTCCTGCTGGTGACGCCAACACTATTCCTAACGGGAAAGGGCATGAGCCAGCGGATATGACCACAGAAACATCCCCCGCTCAGGATTCTGAGTAAGTATACGATCAAATAGTAAGAAGATAGTAAAAGTATAGAAAGAATAGTACAGAAAGTAGAATGTTATTTCCTCCCAAAATGGGAGGGAAAGTCCTTTCTGAGTTCATGGAACTGACATATCTGATACTGATGAACTTATAAGGCCTATTCAAACTCCAGTTTTACCACTGAAACGGTGTTTAGTAAAAACAGATGTTTTTGGGAAAGCGGTGAGTGGCTTACCACCGCAGCGTGGTGACGTCATGTTGTAGTTTTCACCTTATCACCTAAAAGTGGAGTATGAATAGGCCTTTACGTTTAAGCAATAAGTATACTCACCTTTTAGGTGAAACTGTGATCACCTAAAAGGGGATTGAATGAATAAACCCTCTGAATATTGAGAAAGCAACAAATTCCATGTTGAAATTCAGTGCACGTTGATCTCCATATTATGTGCAATTGGCTCCATAGTCCATACAGTATACGTGCATTTGAAGTTTGGCGGTGTAATTTCACGTCATCTAGGGTTGTTAGACGGCATGTTAGATCCTCCAGATGTCCCGACTCGCCCAACTATTAGTTCGGGAAGCCTGATGTCGGAAGGAGTATGTATTGCGCTTAATCTCTCTAGGTCGTCCTCAGACGAGACCTCCATCGTCGCTTCCAGTCATCCTGGTTCTCCATACTGTACATCCGACCAGCTCGTTGGTGCTTTGCGCTCCTGCGTCGTTCTTGAGTACATCCACATTATGTTAATGTGGGACGTCCTCGTGACCGGTGCCCGTGTGTTGGTTCCCACAGCACTACTTTGTTGGCTGGCAGTTCTTGATGTCTTTGGCAGTGCCCCGCTAGTCTCATTCTCCTGGCTGCTACTTTCTGGCTCACCCTTGGTATTCCCTCATACAGGGTATTGTTGGTAACATGTACGCTCTTGCTGTTGTTAAGTACAGCACGCAGCATTCTGGTGTAGCACCCGTCAAGAGACTTCTGCAGGGTTGGGTAATCCATATTAAGAAAAAACCTAAATCTAGCACTAGTCAAAACTAAGCCGTTATAAAAAAAATACTAAATTAATTAGCAAACCCACTTTAAAAATGATTAAAAAAACTAAACTAAAATAGAAAAAGAAAACTCAAAATGAAATAAAAAATGAATGACAAAATGCAAACCGATAATAATCTTGTGGTCTGGCTTGAGAGACTAATTGTTTCTCTTTTGGTGTAGAAGACCTGACCTGCTTTGCCCGGATAAAATAATAATTTGTCTTGTTTCATCACCTACAGTAGATGCAGCCACATTAATCTTGACCATGGCTTTCGTTAACAGGTTGTCTGTGTGAGTGACTGTGAGCCCAGTCAATAAACATTCAGGAGGCTGCCTGTTTATCTGAGGGTCTGTGTAACAGTTTTATTAGTCATGTAAGAGAGAAGGATGAGGCTGGCAGGGCACTGCGTCAGGCACCCAGAACTTGAGGCAAGTAAATTGACCCTATGGGAGCCAACGCAGGGCAAAGCCAGGAGGGGAAAGAAGCGTACCACCTATGTACGTGCTGCGACGCGACAGCTTGGCTGACAACACTCAAATTGTGGAGGGCAGCGATCCAGGAATCCAGAGTTGGTGTTGGCTAGACCTCACTCTCGCAGCAACTAACTAGTCATGTAATCATCTAGGGGTGCATAACTGTCTAAACTAAGTACTGCGCCCGTCATCTATCTATCCAATAGGTAGATAGATATCCATAGACGATCTTCAAGGGTTGAGTTTGTATATATTTATTTGTTTTTTTCGTTGCTGAATATTCACCCATATTTGCAGAATGTTCGTCAAGCGTAGAGAGTTCATGTGGGTTAATCCACTGCAGAGTGGATCATATTGTTTTCTCTTATAACAGGACTATAACTGAGGTTGTCTGTTGTTTCTCCTCTTTGTGCTCTCATTGGGCGATGGATGGTTCCTCTCTCTCTACCTCTCTCTAGGGAAGTTGTTCCCAATAGTGCTCAAAATGCCAGGTATGTAACACTGATGATGAGCAGAGCATGTGTGTCGCACGTGCCCCTGATAAAAGGATTATTCATAGTCTGGATTTTAGGTGGTGAGGTGACCACCGAACTACAACATGATGTCACTGAGCGGCGGTGAAGAGCAAACCACCGCTCTCCCCAGCCCTTCTCTCAGTTTTTACTCATCACGTCCACCACTCCACGTATTACAGCTCCGGTGGTCACCTCACCACCAAAACTCCAGACTATGAATAGGCCTTTACTCATCGATACTAAATATAAACACACAGACAGAGAAACTGCATGACAATTTAAGTCCTGTCCCTGGTTGTGTTGAAAGAGAAATTGTAGCGTTGGAATTGGGATTCCCAGGGTTGTTGCTGGCCTTTTGGGGGGTGTCTTTTGTATGTGTGTTGCTCTTGTGCCCTCATGTTCTTACGACAACTGTGTTTCTCTTTTTCCTTTGAGTCCCCACAGAACGGCGGACACGGAGGCCAACCGCGCAGACAGCCAGGAGTTCTTATCGAGCATGGACGACAAGAAGACCACTCGCTTTACAGATGTACGTCTGTTTTCCCAGTTGTTCATTTTGTATTTTAAGCAGCATGCATTTGTGGGTCGCGGACACAATTTTATGGTTCCCTTTACGTTTTGTTTCCTACATTTTTTTTTCATTATTATTATTTAAAAAAAGATTCACACACAATGTGAAAAAGATTCCTAAAAAAAAACACATTTATCATGAACTAAAAACGAATTAAAGGATTAGAAAACTAATGTTTAAGTATATGAAAACAGCCGATCAACAAGCTCACAACGTGGCGGGAAGCGACCCGTTCTGAGCATGTAGATCTGCTAATTTCACGTCCCGGGGAGTCTTGAACTAAAAAGTTTGCACTACAGCATATTACTCTTAACCTGCTTCATTTCTCTCTTTTGTCATCGACATCAGTTCGAGGGGAAGACCTCGTTTGGGATGTCGGTGTTCAACTTGGGCAACGCCATCATGGGCAGCGGGATCCTGGGACTGGCGTACGCCATGGCCAACACAGGGGTGGTCCTGTTCCTGTGAGTTCACACAGCCAGATGAATGTATTTCCTCGACTAATACTATGACTATGTTCGTCGACTACCCTTTTTCAGTGATGAAAACTAAATGAAAACTAAGCTATGATGACTATATATAGTGTATATATATACTAAAACTAAAACTAACTATAAATATATTGACAATTTCTAAAACTAAAACTAAAACTAACTAAATATATTGACAATTTCGTCAACAAATAAAAACAAGACCAAAATCTGGAAGGAACTAGTGGACAAGATATACAATATAAGTCATTAATTTTACACTTGGTTGCAAACACGTCACGCTGCGATGCGTTGTGAGCTTGTAGGTCGGACGCGTTGTGAGCTTGTAAAATCAGCCATTATGATGGCATCAAGGCCCGCCAAAATACATTTTAGTCGACTAAATCAACTGTAGATTTAGTCGACTAAAATTAGACGCTAAAACATTCCAGGTGATTACAATGTGACTAAAACGAAATGAAAACTATTCAAGAGACTATGACTAAAACTAAAATAAAAACATTGCTGTCCAAATCAACTATGGATGGTGAAGAAAACAAGTTGAACAGATGTTGACGTATCATGGCGTCAGTGACGTGCTCTATTAGGTGAAAACAGCTGCGATTGCAATTTGCAGCCATTACAGTTAAAACTGGAGCTCGCAGATGTTCGCTGACGCAGTTCAAGCCTTCCACTTACTGTAGATTTTCTCACTGGAGGTCTGGGTTTAACGCAAAAATAGCACTTAATTGTTATAGGTAATTAACCCAGGCAGGCAGCCTGTATTTGTTGAAAGCCCTAATTGAATGCTCGGTAGATAAATGCTCTCTACTCTGATGGCTCATAATAACGCACAGAGACTGATGATGCATTAGAATCGTTGTTTGATAAGTATCTGTGTCTGAGATTTAATTAAGGTTTCAGGCTCTGTGATATAATGAAGTAGCCTACAATGGCGGTGGAATTGAGTTATTATGTAAATGGCACAGCAGTACACTGCTGGCTGCTGTGAATAATAAGCACACAGTTTATACATTTTTCACAGTGACTAAGCAAGCAGTGCTAATACAAGAAGGGATTTCAAAATGGCTACCGAAATGATGGTGGCATCTCTTCTGTTAGGGGGAAAACAGGATAGGGGAATCTTCTTCTATCTAGGGGAACGCAATTCAATTCAAATCAAATAACATGATGCAAATTATGCAAAAATTACCCAAAAAATATGCGACTGAATGATCCAGCGTGAATCACACAAAACGACGCAAATGACGTGAATTTCATGACACGAATCATGCACAGTGACACAGATAACGCTAAATGATGTGCCATGAAAAAGTGTGAAGACCTTCAGAGCAGTGGTTCTACAGAACCGACCCGCTCCAAACTGGCATGCAGGTGTGAGCCTGCTGTAGTAAGTATACAGGCTATTTGAATTAATCAAATTAAAGCTCATGATGTCATTTTAGATTTAGTTCACGATTCATAGGTAACCAACCAACCAGGTCTTCAGACACTTTCATGGTTTATTACTGGTGATTCTCAAAATAATTCAGCTCATGTTTCCAGAGGCTAATCTAACCAGATAGCACAGAGTAGATCTACACTGCACTGTGCACCCTTTGTCCTGGAGCCATTTTTTCACATCTCAGCACTCATTTACAAGGTATCTGGTGTTGAATTTGGCCGGGCTTTATCTTGTTCTTTAACATTAGCATTCTTGGCCCCATGCTGTGAGCCTCCATATAATACCCCTTTGATTAAGAAATTCAAGGCAGCCCAGACTTCTGCAGTCATACAGTATATAGCCATGGGTGGTTGTAGAAATCTGGGCTGCCTGATGATTGTACTGAATAATACAAAAGGGACATGCAAGGCCATAGAAATAGTACCTGGCTTTGGCCTCCCTATTGCTGAATTCCACTGTTCTTTTCACTATTTTTGAATATATATATATATATATATTCTGGGCCATCTACAGTTACAGTGTGTTGTCAGGAGGGTATTCAGTTTACTGTAATTTTGCTTTGAACCTCATTTCCCTCATAAGGCAATCCTTTGACAAAGCTGTCTCTTGAGGAAAAGATGCTCCCCACTTTGGAGAGCATCCATTGAATTTGAAAGGGAGGGTGTCTGTAACATTGCAATGGTTATGCTCTGGATGTCCTTTCATTTTAACCATACCTATCTATAAATGTTAAGCCTCATACTACACCAGAACAGGTGCACGGGAGATGTTGTGACTAGCCGAGCTATATGGTAATTTGGCCATTGTCAGAAGTTGGTCTGACATGCAGTGAAACGAGTGTAATGCAGCCACAGTTTGGAAGAGAGGCCTCCATCCATACCTCGTTTTTCCAGCAGTGCTGGCTGTAGAGTGTCCGCTGTAGCGCTTCAGTCAGTGTGGCTCGAGAGACAAAGTATAAATTACGCATATAGCGGCCTAAGCTATTTTGGAGATGTTTTTGCCTTTATGATGACATCCTCGAATTAGCGACTCCAGGGTTAATGTGGTTATAAGTCAAGTAACAGATACTATAAAGGAAAACAGAGCAGAGCTGGCACGTCTACCGGAAGGTCGGCGTGGGAGTGCGACCAATGAGAATCACAGACACTGGAAGGTCGGCGTGGGAGTGCGACCAATGAGAATCACAGACACTGGAAGGTCGGCGTGAGAGTCGGACCAATGGGAATCACAGACAAATAAATAAAAGGTCTGCACCAGTCAGTAGCTGTAGAGTCAATAGCTTTATTGATGAACTAAAATAATACTATATTTATAATATTATTTCTCAAAACGAGCCCTCATGTAAACCACTGCGTGCATACTCGTATTTCTAAGTGACGTACTGTAACAGTCCTTCTTAGGGTAGTCCCGATCGGATATCGGGGGCCGATCACGTCATTTTCAAATGATCGTAATCGGATCGGGAGCCAAAAAACGTGATCGGGACATCCCTAGTATCAATATTATATCCATATCATGATATTAAACTGGTAATTGTCTTGTTATTTGGGATATTGTACTATAGTGATATGGCATAAACGTGTTCTATAAAATATAAATATCGGATCGGGGAAAGAAAATCGGTATCGGCAGATGCTCAAAATCAAATGATCGGAATCGGATCGGGAGTAAAAGAACGTAATCGGGACATTCCTCGTCCTTCTATTTGAGTAGTACTCTCTCCATCCCTGCCTGCAGGTGTTATGTCATACTTATGACCCATGACGGCTTGTGTGAGGCACGGATTCAGGGCCAGTTCAGTTCACTCCAGCGGTTGCCTCGCTGGCCTCGGGTGGGATCATGACCAATGCCTTCCTGGAAGGAAACGGGTCACACTTTGTCATGTAATTACCGTAGGGCTTTTCGCCGAACAAAGAGCGTGTTTATACGGTATTTGTATAACATGGCAGTACCTCGGGTCTACACCCTGTAATCCCCAAAAGGTTGGGCCCATTTTCACACTCTGGGATTTAACCACACACTAATACGTAAGCCATTTGAAAATGGACCGATCTACAAGCGTGTGGAAACAGGGGTGAGATAAGGACGCTTTTGAGTCATGGTGTCCTCAACTTGCGGTTTGCAGTGTAGTTTCTATGTATCTGTTCACAAGTTGATGGATAACTTGATGAGTAGTACAGTAATTAGAATTTAGGGCCAAAATGACATTTCGCTCCACCTCCCATGGTAGTCTGATACAATAATAATTATGGAGATTGTTCTTGGCAGGCTGACACAGGCCTGGTTTGCACGTTCTTTTCTGACTGCTGACTGACTGTCAGCAGATCTGTCCTCCCACCCATGGCACCAATGCATTGGTCGACTGTTTTCCACCACAACGCATTCTTCCACGATGCTCGGACACATTGAGCCAAAGACAGACAGCCAAGAGTTGAAGTCGAGGTGAAAGACGTGCCGCTTGGGCATTCCAGCAAGACTGAGAGAGAGAGGGAGAGAGAGAGAGAGAGAGAGAGAGAGAGAGTTTTGGTTGGCAAGAGCAACAAAAGGGGGAGAAAATAGATTGGTAGTACTAGTATAGCTTGAAGAGGGCATGCCCCGTGAACGTCAGTAGATGAAGTTCTTTATAAATTGAGGCCACACCAGGGCCTTTGGCCAAAGGATGGCGGCTGGAGAACTGACACATTTGAAGATATGGACAAAAAAGGGGGAAAAAAGCACTGCAAAATTAAGTTGAACCCTGTGAGAGTGAAATTAACTACATTGAGGACTTAATTTGCAGAAAAGTCCAGAATAGTTTTCCTCTTGCCCCAACACGCCTTACCGTTGCCTTGTAAATATATTTCCCATTTAAAAATAGCCCATTTGATGTGTGTGCTTATACTGCTTATTTCCTGTGGTAGCGGCCTAGCGGCTTGTGCAACGTGCAGCCAGCCTAGCCCTGCTGGAGTCCAGCCCAGGGTGAACCAGAGCCACGGGAACCCCGCTCTTCAAACCTCCAATATCCAACAATCTCATCTCCGTGCCACAGCTGCATAAATAAGTCTCCAACCTAATGCACAGATTAAGAATGTGATCTGTTGACCACATTCACACGGCCGTTTTGGTTCTGACTTCAAACTGGGACTTTTTATTAGGCCATTGAGGAAACTAGAAAGGGTTGTATAAGTAATAATGTTGTTTTGTTAAAATAAGTGTTAAATAGCTTTAGATATTCTGATGTGTGGCATTTATTCAGTAACAGGGGTCCCTCTCTCTGCTTATCTTTGATAAGCAGAAAATACCTTTTCAGGTAGGGATACCAATTTTATCCAACAAGGAGTTAAATTGGAAGCGATGAAACAAAAATATACTTAATAGCAGACACATTTTAACCGAAACACTATACAATTGAATCTGATGAAATATCTTTGATAGTTATCTTTCCTTATTTAATCGACATCCTGACCTGAAAATGTATTTTCTGTTTACTAATTAACGAGCTGGAGAGATGTCAATACCTCTGTTATGGAACAAACACTGTAAAAGCAATGATTGATATCGGAATATTGGACATTTCGCTTTTTTAACAAAAATAAGTAAAAAAAAAAGCTTAGCACTCAAAATATAATTTATACCATTTTAATATTATTTGTTCATGAATACCGGTATGTCTATTTGTTGTATATCTCCTCTGTAGGGTCCTCCTGACAGTAGTGGCAGTACTCTCTTCATACTCCATCCATTTGCTGCTCAAGTTATCTGGTATTGTAGGTATGTATGTGCATACAGTTGCTTGCATTTACACATTAATGTGATTTGGCACATACTGTAGGACGGTCTTGTCCATAGATATCATACGTATCTTCATGTTCTCATCAACATACCGCCCGGTAATGTCTAGACATAGGCCTAGTTAATAGCACGTATCACAAATCTTTATGTTCATGTGTGGTATTTATAATATTGTATGGTATTAATGTAATATGATGCTTTAATCAGTTTAATGTATGCTTATGCTATGCTATAATGTAAGTTACTACAGTAGCTACAAGGTTCAAGAGAGGTAACTGCAACTGGATTGTAACCCTGGTCTCTCGTGTGGGAGATTTCAATAGTTTAGGTACAAGGCCTTTGATGTTGTCAATCTTTTGGGGGGCACAAAGCCAAATGCCAGGGCAAAGGAAAGGGCATCTCCACTTTCCCACATATTGAAACATTGTACAGTAACCTGTCATGTCAGCATAGATCTCAGTGTAGATTGTGTTAATTTCCCCCAGTGCCATTAGTGCTTGTTACAAAAAAAGTGTCATTTTCAAGGAAGCAATCTGATTGGTTGAAGTAGCTGTGCTTCAAACGAGCATGATGGAACACCTAATAAAAAACAGCTGTGCGAGTCTCGCTGCTCTCCCAGAGAAAATACCGGTAGTTACATTTTAAACCAAAAACACTCTCTCACGCAGTGTGCCAGTGATCACCCTCCTTTGTGCCAATGTTGGCACTGGTAGGTTGCCTACCCTCACAGTGCAGCATGATGTGTTCTAATGTATGGTATGTTGTGATGTGTAATATAATGGTGTAAATTGTGTTCCAGGAATCCGTGCGTACGAGCAGCTGGGCTACAGGGCCTTTGGGACACCAGGGAAGATGGCTGCTGGAATTGCCATCACATTGCAGAACATTGGAGGTAGACACACATGCACAGACGCATGCATGCACGCACGCACGCACGCACGCAGCCACGCACGCATGCACGCACACGCGCACATGTATCATAATAGGACAGGGGTTTTCAACAGGTCGTCCGTGACGTTATTGCATGTGGTCCCTGACCTGACCATGCATTTAGTAATGTAGGATTTGTAGATTTTTCTTTACATTTTCTTTCTACTAGTTGAGAAACAGTGAACTGAATGACCTGGTGACATTGATGACCGTCCATGCAGTCATTTACTGACAAGTGGGAGGTCAAGAAATTCAACAGAATCTCAAGAGGGGGAAGTTCACTGGAATATCTGGATGAGTCATGATTATTAGGAAATTATTAGTCAATTGACCATTGGTTGAGAGTTGAGACACAGTGGGATGTTGTATACAGGATGCATAGCAAGTGATACAAAAGCACTAATCTTAGCCCATATCCCCACCCAACACCACAGATGTTCCCCAGGTTAAAGTCAGGGTGGTGGTCCTTCATTCACAATCAGTTGAAAACCACTAGGACATTTGGGCTTATTTTATTGCCATGATAAGCCCATTACTGGCAAAAAGATCAACGTTAATAACTGTTATTAACTTTGCACTTTCCAGGGGCCCCTAAGCTTGAGCCTCCGTGTGAAGCTCAGGGCCCCCCCTAGCTCAGAGGCCCCTGGGCCTGGTCCCAACAGGCCCGTTGCATACATTTCGATCATGAGTTTAGCTTTTCGACCGTCCACTTTTCATTGTTCCCTTTACACTTTAATTCATTTTTTTGCCCAATATTTTGGTCAATAGGTGGCAGCACGCATGCAGAGTTGCACACTACTAGAACACAACACTTGCACTGTGCACAGAACACCACTCAGCCACAGAAGTAGTAGCTGCACAGACACAGGCAACACACTACCCCTCTATAACTATAACACTTATAAACTAATCTATAACTATAACACTACCCCTCTTACTGTTAGGTTACTAGTCAGCGGCAGAGACGTGCAGAGAGTGTTAGAGGGGCAGGGGTTGAAATCCCATAAGAGGGCACTTTTGGACAAATAGCAGATCTACAAGCTCACTGCGACACGTTGTTAGCTTGTAGTTCAGCTATTTTCAGGGCGCAACATATTCGGTTCGGTATCGGCTAACTCAGAAATTGAGGAAATCGGAAACGAAAAAAGTCGGGACATCACTAGTATGAACGGTACTTTTTGGCCAGAAGAAAGGGATTTCTTTTCACCGGAGGAAAAATATTCTCTATGAGGCAGTTCTCTGGGCAATATCGGTAGAAGGCGCAGTGGAGTAACTAAAAGTATTTTTTTCCTGGTGGAAACAAAATCCCCTTTTGGCCAAAAAGTACCTTTTATACGTGTGGTGGGGGGCTCAGACCTCAGAGTGCTCCCACTAAGGAAAGTAGGCTTTCTAATGACACAACCCACCTTTGTTTTGCTGAGTAGCAAAAAACTACATAGCTCTAAATGCAACGCATTAGAGCTATGTATTGATTGATTGATTGATTGATTGATTGAATACTGTATGTAAGGAAAAGACACTTGGATGTCCCCACTCCTTAACCAAATACACAGCCTAATCAACACATATTACTGGCTGAACTAGAGAGACTCACACACACACACACACACACACACACACACACACACACACACACACACACACACACACACACACACACACACACACACACACACACACACACACACACACACACACACACACACACGTTCGAGAGAGAGAGAGAGACGCAGCATGCATGCACAGTGTGTCTCTCCATGTGTACGCAATATTTTATTATCTCTGTGGGTGAGAGAGTGAAAGAGAGAGAGAGCGTGCGCTCGCGCGCATGCCTCCTATACTCTGTGGCCCTCAGTACTAATCCACAGCTTCCTCCTCTCCACAGCCATGTCCAGTTATCTCTACATAGTCAAGTATGAGTTCCCTCTGGTCATCCAGGCCTTCCTGAGAGTGGACAAGCCTGCAGGGTGAGTGATATGTCCTCCTCTGTGATATGAGAACTGCCTATGTGGGCATTATGTGGGCATAGAGGTAGGCCTGTCACTAATTATTATATAATCGCAATTATATGATTCTGGACGGGAACCCCTTTTGGTGTTTTAAGCTTTAGCTATTGAAAAATAGCGGATCTACAAGCTCATAGTGCGGCACTCGCAAGCTTGTAGATCTGCTATTTTTTTTTAATCGGGAAAATGTGTCACAAATCTTTGAATATACATATATTCTTTCAGAGCGAACGTTTTTAACTCAAATCTTTGCTTCTGGGGGGTCCCTGGAACAACAACAACAACAAGCTTACAGCCTCTCTCCCAGTGTATTTTTTGCTTGCAGCTGTACACCACCAGGCAGGCTCAAATGAGATGTCCCTTTTCTGTTGTCACTCAGTGACGCTTTGTTTGTGCACCAAGGCATGGGTCTTCAGCATAGCATGGCCAGCAGGCATCACTCTCTCAGTGTGGGGTACTGCACGTGGTTGCAACGTGTGCAAGCGTCCGTTTGTGCGTGTGAGTCATCCGGAACAAGCTTGACAGATCTATCAGTCACTCAGGAATCTTCCTGTGCATTCGTGAACCGTTTGAGAGAGAGAGAGAGAGAGAGAGAGAGAGAGAGAGAGAGAGAGAGAGAGAGAGAGTTGCTTGCTGATGTGTGAAAGTTCCACCCATGGATCGTCTGCGATCACAGCTGGTTCCTAATTGGATTTTTTTGTTTTGTTTGTTTGTTTGCTGCTTGCTAGGTTTTCTATATTGTCGGATGGAAACATTTGCATTGTAGATCTCTGCTGTCGGGGAGAAACCACCTAACTCCAACATGGTCATTTTTTCAGGAAATGAAAAATATAAATCTTTCAGGAAATGAAGAAAACCTTATATATTTAAAACAATGCAATACAAGCTCAATACAAGCTTTTAAAATTTTCAAACAATAGCTGATTTTTTAAAAAGATTTGCAGATCTACAAGCAAATCTTTGAATATATGCTTTCACAGCGAACGATTTTAACTCAAATCTTTGCTTCTGAGGGGGGGTCCCTGGAAAAACATATTTTCAAATGGGGGTCTGCAGCCAAATACATGAATATACATCCTTGACATGAAATAGTATATAATATAAATAAATATAAACATAGAGAACCATGTTTATAGACATTTTGTAAAATCTGGTCTCAGTCCTACAGTAAATGGGTTAAAAAGTATAAAATAGGGCAAAAACAACAAAAAAAGGTGAAATATGGAGTTAGAATGTTTTTTTGCCCGACAGAATCTGTATCTGCATCTGTCTGTGTTTTTGACGTGTGACTGTGTCCCTGCAGGGCCAGATGGCCCAGGGCAGCAGGATGGATGAGCCTCTACCGTTTTAGGAAGGCTTGTGTTGCATGCAGATCTGCTGTGACGTCACCGTGAAATGAATCACCTCAACCGTCCAAAAACAATCTCTCACACACACACACACACACACACACACACACACACACACACACACACACACACACACACACACACACACACACACACATGCAAGCGTGTGTGTGTGTGTGTGTGTGTGTGTGTGTGTGTGTGTGTGTGTGTGTGTGTGTGTGTCGGATGGATTGTGTCAGTATAGAAGTGTGTCATATGTTTGCTTAAGGTGAAATCACCGAAATCGATTACTCACCCCATGGAGAGTTGAATTTATGTCAATAATTTGATAACCAGCATGCAGTGGTTCCCTATGGAGACCCAAAGAGTCTAATTTTGTGTCTCCATAGGGAACCACTACTCGTGTCGATCGGCTCTTTTCAGTCAAAGCTTTCCCCACAAAACAATAACAGAAGAAAACGCAAAACAGACAAGCCCCGAAGGGACTCTGGTCAACCATATAGCTGGGTTATTCAATCATTTTCAAACACACGCATAACTGCCCAACCTGTCGTCAGATAATGGCAGATAGATCTGGACGATCAGCATCAGTGGAGCTCTAAATTAGACAGTCGGTCACACTGACAAACCATGGACTAAAGGCCTATTCATACTCCAGTCTTGAGGTGATAAAGGGACCACCGAAACCGTGGTTATTTGTAAAAAACAAGAGAGACGGTGTGTTTGGGTGGGAGTCGCTTTACCACCGCGACGCCATGTTGAAGTTTCCGGTGGTCACCTCATCGCCCCTAAAACTGGAGTATATGAATATGCCTTTAGTCCTCCTAGCTCTCTTCATTGGTCAATGGATGCCAGAGGAATGCACCAGTGGCCCAGTTGGCTAAGCTGAGGAGAGAGCTGGTCAGGTCAGCACGCCAGTCAACCAGTCAGTCAGTCAGTCAGTCAGTCAGTCAGTCAGTCAGTCAGTCAGTCTGTCTGTCATGGCCTGATGATTGAGTGTACGATCGCTACCATGTGAGAGTTCATGCTGACTTAAGGGCAGGCAAAGCAATTAAGTGAAATAAAAATCTGAGGTTTCACAAACTGAGTTTGACTCGCACGGGTCAGTATTTTGTGTTTTCAAGGTAAAAATGGATCGTAAGGGTCAATTATGTACACCCGGGGAAAACAGTTGCACACTTGGCTCCATATGCAGGTGATTTATTTGAATGACATTTCGGGCAATTTGGCCTTCCTCAGAATCGGCGTCTTTCCGAGTAAGGCCAAAAGGCCGAAACGTCAATAAATCATTATGCAGCAAGAGTCCAAGTGTGCAAACATTTTCCTCATTTTTAAGATTCTTTTCCCAAAGGTGCGTTACCGTTTTGGCTATTATAGGATCTCACCCCCTGGTGGTGTGTGTGCGGTGTGCACCTCTCTCAGAGATTCCATTTAATTAATTTAGACCTGAGGACGATTCTACAAATGCCATGTCAGTGGTTCTCAAACATTTTCATGTCAAGGACCCCCTAGATTATATGTAATTGGCCACCGACCCCCCTGAAAATATGTTGTTCCAGGGACCCCCCAGAAGCAAAGATTTGAGTTAAAACATATCGATATATTCAAAGATTTGCACTACAGTTTCACGGCTTAAAAAAAATAGCTAAAGTATAACATAATGCTTGAACCATTTTGGGTTCCCGCCCAAAATGGGTTAAATTGTTTAGTCTTCATCCTCTTAATCAGGACAAAGCTGTTCATGCTGGAAGCCTTTTCAGGCTCATCAGAGTGTGTGACGCCCATTATCTTTAAATCACTACAATGGATTGTGTCGTTCTCTCTCTCTCTCTCTCTCTCTCTCTCTCTCTCTCTCTCTCTCTCTCTCTCCAGAGAATGGTACCTGGAGGGCAACTACCTCGTGATCGCTGTGTCCATCGCCGTGATTCTGCCGCTGGCACTGATGAAACAGCTAGGTGAGAGACCTGTCTGTCTGTCTGTCTGTCTGTCTGTCTGTCTGTCTGTCTGTCTGTCACAAAAATGAGCCACAAAGGCACAGCGCAAGTGCCAAAGAAAACAGCAAAAAACACTTTCACCCTGGCATCCCTATTTTGTTATTACAGTCGACAAGACACGATTCTTTCTTTATTTCAATTTTCTTTTTTTAAGTAGCTGATCTATAAGCTTTGTGAGCTTGTCAATCTGCTATTTTCGAACATCACTGGTTACCGGCAACCTCAAACTAAAAATAATACAACAACGATGCTGTTGTTGTTGTATAGATGGTATGCACGTGAAATCATAATCATACTCTCGGAAGTTATGTGGGAACGCCTACTGAGTGGCCAAAAAACGACTTTATGGCCTTGACAGCCCATACATCTGATTGCATTTAAACGACGTTAAACTCACTTTTCCACCCTGTTTGCCACTCACTTTATGCACGCACACATACCCGCTATTATACAGCATCATTATTTCAAACCTCTCTGTCTTCAGTTGTCTGTCTCTTTGCACTGTCCCTAAGAAATATTATAAAATTCACATAAAGAATTATTGAATATAAAATGTCCTGGTGGAACCTGTTCTTTGTCCTCTTGCCTTTCTCTCAACAACCTTCCGCTGATGTTAGATTAGCCACGCGCTGTGACTCTCAATATTCCTGCTCTAATGTGGGCCATTGTAATACATCATTGCTTTGCTAACCTTTGATGTTATTTCAAGGGCGCCCCCACAACACTGACACCCTTACGGGTCCGTTTGGTTCCATGGACCGTCCGTTTGTACATTCAGAGTTACAGACCTGTAAGGGTCCATTTGGTCCCATGTGTGCTCAATCTCTTAGTTAAATTAACATTCAGGGTTTTGCAGTATTGTGTGGGCTTATTCAGATGAACCTCAGTGCCTGCGGAAGCAGTGTCAATGTAGGCCTACTACGCAATTACATGAGAATATTGAGCCAAAGGGAGACAGATTAAAGGTCCCTGATCACGTACTGTACGGGGGTCTGTTTCCTGAAGACAATAAGGAGAGCGGAACCAATCACTGACATCCAGAAACCCATAATGGGCTATAGCCCCCTAACATCATTACATCAGTCCAGTCCACTACTGTACATCCCTTGGCAATGTTCAACTGCATTTACTACAGCAATCTACCACTGAATCCAACCGTCATTTTGCAGACCCAGTTGAGCCTTTGTGTGGCACAGGGTCACTCGCTCAGATCTAGATTGAATATGAACCCACCCGGATTGGTGGATCGATAAGAACTGGGTAGATTCCACTGGGTAGATTCCACTGGGTAGATTCCACTGGGTAGATTCCACTGGGTAGATTCCACTGGGTAGATTCCACTGGGTAGATTCCACTGGGTAGATTCCACAACCGATCACGACCGATCACTTTACACTTACAGTGGTCTAGAGCAGTGGTTCTCAACCCCCCCCCTGACCTCCCAGTTTCAGGGCACTCTAACCACAAGGCCACTGACTGGTTCCCAGATGACAGTGAAGTGACAATTTAAGGACCTTTAAAGGACCTATAAAGAAAGAAAATAAAAAGACCAGAAATGTGGACCTCTATGGGGACCTACCACGGGTCACGGACAAAGTCAGAGAGAGAAGGATGAGGCTGGCAGGGCACTGCGTCGGGCACCCAACTTGAGGCAAGATTCAAGATTCAAGATTCAATAATTTATTTGCCATGTCAACAAGTTGATAGGAATTTGTCTTGGTTCATACTCAACATATACAGACAACCATAGATACACAAACAAGAAGGACAGTACAATACAAAAACAAAAACCAGCAGCATAGGAAATTACATTCAGTTTTTTAAAGTGCTATATGCATATACTATGAGTTCAGATGTCTAATGGCTACGGGGTAAGTGCTATCCCTGAAGCGACATGTTAAGCTCTGGATACTTCTATATCTCCTCAAGTAAATTGACTCTATGGGAGCCAACCCAGGGCAAAGCCAGGAGGGGAAAGAAGCGTACCACCTATGTAGACGTGCTGCAGCGCGACAGCTTGGCTAAGCTAGAAGTGCTTATCAGGGTGGGGGTCCCCAGATCAAATTATCATCTGGGGGGTCACAGTCTAGAAGCTAAAGCCATAACCAATGCTTGTGATTCCACCAGGCACATTTTCAGGCCCACCCACATTTCTCCAGAGTGCAGGCCCACCATGTCATTAGGCACATTCTGCGTGGTATAATTCACTGTTGACAGTGGCTCTCCACATTAATGAGCGCCCGTTGAGACCCAAAACAGAGATTTAGACAGAGGTTTGCCCCGGGACCCAGACTAATGATAATAGCAGATAGATCTACAAGCACGCGTTGTGGACTCGTTTAACTACTACTTCATTATTATTTATATGTCATTTCTTATTGGGTTTTTTTGTTTTTAAATGTAAAAAAATATTTTAAATGTTTTCATAAAAAAATAATATATATATATATATATAAAAAAAAACTTTTGAAATATACATATTTATTTTAATGTAGGAAAAAGAAAATGGGATTTTTACTTGAGTCGTGGCCCATAAAAACCCACTGTTTGGGAAACAGTGGTCCAAACGGCCGTGATGCCAAGGAGGCCTGTGTAGCAGGTATATATAGCATAATGTATACTCATAGCTTCACTTATAGTTGTCCGATACCGATAGGTTACTCAGTCCGATACCACTCTCATGAACTCGTACTCGGTACTCGGAACTGGCCACGATACTTTGACCCGAGTACCAAAACATCCACTTGACACTAGGCTGAACGAATGCAACGGGAGCAAGTCTGACCCAACACTGCAACAAATCGCCAAAAATCTACAAGCATAAATGACAACTGACTAGTGTAGATCGGAGATCCATTTGCATCTATAAGAAAAAGGGGTTAAAATAAGTGGTTACTCAACAAAAATATAGTACTCATATGATATCGGTACTCAGTATTGTACAAAAAATGAAGTACTAAAAAAAATGGTATCCTGACAACTCTAGCTTGACGGCCGGGCTACACCGGGCGATTTTGCACGGATACGCGTGCTCTAAAAATAGGATCGGTTCTATTTTTTTTACGTGTGTATGCCCCCATGCGAGCGTATATATATATCTTCCCGCACAAAATCTCCCGCCCGCCACAGATCTGGTGTCGCCGGGGCATGTCGCATGCGTACTTTGTGTGCGCAGTGCGCTTACATCAAACGCACACATGGCCGGTGTAGCTTGGCCGTCACTGTACAGAAGATAATCCACTGTTAGACAGACATTAGGTTCTTATTAACTTTCTTATGTTCATAGCTTGCTTGTGATTCTTGATGACTATTACTTCCATGTGACTACTTCTATGTATTTGATGTATTACCATGTGTCGTTCTTGCTTACTGTTAAGTCCCTCCAGGATTAAAACCCATTTTGGGCGGGAACCCCTTTTGGTGCATTATGTTATGCTTTAGCTATTGAAAAATAGCAGATCTACAAGCTCAAATAGCAGACCTATAAAGCTCGTAGGCGGCGCCCTACGAGCTTTATAGGTCTGCTTTTTCAGAAAACTGTCAGGATGTAGAAGACATTTTTTAAATCTGATCTCAGGTCAAAATGGATTAAGAGCATCTGCTAAATGCCTAAATGTGTAAACTGTGTGTTGTTTCAGGGTATCTGGGATACACCAGCGGGTTCTCCCTCAGCTGCATGGTGTTCTTCCTCATCTCTGTAAGTCTGATCCTCCTGACGCAGCATCACATCACATGCACCACAGACAGCATCACATCACACCACAGACAGCATCACATCACACCACAGACAGCATCACATCACACCACAGACAGCATGGGGCAACCAGGGGGGTCCTTGAGGGAGTTCCAGGGGGTCCCCAGCTAAATGATAGTTAGGAACCAAATTGACCCTTATGAGTATGTAACGCAGAGAGTGTACAAATGGAACCAGCGTCTCAGCGATTCACTGCTATACCAAAATCCATTTGAAAATAAATATCACTGTTCTCAATCTCAGGTCGAATATTGATAAGCGATTAAAATGTGATTAATTGAGATTAATTAATTACAAAGCCTAAAATGTATTCAATTAACATCATTGAGTCCCAGCGCTATTTTCCATCTGGGAGCATTTTGACTAAATCAGTGTATAGTATTACAATAGGAATAGCACCACAGATTTGCGCTATTCTTTTTAAAATAATTTTTATTCCGGGGACTGTATACATTTTGCTTTGGGACGGTTCAAATTGTATTTCGGGGACGGTTTCCGGGACGTTTGTCTGGACTCTTGGTGGTAATCAACCCAGGTGTGACGGTAATCAACCCAGGTGTGACGGGCGCAGAATGAGTCGCTGAAATCAGACCCAGTGTTGAGAAGTTTGTTTTCCTATCATGACCTCCTTAGTATTCCACTCCCCGTCTCCCCATTTCCATGGGCTAGTTTCTCTCTCTCTCTCTCTCTCTCTCTCTCTATCTAGCCTGCAGCTCCCCGACTGCCACGAGTGTGTGTGTGTGTGTGTGTGTGTGTGTGTGTGTGTGTGTGTGTGTGTTTTCCCTGACCTAGTTTGAATTGTGTGTGAGCTGTAATCCATGCACACTGCTCTCTCCCCCAACTCTGTTTGTGTGTGTGTGTGTGTGTGTGTGTGTGTGTGTGTGTGTGTGTGTGTGTGTGTGTGTGTGTGTGTGTGTGTGTGTGTGTGTGTGTGTGTGTGTGTGTGTGTGTGTGTGTGTGTGTGTGTGTGTGTGTGCGTGCGTGCGTGCGCGTGCGTGCGTGTGTGTGTGTGTGGTTCCCGTATGAGTCCTGTCATGTTTATCCCCCCCCCCCCTCTCTCTCTGCCGGGACGCTGACTGAAAGTCTTATAGATATTGTCCTTGTTTAGCCTATGTTTGACTCCTCGACCGCGCACAGTGGTGGAAAGTAACTAAGGACATTTACTTAAGTACCGTACTTAAGTACAATGTTTGAGGGTTTTGTAGTATTTCCATTGGGAGCTTGTAGATCGACGTGTTGTGAGCTTGTAGTTTTGCTGTTTTCATTTATTAATTTTTTTGCATTTGAAAACTATATTTGGTAACTTTAAATACATTTTCATGCCAAAACCTTTGTACTTTCACTCAAGTAAATTTGGAATTCCAGACTTTTTACGTGCAACAAGAGTACTTCTGTACATTGCAGTATTGATACTTTTAGTCACGTAAAACATTTGAGTCCTTTTTTCCCCACCACAGTGTGTGACTCTGTGCTCCTCACACAGGTCATCTATAAGAAGTTCAACACTCCCTGTCCGTTCTCAGACTACTCCTTCAACGCCACTCTCGTCCACACGAGCCCCGTGAACGCCACGGATCCCGGAGTGGTCGACCCCGCCTGCATTCCCAAAATGGTTAACCTCAATTCAGCGGTAGGTCTTCTGTGTATCTGTAAGTCACTTCATATTATTATTATTATCCTTCACGTTCATCCGCACTGTACAATCCACACAAGCAACCACCTTCCGATTCACCGGCATCCATTGTAGCCATGTCCGACCGGCATGTCGCTGACAATGACACGACACGTCACGAATCACACGCCTCGCAGCATGTGAATCACAATTCAGCAGCATTTTATCATCAGACTTAATTGGCTGCCCTGCAGAACTTCAGAAGAGGAGGCGATGGCCTTTGTTTTACAGTTTCTAATTAGGTTCATCCTGATGTTTTGTTGACTTATATAACAGTAAAGGTTCTAAGAGACAGATTGTATTTTGGCATCTGGTGCCAGTCACGCACTGTGAGATTCACCCTCTGCTTATTAAATAGCTTGGAAAATGACTGTGATGGTGGTGATAAAGAGCCTGACATTTTACTGTACTCACACATTGTACCGTTACGTTCAAATTGTTGGCAACAGAACCAGAAACCTAAGTAACCTGATGTGTTACTAAGTAACCAGTACGCTAATAATAAGTAATGTAAGCTGACTATTTTGGCACTCTGAATTACTACTAAAGATCGATACGTTACACTGTTAGACAGATTACATTAGTTATAGGTTACTGGATACAACCGAAGACAGTTCATTCATAATCTGCAACTGAATACATATTTGGATGTAATATTCCCAACGCTGCGTACAGGAGAGGACTGTTGAAAGCCCATTAATATTAGGAGCTTCTCGCTGAAGCCGATTTGATTATGACCATTACTGATGTCATTTACTGTAGTAGAGTGCATCAGCAGTAGACTATTAACCGGCGGTCATCCTCGATTTTGTTCCACAAAATCCATCCTACTACAACTCTTTATTAGCGTGAGTTTCCCGCCCCCCCCCCAACACTCCGGGTAGTAAGTCCAATCTCGGCTGCTTAGCAGCTTACGAGGAAAGCATTCTTAAATAAAGGCCCGAGCTGGTAAGTCGCCAGGACCAAGTTAATCACAGGGAAACAATTAGCTCTCTGTGATGTGTGCGAGGGAATAATGGGCCAGTAATACTGCAAGGTTGGTGGTAGGCGCCTGGGATCGGCGCCGCTGTATCTATGGTGACCTGTTGGGCTTCATTTTCAGACGGCCTACACCATCCCCATCCTGGCGTTTGCGTTTGTGTGCCACCCCGAGGTCCTGCCCATCTACACAGAGCTGCGCAAGTATGTTCACCCCCTCCTTCCAACATGGCACTGGTCTCGCGTATCCAGACAACTATTCCACAATCTCCGAATGCTACAGTATATAGAGTCTGGAACTACACCTCCCGAAATCCCAGTAAAGAAGCTGCCATTTCTGTTCACGAATATATATTTTAAATTATCTTTAGAGCTTTTTTTTTTGTTATTTCCGTTTCTGCTAAACAACAAGCTATACAGTAGATGCTTAGATGATTTCTATTTATATTGGGATAAATGTGCGCGACTGTAAAGACGAAACGGAAGTGGGGAGGAGGCTCCACTTCCGCTTTATATTTTACTCATGATAGAACTTCCGTTGCTCCAGACTGTATGATGAAAGAAGCATTTGGAAATTGTGAGAGGCAACAGTCTGGCACTGCGAGACTATAAGACGCCAACAACACTCCTGCTTAAGCCTGATTTATAATAGCAGATCTACAAGCTCGCGACGCGTCGTACCGCAATGGCGTGCAACCATGTGTAAATCAGGCATTTTAGTGGCTGAGCACAACCCCCGTCACGTCACGTGCACTGCTTTGACTTTATTTTGGTATATGTATACTAGGGTGTAACGATATATAGTAACTGCATCGAGAAATCGATTTTAATTTCAAGAATTGAAGCAAATGAAAATGAAAAAAGCAACATTGACTATGTATCGTATCATTTTGCAATGCAAATAATCGGTATCGAATCGTTTTGCTATGCAAATAATCAATTGTATCAATACTACATTTGTGCATGGTATTTAGCAATTTTTTGAAGAAAAAAGAAAAAGAGGGGTTTAATTACTTAGTTTAAAATAATGTCAATGTATTTTAAATAGTTACTATATCGATTTCAAATAATTTAATCTTATCGGATCGGATCGCCATAATGAACCAATATTGTCTATGTATCGTATCTTAAACCATGATACGTATCGTATCGCTGTTAAAATTTATCGTTACACCCCTAATGTATACATATGTTATAGCATGTTATCACGATCATCACTGCAGAACGCTTCTTTTTTTTTAAAGTGGGGTCTAGGCATTCTACTTTGTGGTCAGGTGGGTTGTCAGTAGGGTTGTTGATGCCATCTATGCAGGCTGGTTTATATCATGTCTGTTGTGTGACAACGCGTTGCAATGTCTTCTGATTTCAGCCCCACCAAGAAAAAGATGCAGCACATTTCCAACATCTCCATCGCAGTCATGTACACCATGTACTTCCTGGCTGCTCTGTTTGGATACCTGACATTCTATGGTGAGGCCTGGCACACTTTCGTCGACTAAAACTGTGACGAAAAATGTTCGTCGACTACCTTTTTTCACTGACGAAAACTACCGAATGCAAACTACATGAAAACTACGCTATGATGACAAGAACTAACACTAAATATATTGACAATTTTGTCAATAAATAAATAAAAGACGTGACTAGTAGAGATCCAGTATAAGTAAAAGACACAGATCATTTTACACTTGGTTGCATGCTGAAAATAGCAGATCTACAAGCTCACAACGTGTCGCACTGCAACGCGTTGTGAGCTTGTAGAACGGCTATTTTCAGCAAGTGTAAAATCAACCATTACGACGGCATCAAGGCCCGCCAAAATACATTCTAGTCGACTAAAATCTTATATTTAGTCAACTAAAACTAGACACTACAACTATTCAAAAGACTATGACTAAAACTAAAATCAAAACAACACTGGCACACTCCCATGGGAGTATAATTATCTCATTATCACGCTCTGTCTGTCTGTCTGTCTGTCTGTCTGTCTGTCTGTGTCTCTCTCTTCAAACAAACAAACAACAGCAGAGCCAAGTCATTATTTTGAGTTGCGGTTTTGTATGGTTTGTACATGTTGTTTTAACCTTTCCACCCACCGTCCTTCCGGCGTGGACGGTTCCCAGGGCTATGGGACCACAGCTACAGTTCCAATAGCACACAACCGTGACAAAAAGATCCCATAGGCGGTGACGATTAATGCTAACAAACTAACTGGCTTCCTCCCTCCCCTGCATTATTATGCCAGAGGTCAGAGGTCAATGCCCATGTACAGTTTCAACTCCATTGGTCAACCCACTGTGGAGACAAATGGACGGGGGAGGACACATTTTTAAATATAGTAGTAGGCCTATACCTGGTGTGAAGTGGTGGACAGTAACTACAATTTTGACTGTACTTAGTATTTCCAATTTCCAATACTTTTTACGTCTACTCCACTACATCTCGGATGCAAATTGTTCTATTATATTTACTTGAAAACTTTAGTTATTACCGGTAGTTACTTTGTAGATTTCGATTATCATTACAAAACATAAATTAAACACTTCAGCGGTATACATTTTGTCCATTTAAAAATAGCCAATCTACATGCTCTCAATGTGTTGCGATGCGTCGCATTGTGAGCTTGTAGATCGGCAATTTTCAAAAGATATTTTATACATTTGAAAACTCAATATATATAATGAGTACTTTTACTTTTGGTACTTCAAGTAGCCTACATTTTGATACCAATATACTTTGTACTTTTATTAAAAATGTGAGTACTTTTTCAACCACTGCTGGTGTGTGCTTTCTTTTTCATTGGGAAGAAAAACAGAACAGCTGGTTTGTGTTGAGTTTGAGAGGACAATCCTGATACAAGTATGCCCTCTAGTGGTCATGACTCAAATGGCAACCATTTGATCTGCAAGGCTGTTCCATAAAGGTATTGACCCGTTTCTCAGGGAAGGTACTGGTCCCCTTTTTGAAACTAACTCCTCGCCACTCGCCCTACACACTTCCACTCGGTTTCAGCATAGATGTATAAATAATTAGAGACGGCACCGGAATTTCCCTCCCATCCACTTACATTCCGGTGCAATGCTTGCTATGCTCAAACCAAGTGGAAGTGTGTAAGGCGAGTGGCAAGGAGCCGGTTTCAAAAAGGGCCCATGGGGCTCCTTGTGTGTGCTTCACTTTCTTCAGCCAGTGTTGCCATATCTGCTTATTATAATATATATATATATATATATATATATATATATATATATATATATATATATATATATATATATATATATTTTTTTTTTTTTCTTCTGTAAAGTCGCTTGAAAATACATTATTGGTAGTTGCTGGTTGTGTTTTTTTGGCCTTGTTTCTAAAGTGTACAGTAGTTGCTTTTAAAACAGTGGTTCTGACATTTCGTCACGTCAAGGAACCCCAGACTAATATGTAATTGTCCACGGACATCCACCTGTAAATATTTTTACTTATATTATATACTAATATTTTGTTAACCTGTTTAAAAATATTATAATTTTTTTATTAAATAACAACCTCACAATGTGTCGCTGTGAGCTTGTTTTCATAGACCTGGCCACTTGTTTCTCTTGTTTATCTGGCAACACAGCAAGAGGAAGAGGAATTTATGCACACACAAAACGCAAAGCCTTATGGGGCATAGGAAACAGGTCAATAGAGTGAAATTACAGTTACAATGCTTTTGTCAATACACAGTAATTAGGTCTGGGACTCGATTAAAACAAATATCGAATTAATTAGAGGCTTTGTAATTAATTGATTGAAATTAATCACATCAATATTTGACCTGAGAAGCACCCCCCCCCCCCCCCCCCCCAATTAAAACAGAGTGAATCAATGATTGAATACATACAAGTCTAAGCAACAACATATAGTTTATTTTTTTTATCAAGGTGGTACTAAACAGTCCACGTTTTACCATAATAAAGTGCCGCAATTTTAGGAATATATATATATATATATATATATATATATATATATATATCAGCTATTCAGGCACCAGCTGATCAGTATGCCTGAAACTCGTCCAAACAAGTGAAAAAATGTGGTGCAAAAATAAGCACGATTAAAATGCGTAACGTTTTTAGTTTTTATGTGTACATTTTTCTGTAATTAATGAATCAAAATGAATCAGTTAAAAGTCCCATCCCTAACAGTAATATCATTGGTTGGTGTGTGTATGATGTTGTGTGTTGTAGGTGAGGTGGAGGCGGAGCTGTTGCATACCTACAGCCGCATTGACCCGTACGACACTCTGATCCTGTGCGTGCGTGTGGCTGTGCTCATCGCTGTCACCCTCACAGTGCCTATTGTGCTCTTCCCTGTAAGTCATATTTCTTTGGACGCATAACGCGCGCACGCACGTACACGCACACCCTGTAATAAGCTATAAACCAAACAATGGAGTATGTATGTATGTTTTTATGCTTTGTTTCCTAGTGTAATGTGCTCCACCGTCTACCCTGTGTTTATGTTTTGTGTGGGGACTGCAGATGTATAAAAACTAGTATCTTTGCTAAATCCGGTGTATTTACGTTTCATTTATATGCATTGTTCATTAATATGCGTCGAAATAAACTAAAGTAAAGGAAGGTTGACTCTCCGGTGTTTTGTGGGTTCTAGGTCCGGAGAGCTCTCCAGCAGATGCTGTTCCCCAACAAGACGTTCTACTGGCCTCGCCACATCGCCATCGCCATAGTCCTGCTCACCCTCATCAACATGTTGGTCATCTTTGCCCCCAACATCCTGGGCATCTTTGGCATCATCGGTATGTTAGACCAGGGGTCCTTGAGGGAGTTCCAGGGGGTCCCTAGCTGAATTATAGTTTGGAACCAAATGAAACCTTATGGGTCTGAAACTCAGAGAGTGTACATTAACATTGATTTTACAATATAAATTGGGGTCCCAGAGATAGAAATGCCATTAAATGGGGGTCCGTAGACTTAATGCATGTCAAACTGGGGGGTCCTTGAAATTAAACGGGTCGAGAATCACTGCTAGAGGGATCCCTGGCATATCTCTTCAAATGGGGTTCCGCAGGGCTACTTAGTGTCAATTAGGGGGTCCTTGACATGAAAAGGTTTGGAAACCACTGTGTTAGACCAGTGGTATCCCACATTTTAGCTCAAGACCCAAAAGAGAAAAAAATATGTTTTACCCAAACTGTAGTGAAAATAGCAGATCTACAAGCTGCACAAATGCAGAAAGTTTAAATGACCATTTTGAGACTAATATTAATCAATGAATGATACATTGACCATGTTTTACTTGACTGACTCCAGCATGCCCTCACACACCTTTACAGTAAACTCAGAGAACCTCATGCTTTATTATAATATTCTTATTATCTTTGATCTCAAATAAATCCTATAAGTATTCATCAGACATAATACTGTATACGCTAAGCTAAGGCTTTAAAGATATTTGACGCAAAGCTCGACAAATCACCTCAGGAATGCTTGGTATTTCACAGACCTTATTAAAGGGTCTAAAAAAAAATATATAAACCTACAAAGATTTAAATAAAATAAAAACAATCTTGTGACAGTTATGCAGTTGAAACGTTCATTCCCCCACTCGAACCAAAATGTGGTTTCCATAACTTTTCCCTGCTGTGAGATACAGCTTGACAGTTGTCTGGGTGGGCTTCAAATGTGACTAAATTTGACTGAGGGACTGCCATTGGATTTTTTTGAATTTTCGTGTCATATGAAAGCAGGGAATCATAGCTTCAAATTGACATATTGGTTGTTCAGTTTGACCCACCAGTTTTGGAGATATGGCTTATAGAGTAATGTCTTGCAGAAAACAGCGAGTTGAGAAAACAGGCTTGAAAGGTTTCTAACATTACACCTATAGCTACATGTTTAAGCATTTATTTCATATTTACATGTCGATTTCAACTCTGACTCTTATTTCAGACAAGCTCTAGTATGTGAAGAGTCTGCCTGTGCAATTAACTCATTTTGAAAAGAATCTGGTCACAAATGTCTTCTCCCAATCTCGCAGCAGTTTTATGGGAACTGAAAGAACTGGGGAGGCAGCTTGGTGTACTACAGTTGATGGGGAGGCAGCTTGGTGTACTACAGTTGATGAGGAGGCAGCTTAGCGGCCAATATCATTCCTTTTAACGTTTTTGTTTTTGCCTCCTGTCTGCCAGGTGCCACGTCAGCCCCATGTCTAATCTTCATCTTCCCTGCTGTTTTCTACATCCGTATCGTACCCAAAGAAGAAGAGCCGCTAACCTCAACCCCCAAAATACTGGTGAGTATAATGACAATCTACACTAGTAATAGTGTTTGATGGTGAATACAAGGTGTATGGATGAGTATGTTACAGTACATAATATTTACACCATACAACATAATGGTTTCCCCATTTGTCTATTGAGACATTTACAGTATATCCTGTGGTCTGACTGGTCTGGTTTGACAGTTGGTGCCGAAGGTCAAAATGCAGTTTTTGCCCTGAGAAAGCAGGCACGCTCCATTAGCTCAGTGGTGAAAATGTCAGCACTTGCGTGTGGGACTGACCGTGGTTTGAATCCGGGGTAGGACATGAAAGTTACAGAGTGTAGCTCCAAAACTATGGAATGCACTTCCCAATCTTCCGCCGTAGTCTGAAAATTCACCTCTTCAGACTCCATCTATGGGCCGATTCATACTCCTATTTTACCGCTGTTTCGGCGCTGTAGTGCCGAAATGATTTCGGCTCATCAGACATTTTCAGTAGCACCGAAGAGACTACTTTAGGATGGTACCCGCCCCCCCGAACCTCAAATGACGTCACATTGCTCTACAGCTTATGATTCTTCATGACTATTTCTCTGTATTTGATGTATTACCATGTGTTGTTCTTGCTTGCTGTAAATGGCTCTGGATTAAGAGCATCTGCTCAATGCCTGAATTGTAAATTGTATCTTTCTCATTCACCCTTTCCTTCTCTCTTCTAGGCTTTTTGTTTTGCTGGGATAGGCTTCCTCTTCATGATAATGAGCCTCAGCTTTATCATCATCGACTGGACATCTGGGAGCAGCAAAGCCAGTACTGGTCACTAGGCTCTGTCGTATCATTCGTTTTTTTCAGGTTTTATATTGTTAAAGTAGATTTGTGTTGTTGTTTATTTTTGTTGTTGTTATTGTTATTGTTGTTGTTTTTATTTTTGGATCATGTTGTTGAAGATGCCCTATCACTTCCAAGAGAAAGTTGTGGACACAGACCTTTAAGGTTGGCGGAGCCAAGTGTAGCCTAGCTCACGATAGTCTCACATAGACAGAAAATCGGAGAGCGCCCCGCCTACTAGAACGCCTGATATGACATCTAAATTCTATTTAAGGGTGAATAAACCAGAAACAAATACAGAAATGTAAAAACAAACTGCGTTATAGAACCAATGCAAAACACTTTAGGGTGGTCCTTGATATTGGGACAATATCAGGATTGGCTTCCAAAGCAGTAGGTTTGTTACCAGCTGTTCTCGCTGCTATTTTTCCATCTCCTATCGTCTGGCTACGTGAGAAAAAGGTTCACAAGATCTCTCTCTCTTTCTCTCTCTCTGTCTAGACGGACTGCCTTTCACTCAATAGCACACAGGAATTGTACATTCTGCCAAATTCTATGAACAGGTGCAGGCCAGTATAATTTCTTTGGGAAGTTTAATAGCACATGATTTTTTTGCACCTTTGCGCCAGGTGAATAAACATGGCTCCTTTCCATTCAGGGGCTGTGCCTTATAGTGAGACTAAAATAGCAAGACGAGTAACAAGTTACAACATCAGTGCAGATCAAGGCTGTCATCTTTAGGCACCTAGCTGGCCCCACTGAAGACTAAAGCCGTATATTTATGCTTATTGCTTAGTTAGTTGTACACTGTTGTCGCACAACAGCCGATGTACAAGTGTGAACTTGTAGATCGGTTGTTTTCGGCGTGAGACTTACATCCGCCACCCCTTTCCATCTGTCGCTACCCTGTCCTTAGATTGACCTATAACCTACCAACCCCATACTCAACGTTAAGATCTGTGCTGCCTTCAGGGTCACAGGAAACGATGGCATTGAGTGATATATATACCTTTCTTTTTATGATTTTTAAGCCTATTTAAGTTATTCGAGTCATGGCAATATTGTGTACAGCTACAGAGGACATGTGGCATTAGAATCTGTTATGCACAGGGATATCAGAGTATCGAGCAGGCCTGCCCCTGCTTGTTGTGTCTGTGTGTTTGTCCTCGATCTGGACAAAATGGTTCTCGTAACTCTGACAGTGTACAAATGGTACCATATTGTCCATTCAGTTTCATGTGTACGCTCTCAGAGTTACAGACCTGTAAGGGGTCCATTTGGAACCGCTTCTAAAGGAACCCAGAGAGTTGAGAACCACTGACATAGACAGCGCTGTGAGCCAGCAGGGGACAGAGACACACAATTTACACAGTAAAATCCACCGTGATTAACTTAACTTTAAAGTGCACAAAGCATTACATTTGTACACTCTTTTGGAGTTGCAAATGGGATGCCGGGTCCCATATATATATATATATATATATATATATATACACACACACACACACACACACACACACACACACACAGTTATACACACACACACACACACACACACACACACACACACACACACACACACACACACACACACAAACCACAGGGTCACTTCAATTTGGTGTCTGTAAATATTGCTTCATTTCAGCTTGTGCCCTTTACTGAAATGAAAGTGATGTGATGCCATAATGCAGAAAGACATGTAATCTCTTTACTGTCCTGCAAAGTTGATGGTTAACTATAGCACTTTTTGTCTGATAATAAGCACAAGTTCTCTGTGCAGCCATTAATCAAATAACATGCAGATGATGTCTTAGTATAATGCTCATGACATAGAATATATAGGGAGGTCCTCGAGGCACGTCCCACTGGGAGGAGACCCCGGGGCAGACCAAGGCGCAGTTGGAGGAATCACATCCACTCACTGGCCTTGGAACGTCTCGGGATCCCCCAGGAGGAAGTTACCAATGTTGCTCTGGAGAGGGAAGTCTGGAATCTCTGGTGGAGCCGTTGAACCCGCGAAAGTGGTTGAATGGATGGACGGAGATATGATTTAAGGGAATGCCCCCCAGATTCAACTAAATCATTGATCATTATATATCTATCTAAAAACAAATCAATGTGTGTGGAAGGTCTAACATGGTACATGGACGTTTTGTCAGATTACTACTTGAAGCTAATCTTCCTGTGCGTTTTGCCTCCATGGTCCACATAGGACCCCTCCACTACTCTAGTGAGTAGAGTAACTAATTAACGGTTGTACTGTAAAGGGGTGTTAATTAAATTGTCTGTGTTGTTTGAGAAGAAACATGGCTCTATTACTGTATTGGAGTTGTGGTACTTAATGTACACAATGTATTGTTAAATCTTAATGTATACTCGAATGGAAGTACAAGTGAAGTGTTATATTGGTCTCTTATCATTAATAGACGAGCTGTTGTTTTAAACCAGCTGTTCTAACACTTGTCCGGGCTAACGAGCTGGACCAGACTAAAATGACGTCATAAACACTTCAAAATCCTGATAATGTATATCAGTGTCATTTTACGTTTTGTCTTTTGTAGTATTGTCTGACATGATGAGTCCGTAGCGTAATAGTGAGGGTCGTTTAGTATTATTATTATTTTTTTAACATGTCCCATGTTGCTGCTTTGTGGGACCATACCAGCCCTAACATGGAAATATTACCATTCGGCTCTGGTCCCATTTTTATTTTTATTTTTTTTAATGATAAATCTTGTTCTCACACCAGTGCTGTATGAGTATTGTTGTGTAACTGTTAGACGTGTTCTGTCAAACTTAAACCTTTTTTGAGACTAAGCACAAAGCATCTTTCAATTCATTTTGTTTTCAATATTTCTGCAGGTACTGTAACAGTGTTCAGCACAATTTATGGAGTAGGCCTAGTATGGCTGTGTCGCATGCTAAAAGATAACTGATAACACACTTTATTTTTATTTTCAGTTATTTTTGGTGAGCGACATGGTCGAATTAGCCATGAATTGAGTACTGCTCATAATAGCCGAAAGTCTCATCACAATCTTTGACTCTGTCTACGAAGATTGTGATGTGAATTACAATTTAGCAAATGTGATACATACCGTAGGCCTAGCCCAAGATTTAGACTCTCGTAGAGTTTTTTTCGATTCTGACGAATGTCAGAAACGAAAAAAACTCTACGAGAGTCTAAATCTTGGGCTACCGTAGGCCTACTGTTTTTATGACGCATTCATTTGTCACTTTTCACGGGTGAAAATGTTATGCGACATGAAACAAAATCCATAGACCAGTAGTGCTGTTTGCAGCATACAATAGAACTACAGGGGCTTTTTGACATGCACAATAATTGCACATCTTTCCATTATAGAAAAAGCTGCAGTCCATTGTGATTTGTGTGATGCAGCAATGTGTCACACAGTTTCTACGTTACAAAATTGAAAATACATTTTTGAGGAGTCCAAATTGGTTTCTTTCGCCGAGGCACATGATTATGATTCCAAACATTCCATCCCAACTCAAACGCACCCTATTTTATACTTCTCGCACAACGACACAAAGATCTTTGAAAATCTTCGCAAATGTGTTACGCTTATAATGACATTCCCAAAATAATAGGGACACCAGGGTTGGAAGTGGTTGAAAATGGCCAGCAACGCAGCGAGGAGCAGGTATATATGTATATATATATATATATATATATATATATATATATATATATATATATATATAGGGGAGACACTGCAACAGTGCAGATGACCTCTGGTGACCTCTCATGTTGATATTTGAGACTTGCTGTTGAGACCTATACAAGCTCACAATGTGACGCATTCCGCGAGCTTGGACGGCTATTTTCGACACGTGACAGTATGAGTGCGGGCTATAAATCCTCATTTTGTCTGATTTATTGAAACGTGTTTGACTGAATAATGACATAATACATATTGACTTCAGCAGCATTTATAAATAATGTATATAAATGTAAACCCTTTATATTCTACTATATATATATGCATATCTAGTTTGTATAATGTAAATAGCAAGGTACAGTTTTAGTCTGATTAAAAATATAAATGTAATCATTTATAAAAGTGCTTTTAAACCCTTTCCCCTTCAATTCATGTCTATTTTCTTGTATCTATCTATATTTTAATACATTGCTGGCAGTTATTGTACTGGAAACAATGTTGCAATAAAGTTGAGGTAACAATAATTGGAAAGTGTCTCTATATTATTATGTACCCATTTACAGTGGCCTTGTGAACTTGATTTAGATCAGGGCTGGGCAACTTTGATGATTTAGTTTAGACTACTAGAGCATGGGCTTTCAACTGGTGGTCCGTGGACCACTGGTGGTCCTTGAAGGTATTGCATGTGGTCCCTGACCATGCATCTAGTAGCCTGCGTCTTACTGGTACAGACTGTTATACTTTAGCTATTGAAAAATAGCAGATCTACAAGCTCATAGCGCGGATCGAGCTTAGTTGTAGGTCTGCTAATTTTTGAAAAATCTTGAAAATGTGGCGCAAATCTTTGAATATGACTATATTGTGATGTGCATGCGTGTGAAACACGGACGGACTCATTGATGACGCCACACAGCCGGGTGTGGTAAACGAATGGGGACATTGATTGCATGCATTCATTGAATCAGGTGGCGATTATAGGACGCCAGTATAAAAGTGACGTTTGTGTGTCGTTGGAGCCCACGTCTTGTGAAGCGGCACTCTGGGTACGGGAGGGGCCGTTCGCAAGTGTAATTAGTCTTGCCGACGGTGAAGACATGCAGACCGGGGGAGCAAGCCATCATAGCAGGAGGGGAGACTACACCTGCGGTCTCCTGTAGTTTAGACAGAGGGGCTTTTAGAGAGTGTGTTCTCACTTTGCTCCTCCGCAGACCTACGATCTGCAACGGACTGAACGTTAACTTGTCCACAGTCCACGTCACGACGTCCGACACGCATCTCCCCGGGGAGTTGGACGGCGTCACCACGGCGAGTTAAGTACCCAGAGAAAAGCATTGTATCGTGTATTGCCTGCACTGATTATTCAAGAGAAAAGCATTGTATCGTGTATTGCCTGCACTGATTATTTAAGAGACATTGTATTTATACAGAGCTAGTTTATACTTGGTTTTAATAGTGGGTTAATGTAATTGTTTTTTTAATATTTATATTTATTGGGTTTTTTCTTCAACATAACATAACATAACATAACATAACATAACATAACATAACATAAGATTGATTGAAATCTTTATTAACAGTTTGCAGAATTACAGTACATTTCAAGCACAAACTCAATAAGACTGTTAACTGTGAGTGGACGACCCAATTAAGCCTTACACTTGTTTACAACAAGGTCCACATTGTTCAATTCATCAAAACATTTAGAGACAAACAAATAGACACTTCTATGTAGTTAAAGAACAGAACAGGAATTCATCATATAGGAAGCGAAAAGGGAAAAAAATATATATACAGTGAGGGGAACAGGGGGATAAAAGAAAACGAAAGACAGAGTGTAGGGCGCCTGCACACAACACCATGCGTTGATGCCATGTGTGCATATGTGCAGGCACCCAACACCACGTCCATACAAAAACATAGTACAATCCAGATAAAAATTCAGCTTTTACAGAGGCCAGTTTCGAATTGCAGCCATCCGTAGGTGCCCTTTGAGAGCAGTTTTGAAGGAGCCAAGGGATTCACATGTCTTAATGACTGTTGGTAGGGCGTTCCACATTTTGGTCGCATAGGAGCGAAAATAATTTAGTCCCTTGTTTGTGCCGAATCTGGGTTGTACATGGTTTGTTGCACTCCCTCTGGTGTTGTGGGTGTGGACTTCGTTTACATTAAGGAAGTATTTAGACAGGTACATGGGTATCTTGGTGGTGTATCGAATCTTGTGGACCAGACCCATTGCAAGATGCTGTACTCTGTCGTCGACCCTAAGCCATCCCAGCCTGTCAAAGTGGGCAGGGGTGAGGTGGGTTCGGGGGGTGAGGCCAAGTAGGAGCCTGACCAGTTTGTTTTGGGAGGTCTGGAGCCTTGTTTTAAGGGCCTTTGAGGTGCTGTGGTACCAGGAGGTGGATGCATAGTCAAAGAAACCTTGTACGAGGGCTCCTGTTAAGGTCTTCAAGGTGTTTTTGTCGACCAGTGAGGAGATCCTGTAGAGGAATCTTGTTCTTTGATTGACTTTTTGACATAACATAACATAACATAACAACATAGCACAGCACGGTGGGAACGGGGAGAAGGAGGAGACATCGGGAGACCGATTCACGTACACACACCATGCCATTTTGGTCACACCGTAGCCTAACCTCACCACTTCCACTTGACGTCCGATTAATGTAGTTTATATTTTAAGCACTTGGACCCATCGCACCTCGTAGGAGGGGGAGTCATTCAGGGATGACCGGGACAGTGATTCCCTCTGCAAAGGCAAGGAATGGGGTCCCAATACTGTGTGGAATTTTGCGACAGAGCCCCTCATTATGTACTGATACATTTACTGATAAAAAATGCTTCCAAACTCTGACACTTAGAAAATAAATCATCTGCAAGGAATTTCTTAACAGGAAGTAGCTCGATCATAACATGTCTACGGTGGATTTTTATGAAACAAACACTTTGCAGATATAAGACGATAATTCAAGCTTTTTGTACAGCTGCAATGTTGGTCAGTTTGACATTATTTAATACAATTAATTAGGACTTTTCTGTTTGGATGAATGGGCTGTCTATGGGAAGTTGCACCAGCGTGCTGGCAATATGGCAGCCGTTTGCATATCATCAATTGGAGTTTGGAAGCACTCATTTTTTGTAAACCAAGTAACCAACCTCCTGCTGCCTACGTACGCAGGGCTGTTGATTGATATCCAACGAGCACTCCCAAACTCTGACACTTAGGAAAAGATTATCTGCACATTATTTCTTGGCAGGATAAGTAGCTCATAACATGTCTATGGTGGATTTTTATGAAACAAAAACGTTACAGATTGAAAGAGGGTAATTCAAGCTTCCTGTACAGCTGCAATGTTGGTGAGTTTAATGTTGTTTAATACAACCTTTCTGTTTGAATGAATGGGCTGTCAATGGGAAGTTGCACCTAGTTAGCACCTTGCTGGCAAGGTCATAGGCAGTGTGTAGTTCCACTAACAATCACTAGAGGGCAGCAGCTTTCCTTAACTAAACTGGTTTTTTCAATGGTTCTCTTGTAACTGTCTCTAGATCAAATTAATTATAATTAATTTATTTATTTATTATTTATATATAATTAGGAGAAGCTAGTGCTTTTCTTTTTTCTTTTGCCGGTTTGCCTCTGTTTAGTTCTGTCTCTGACTGGTGGTGTGCTCACAAAAGAGAGAATTGAAAGTTGACCAGTGGTTCAGGGACCACAGTGATCCTTGAGGGGATTCCAGGTTGTCCCCAGCTAAATGATGATGAATTTAAATGATAAATTGGTAGACTTTTCCAACAGCAACACGGCATGGAATTGATCTTATCCATTGATAACAAAATATTCTCTATAGTTTTGGGTCTGCGAAGCTAAATCTCATCAAATAGTCTGTGGCTCAAATGGAGAATAAATATTGGACCTTGATATGAAAAAGGTTGAAAACCGACCATTGCTGAATCACAATGAGTGTAGCAAGCATTCTGTTACTATCTCTCTCTCTTCTCTCTCTCTTCTCTCTCTCTCTCTTCTCTTCTCTTCCTCTCTCTCTCTCTGGTGTCTCTGTCTGTCTGATCTTGCGAGAGAAACGAGCGGCCAGGGCCTCGAAAACAATCCCAAAAGAAGCAACTATTGGGCGAATCCACAGAGGGGTGCCCTAGGGCGGTGTCACATTAAGTGCAGCTTGACAACTTAACATTGATTACCTGGCATACAGATTAATCTACAGTAGCTATACAGTATATAGGCTGCATGATTACTTGCACTCAGCTAAATGAGTGCAAGGCCTTCTAAATCAGCAGTTCTCACAATAGCAGATAGATATACAAGCTCACAGTACGTCACTTCATGCTGTGCCGCAAGCTTGTAATGTAAATATCTGCTATTTTCCAATCTTGTCGGATGACAAATAAGCCCAAATAAGCAACAACACAACCAATATGTTGTCCGTCCTCTCTGTCTGTCTCTCTCACTCCGTCTGTCTCTGTGTGTGGTTGTGTATAGTCTCTCTCTGTCTATTGATCTCTCTCTCTCTCTCTCTCTCTCTCTCTCCTATCCTCTCCCTCTCTGTCTCTGACTGTGTCTGTGGGTAAATCCATAGAGCAGGTGTTGCTCTCTATATAGCTGCAGTGTAACTGTGTCTGATCATGCTCAGTGTGGCCCTATGATTCATCTGTGTCTGTGTGGAATCAAATGGACTCGCACACAGTAATGGAGAGATCTTTCCGAAACAACTACAGTGGAAAAGTTCAAATGAACTTTCCCAAGTTACAGTAATCTTCCTCCTGTAATGTAATTAAAAAAGTGAAACTATAATATATTCTAGGTTCATTGCACATAAAGTGAAGTATTTCAAACCTTCAAAAGAATATCTTATCACAGCACCAAAATATAAATTAAAACAGTTATAATGTTAGCTATAATAGATTTGCAATCAGACCTTGACCTGTGGTGCCTCATTGTCTTTTTGCTTTTGTTATATGCACAAATACAAATTATACAATTTGCAACAAAGAAAAACACACCAACACCTGTTGATGTTCTGCAGTAGTTGGACATGCAAATTGTTCTCATATTCTGACAGAGCATCAACGTTCATCAATCATGTACCTCATCTAAGCCCATAGGCTGGGATGGCTCAGGGTAGAGTAGAGGACAGAGTATAGCACCATGCAATGGGCCTGGTCTTCAAGACACTGTCAATCTACTTCACTAGAGTGAGAGACGCTCACCGGCACAGCAGGAGCTTGTACAACCCAAATTTGGCACAAATACTGGGATGAATGCATTCTAGTGGTCTGCATTTGCTATTATTGATGTCTTTTTTTTTTAAAGATCTTGAAAGTGTTTGGAACATTTGGACTATTTCTTTTTTTTTAGCACAGGACTGCAACCTGTTTCCTCTTCCTGACCCACCATAGGAGAAATCAGAGGTAGAAAAAACGTAATCAACTTTGTGTGTGTGTGTGTGTGTGTGTGTGTGTGTGTGTGTGTGTGTGTGTGTGTGTGTGTGTGTGTGTGCCATAGATAGACTGTAAAAGTGTGTGCGCTCACGACCGTGCATGAATGCGTCCGTGCGCGTGTTGTGTCTAGACTACAGCAGGGATAAGGACTATAAAGGATACATAATCTTATTTATGTAACCACTTAATCCCCATGGCAACACAAACCTCTCTGTTCTGATGGGAAGGGGGGTGTGGGGAGGCAGGGTCAAAGGTTATAGACTCTCATTGCAGCTGTCCACATGGCTACTTTTCACCAGAGGTTCTCAAACTCATGTTAACGACCCCCATTTGGCCGCAGACCATCTGAAAATATTTCGTGCCAGCAGTGTTAATTGCGTCGACTAAAACTATGACGAAAAATGTTCGTTGAAAAAAATAAACGAAAACTGAATAGAAACTAAGCTATGATGACTACTACAGAAACTCATTATGCCACCAAAGTTGACCAAACCACAACTTCCTTTTCCAAAGCACTATGTTTCACTATGCCAATTGTTCTCAAGCTTTTTCACGACCCCCCACAATAATTGTCTCCACCAAGCCAAAGGCATGGGGATGTTTTGCACTGTTTTACACTCCCTGGATGCCAACAATGAACCTCTGCCCCAATTTTTCCACAACGGCCTGTTATAGCACCACCATGAGGCAGATATTTGCAAAAAACATTTATTTATATTACTCGTACACATTTTATCCATACATCACGCAAATCGGTATGCACTATCTCCGTAGTCATTTGATCAACACAGACCTGTCCGCTTCCCCATATTCTATCCTGATTGGCTAAGAGGCACTTCCTGTTCCAATGCCTCACAACACTGAATATATACTAAACAATAAAAGTATTACCTGTGGGTCCGTTACACCCACCCACCCACAGCTCCGTAAGGGAAAAATCAAGCGTAGCGATAGTTCATTGTGGCACGGAAGGCAGAAGGTTATTATATAAATATGTGTATATATATATAGTTCCTCTCATTCACTCTCACTCTCATTCATTCCCCCTAGTAATTACTTGTGCAAGCAGAGCGTGCAAGTAATTAATAGTTCTCGTCCAGGACGATATTTGATGTGTATGCGCCGTCCCAGCGTATGACGTAATGACTACTTGTGCCTGATACAGCAGTGGTGCAAGATTACATGCATGTATACATTAGGGGCATTACCTTTAATCCTCCCGACACTAAAACATATCGTCATTACGTCACCATCGAAAACCAATTACACCCTGGCATTGCGCGAGAGCCAACTGCGGAGAGACGTGGGCGACTGAATGAAGCCAAACAGCTTCTATTCAGAACCTACGATAAGATCAAAGGGGAGGAACTCATGGAGAGGGTGCATAGAGTCCAGGAAGCGCAAGGTGAGAGGCAGTACAGTGAGGCCTGGAAGGTCATTAACGAAATGACTGGACGGAAGAGGACCAAGGAGGGACAGGTGGAGGGGCTCAGCCCTGAGGAAAGGGTGAACACCTGGTTCAACCATTTCCAAAGGTTGCTGGGAACAACAGTTGAGGGAGAGGAGGAAGACATACCACCATTACTCCAGAACCTCGACATCAATGATGGCCCCTTCACGGTCAGTGAGTTAGCCAGGGCGAAAGCCACACTGAGAGTGGGCAAAAGTGCTGGGCCGGACGGCATACCTCCAGAGGTGGTAAAGAACTGCGGGTTTGACAACGTCATCCTACAGTTCTGTAACCTCGCCTTGCTAAACAGCAAGCAGCCTGACATTTGGTCTCTGTCCAACATCATCCCTGTGCCTAAGGCTGGGGACCTCTCGAAGCCAGACAACTACCGAGGCATCAGCCTGACATGCATCACCGCAAAGGTCTACAACCGTATGATCCTGAATCGGATAAGGCATGCCATCGACCCTCATTTGAGGGAGAACCAAAACGGTTTTCGAGAAGGGAGAACTACCGTGGCCCAGATCTTGGCCCTAAGGAGAATCATTGAGGAGGTCAAAAGGAACAACCTGACTGCCGTGTTGTGTTTTATCGACTTCAAGAAAGCATTTGACTCGATACACAGAGGAACGATGATGAAGATCCTTAAGGCCTACGGTGTCCCTCCCAACTTACTCCGGGCAATAGAAACCATGTACGCAGGAACAAGGGCCAAGGTGTTGACTCCAGATGGCAACAGTGAGGAGTTTAACATCGTGGCTGGAGTACTGCAAGGAGACACCCTAGCCCCCTTCCTCTTCGTCATAGTCCTGGACTACGCGTTGAGGAAGGCCATCAATGGACGAGAGCAGGACCTTGGCCTCACCATAACACCAAGGAGGTCGAGGCGACACCCAACAGTAGTCCTGACAGACTTGGACTACGCGGACGACATCAGCCTGCTCTCTGACCACGTGGAACAAGCGCAGGAGCTCCTGACCAGAGTGGAGTCAGAATGTGCCAAGGTTGGCCTCCGGCTGAATGCCAAGAAAACTCAAGTTATCACTTATAACATCCCATCAGAGCATCCACCTCTAACAACAACAGAAGGCACTGCTTTGAAGGAAGTCAATGACTTCAAGTACCTGGGCTCATGGGTCAACTCCACCGAACAAGACCTGAAAGTGAGGAAGGCCCTTGCATGGAGGGCCCTAAACGGCATGGCCAGCGTATGGAACTCCAACCTCCCCTGTCAAACCAAACTAAGCTTCTTCTACGCAACGGTAGAGTCCGTTCTCCTATATGGCAGTGAATGCTGGACCTTGAAGCCAACCCTGCAGAAGTCTCTCGATGGGTGCTACACCAGAATGTTGCGGGCAGTACTCAACATCAATAAGAGCACACATGTTACAAACACAACTCTGTATGATGGAATGCCAAGGGTGACCCAGAAAATAGCAGCCAGGAGAATGAGACTAGCAGGACACTGCCAAAGACACCAAGAGCTGCCAGCCAGTAAACTAGTGCTGTGGGAACCAACACACGGGCACCGGTCACGAGGACGTCCAACGCTAACATACGTGGATGTACTCAAGAACGACGCAGGAGCACAAAGTACCAACGAACTGGCCAGATGTATGGAGAACCGGGATGACTGGAAACGACGATGGAGGGCTCGTCTGAGGACGACCTAGAGAGAGATTGGGTCCTTTAATCCTCATCTTCAAAACAAACTAAAACTAGCAAACCCGCTCTAAAAAATAAAAAAACTATAACTGAATTAAAAAAACAATTGTCAAAACTAACTTAAACTATAATGAAAACTCCAAAACTATTATAACCTTGGTGTGCGTGTGTGCGTGCGTGAATGAGTGTGTGCATGCGTGTGTGCGTGTCTGTCTCACACAGTCTTTGTCTGGGTGTTCCGTCAGTTCTCGGAAAATGGACACAAGAGGAATGCTTTTGTGTTCTTTTCATCCTCTGATCTGTGGTCCTGGGGTTGGGTGGGAGGGGGGGTGTCAGGGGTTGATGACGATGTTCCTGGACTGTCCCCACAAAGACAAAATACAGAGGATTTACCTCGATCTTCAATGGAACTGACCGCCTGTTTAATGACGTGTCTCATTGGTTCACAGAACTGTCCAAAAAAGCTTTCAAAGGGTGCCTGCTTTGTTATCACTTAAAATCGCTAAAAGATACAAAGAGCGTCCAGGCTAACTCATCTTCCATACAGTAGTCATTCATATAAACTGTACATGAACGGTGTGGGGCTGGATGTTAGGACCCCAATAGAAACATGTATTTCTATGTTATGCTCACATTCTACTTTTCGTGGTTCTATGTTCGTGACTCCCACAGCTGTGTCTCATTTGTAATTACCCATGGCTTGTTCCCCCCATGCAGTCCTCAGGTCATTGTTTAGTCAAATGAGAATGCCAGCACAAACTCTGCTCTCAAAAACAACATCAACAAAAACATGCTGGGTGCATGGCTACAAAAGCATATCATGCAAGGAATTCCAAGCAGCACTCATGTTCTGTTGTCCATTCGGGCAGTTTTCCTTAAGCAGGCAACGTTAAAGGTTGGCTAGAATTCCTTACATGCGTAATTGTTGTTTTATATTTATTTGTCTGTAAATGTTTCGCTGAATTGAGTATGGACCCCAATAGAAACAAGCCATATAATAAGGGAAAATTTGCTAAATGTGTGGCAAAAAAATGCTTACCACACGCTGTGGTATGATGTAGGGCATTCATTTACGGGAAACCAAAAACGTTACAGCTTTTTTTTTCTTCTCACTTTTACTTGAGCTCTCCTTATCTGTATTAACCCTGCATGTTTTGTTCTGTGTAAATTAATTTAATTTGTTTTTCTTTTTTCCTATCAATGCTTTAACCATGTTCAGCACTTCATGGCAATTAATTGAAGGACCACCAAAATGAAGGTTTGAGCACCACTGATATAACAACGTAAGATTTTCACAAAACTGTAGAAACTGATTTAGAAGACATGTAGAATCGGCCTCGTCTAAATAGGTTGAAGCTGCTCATGTAGTTTGTCTTTTTGAACACATGTATTGTATACTGTACCTGCCTGGCTGTCCTGTGTTTGGGTTCTCACCACACCAGCATGGGACACAGTGGAGTCGAGTGTCTGTAGCGCCGTTAATTCACAGAACGTCCCAGAAAAGCTTTCAGGGCTGGGTGGCATGGTCTGGTGGGTTTGTTATCACTTCAAATCCCCCAAAGAAACAAAGAGCTTCCAGGCTAACAGTTAGCTTACAGTTCTTCAATGGCATTGACGTGGTTGATGCCATTCATTCAGTCATAGAGTTTTCTAGACCAGAGGATAGAGTGTATTATATTCCCACACGGACAGCAATGCAAATCAGGCAAGTTCGATTGCTTACTGGGAGCAGTTAACAGGGGTGTCCTTTTTTCCAAGGGGGCCATATTAGAAAATATTAAAACACCCACTACATAATGTACCTTCGGATTTAAACTATTCTATTTAATATCAATATTTAATATCAATGGTCTTTTGTCAGGTGTGTGCTGTGAACAAAAAGTATAACTCAGCCTTGTCTTATTTCACATTACCAATGTAAGCAGACGAGCAAGGTAAAAAAAAAAATGAAATACAAGGAACACTGACAAATTATACTCAATGCCCAGGTTAAAAGAAAATAATGTAAAAATATCCCATAGGCCTACTGTTGGGCGGGTCGTTCATAATACAATTCAGGTATGAAGCTGCGGGCCGTAAAATTCGCCCAGGGCTGCATTTGGCCCGTGGGCCGCTCTTTGGACAGCCCTGATAGGGGCTCAAGGACACTTTGACACTAACCCTTATACGCTTACGGGTCCGTTTGGATCCATGTGTATACTCTCCGAGTTATGGTATAGTCTACAACTGGGGGCGCTTGAAAAAAAAAAGTTGAGATGAGAACCATGACAGTATTCCAGACTTGATAATTAGTCTCTCTCCACACTCACAATCCAACCTAACTTGTGAGGCTGCATTGCACACATTGCAATATCAGTAGGGCTATAAATCATGCTCCCACTCACACCTTAAAGAATATTTCACACTGTAATTAATTATACTTAGTACATACTGTACATAATGGGCGCTATGGGTGACTGCATGGGTTCAATGGTTTGTAGCAATGATGTTTGCGCTGCACACGGTTTAGTGCTAGTGCCGGTTCATGTGTAACATATAGCCTATAGGACCCCTGTTAAATCCTTATGCTGGTAGTTAATTATCTATACATTATTAGCGGAATATAGAATTCTGTGATTAGATTTATTTATTTTTAAATAAAGGAAAAAAAATAGATCTACAACCTATATTTAGGCCTATGTAACTTTTTCCTGTTTACAAAACAAAATATATAATTTTTTCTTACCAATCATTTCACTCATTGCCTGCAGAAAGTTTAAACACACTGCCCTCGCTGTATTTTGGTGTTTTCAGCCCATGTCCCCGTCTACCAAAACATGTATTTTGGTGTTTTCACTGTTTCGTCCCTGTCTACCAAAACAAACAAACCAAAATACAGCAAGAGTAAAGTGTGTTGCTGCAGGTTAACACCACCACTGTATTGTTAAGAAGAAGGGATGCCATGTAATTACTAATTCGTACTGTAGATCACACTTTAAGGACAATAGGCTGTATGCAGCACACAGCGGCCATCTTGCCATTAAGTTTGGAAGATGTTTATGAAAAGAACACTTGCAGATAGAGGATAATTCATGCTTTTCGTACAGCTGCAATGTTAGTGAGTTTGACGTTGTTTAACACAATCACATAGGACTTTTCTGTTTGCATGTATGGGCTGTCAATTGCAAATTGGGGCTATATTGCCCTGCCATTAACTTAATGGCAAGATGGCTGCCGTGTATATATGGTCTATATAATGTTGTTCATTGGAGCCACTAGAAGCGAAATGGTATACACAAAGCCTACAAATGGTCTCCTAAATATAGTAGGCGTGTTTTGCTTCTCCCCGACCTCCACTCCCCCCCACACACACACTCAAGTCTAGTTGGCAGTAATGCACCATTTAGGTTTGCCAACCGCCATGAAACCCGATAGAAGAAGATACATTATTAATACATAAATACATATTCGTACATTATTTGAACAAAAATAAATAAACGAGGCCATTTTACATGCAAATGGCCCTCCTCCTCATTGACTATAGGCCTTTTCAAGAAATGAGGCAAATGAAAAGATGTACTTTTGAAATAGGCCTTTCAGTTTCTCGAAGTCCTCCAATCTATCTTATTAAAAAGTCTCTCCCTAATAGAGTTGTAGAATGGCATTTCATTTTCAATTTCCTTTAGATCACACAGACTACATAATCTATCCTCATCAACCGTGCCTACATATCTGCCTGTCTCAATATGCAGACCAAGTATGCCAGCTCTAATTTGGGCACATAAGGATCGTTTCTAATCGTTTTAAATATGTCCATTAATTTCACGTTAGAATATTCACATATTCTCATCTTAAATATGGGGTCAGATCGAGCCCCAGCTATGAGTTGTCCGTGAAATTGCAGATGGACAGAGAGAGGCTTCTGGACTCATCTCAAATCTCGGGAGAGTTTGTTGCTGGGATAAGGAAATGTCATTAACAAAGTAGATTTTCTCCTGAATTATCTCGCTAAAAGAAGACACTTTACTACAAATATCTTGTAAATATTGTGTGCCTTGTGATGATTGGGTCCAGTATTTAGTTCAGTGACCATGGAGTTAAGGAATGGTTCATAAGCTGTGTTCACGTTCATTCTCCCATTGGAAATGAATAGACTCAAACATTCTTCCCGTCTCCTAATAATGTTACCACCCACCTCACGCAGATACGGGAAGTCAAGGTCAAGGTAAACTTTATTGTCCACAAGGGAAATTTGTCTTGGGCTTTCACCCAAGCTACAGCTGTTTCTGCCCATATAGGGTGCAAATTACTGTTATGTAATATCTACTACAAATACTATTAACATTGAGTGACTGCACTTCCTTCCAGCGGTTAAATGTCCCTACACTAGCATGACTGAAGTAAAATCAAACACAAGTAGCATGTGCTTAAATTCATATTTCGAAAATGTTTCTAGATGATGATAGAATGATGATAGAATGGTGATGGATGATGATGGTCATGGAAGGGGAACCTTCTGAAAGTTTCATGGGCAAAGATAATAAACTAAAAAAAAAAGAGAAAAAAAAATACATGCTATTGTTAACAACAGTACAAGTTCAGCAGCTTAAATGTAAAATTCTTACCATTTGACTTTTGGGTTCAGCAGCACCTGCTTGTAAACGTTGTGTGGAGTCCTCAGTCCACACACTTATCAATTAGGTCCAATTATCCTAAAAGGATCAGAGGGGTCACCTCCTCTGGGTGACCTACTCTGATCCTTTTATATAGGATAAGTGGTCTCCAACCTCACAGAACCTGTGAGGTTGCATTGCACTATAACAAAAAAACATTGCATGGATGCACCTGGGACGTATCCTCAGTGATGTATCCTTAGGTCAACGGGGTTTTGGGTCTCAACATCATACCCCTCACTCAGGTGACCCAGCCGGGAGTGATCAAGTCCCGACTTACGTCCCAGTAGCTACCCTCAATCAGTCTCACTAGGGAAAAACCAGGGGCACACAATCTGTTGGAACTACTCCAGAATTACTCTGCCAGGGCTGGGAGAGTAGTTCTGGAGTAGTTCCAACGGATTGTGTGACTCAGAACAGTATACATCACTCACTCCATCCATCCCCAACTCACAGTAGCACCTACTGTATGGGTGGAGCAGGTACAGAACACTGAGGTTTAACACGCATGGGTGGAGCAGGTACACATCACGAAGGTGTAGCACCTACAGCATGGGTGCAGCAGGTACACATCACTAAGGTGTAGCACCTACAGTATGGGTGGAGCAGGTACAGCACATTGAGGTGTAGCCCCTATGGGTGTAATACAGAGCAGTGAGGTGCAGAACCGTGGTTGTCAAAGTGCAGTCCAGGGAACCCCATGGGTAATTACAACCTCAGCCTATTTCGGTATGACGCAAGACTGTCAAGTATAACAACAGGCCACGATGATGTCTTTCATTGTGTTTTGTATGTCTCCACAGCAGAGATTTGAGTTAAAATATAATAATATATAGTATATCTACAAGCTTATATCGCAGCACCGGCACAAAGTGATACACTATGGGCTTGTATATCTGTTATCTTAAGTATTTTTATTTATTTTCTATAATAATAATAGTTCAAACTTAAAAGTGGTTAATATCTAAAATGACACTCCCGGTTATAGTAAAGATTTCTTTAGTTCATGTTAGGTTTTTGACACCCACTGGCGTCGACCCAGCACTGATGTTGGCAATTTTAATATGTGCTGTTGTATTGGTGTTGTGATGAATTTAATAATGGAGGACACTGATGTAAACAAGTCTTAGTGCTTTGCATGGTGTCACCCTCAAAGAAGCAGTTTTTGTATTGACTTGTGCTTTCGTTTGAATGTACCACTACCAATTCTACATACTGTGAAATAAAAAGTTCAATCAATCAAGCATAGGTGAAATCATAGGTGAAATCTAAGCTATAAGAGACTTGCTTTTACACAATGCTTTTTGGCGAAATGGTAGTAGCTTTTGAAAGTTGTGAAATTGATTGATTGATTTAATACTTTACCCATTAAAACCGGGAAAGCATCTGTGTCATTTTAGGTGTCATATTTTACACTTTGGCTCTTCAAAAATAGCAAATATACAAGCTCACAGCATGTCACCTCATGCTGCTTTGCAAGCTTGTAAATCTGCTAATTTCTTTTCTCTAGATTAATTTTGTATCCCACGATTTTGTGCAGTGTCAATTATCTAATGTAATCCTGGGAACTACACTTCCTCTGCCTACCTGGGGGTCAGCGGACTGACCTCATGCTTACTTCTATGCATGAGGAGTCCAAGCTGCTTCTTTTCACCTGACAGAGGGGAGTTTCCCCGGCTGGACGTAGCGTGTGGAAGGAACACGTTATTCCGACCAGTTCTTTTCCTCTCCATCAGGCGCCCCGGCTGGCCAAGGGGAGGTAGTTTAGAGACCAGGATTACTGCATGTTTTTGTGAGGGTACCTACACTAGGGGACACGGGGAGAACACGCAAACTCCACACAGAAAGAAAGATATCGGCCTCAGGTTTTAATGGGTTCATGTCTCCACCAGGCCGGGCGGCCCAAAGGCTGGGTTAACAGTTTGTAAAAAGGTACAGTCTCAGAGGTAAAGTTATACAATAATGCTAAAAGGATGACACAGAAAGCCCTGATGTGGTCCCGTGATACTATACTATACAGGAGTACAGTGCTGCTGTGGAAAGAATCAAAGGAATGTCCCCTCTGGGACAATAAATAAAGTGTAAAGTCTAAGACTGACAGAGGTCATTTAGAATAATCTAGGTCGCTTCAACGTGGGCCAGAGTGTCAACGCTCCAGGGGAGCTCAGCTGACTGCTGCTATCAATGGGGATTGGAGAAGTACTACTTTTGAGGGACTTTTACTTTATTTGTAAATTTTTCAATATTTCATATATACTCCTACTCCATTAGCTACATCTCGGGGCTCCCCAATTTAGTCATGTTCTGTCAATGAATTCCTTCCCACACAAATTATGTGTGCCGTCACTGCAATTAATATCCATATCCTACTGGCTCACCTGTCAGTGAGGAGACTCCCTCCCTCCTATTAATTGCAATAAGAACTGCTGTGATAATGCATGGCCAAACAGTGGCCAATAAGTTGGTTAGGTTAGTAATAAAAAGGAATATGGCTCGTAATAGTCTCTAACGAGGTTGCAAACAGCTTACACACAAGGATGTGTAGAGCACCTACAATATAGTGCAACAGGACATTGCACAACTCTCTCTCTCTTTCTCTCTCCCTGTAACACGTGTTGTGAGCTTGTAGATCGGCTACTTTCCAGTTTTACTAAATTGTAATAATATTACACTATTGTTATGCTACGGTATTTAATGCACACACACAAACACACAATACAGGACCTTTTATTCATTATTTCTACACTGGTATAACTAGCCTACTTTTACTTTAATAAGTTAAAAGAAATTAAATAAATCTGTGCATCTGTGGCTTGTTGTTCCTCATTGATGTCAAATAATCACAGACTTCTCAATAAAATGGGAAGCTGAATTACAAGTGATAATAAAACAGGAAACTGAATTGAGAGTGACTTAGCAATTATTGTTTCCTCCGCTGTTTTTTTCTTCTTTTTTTTCCTTTTTTCTTTCTTGACAGCATTTATGACATCTTTTAATGCTGTGTCATAGTATTCCTGTTATATAATAGCAGAAATAAGCAACAAAGGTTTGGGCAGGGCAAAAATGATTATGAAAGACAAACATCATCGTAGCAACGAGTTGTTTGTGATGAGGCTTAAGGCTCTAGGCAGAGAGCTAGGAATATTGAATGGAGGGCTGATTGGCAAAAAATGTTATCTTATCCGAAATAAATGCCTTGTCAATCATGACTCATGATTCGGAAGGCCAAATCATCATATACCACGTCTCCACCTTGTCTTAGTGTAGCAGAAACTCTGGAGAAACCCTCATCTACCCAAGCAGATTATTACAGACTCAGCCAATGTTTTGAATAAAAGTAAACTCTGCAATGTTTTAATGAGCACTTTGTTGCCGCAGGCTATCTCTTTGGGAATGATGGCATACCAGTCCATCAGTGTTGATTTTGTAGACTAAAACAATGACGAAAAATGTTCCTTTTTTCACTGACGAAAGCAAAATAAAAATGAAGCTATGACGATTAAAACTATATGACTAAATATATTGACAACTTTGTCAACAAATAAAAACTAGACTAAAATGTTAGGGAGGGACTAGTGGAGAAGAGATCCAGTAGAGTTTGGTTGCTCTCTGGCTCTGTCAAGTGTTGTGAGTTTGTGAGCTCAATTGTGAGAACTATTGTTAGCTCAATCTCAGACATTTTCATGTCAACGAAAATGGTTTTTCAACCATTTTCAAAACTAGCAGATGTACAAGTTGATAGTCTGTACTTCCATTCATACATTGATCATAGTCAATGAATAGATATTCATGCATATATGCACTGGTAGATTTTATATTCTATAATTGATAGAATATATTTTTTACCCATATAAGTCTATACGATGGTATGTAATGTAAATACATAACTCCAACTGCATTCCACTTTTATTGTCATTTTGTGCTTGCTCTCTCTGTTGACCATTGATTAATTTACATTGTACATTGCATGTACGTTTTGTTACCCTCCCACCACACCCTTGTTATGCACAACACTTGAGTTTTGTTTCAGTGATTGAGTTTTTTCATTTTCAAGTCCTTGACTGTGTAGGTACAACCTGTGTCCGTTCACATATATGATGACATTAGGTTTTTGAAGGGAAAAACTGCACAACTTTAGCTTACTTTTGAAAGAAAAAAACATAATTTTTGTATGTCTTTTGTGCTGTCTTCAGGGTGCCTTTATACCTTTTGGGATTTTATATTGTCTTGACCCATTAAGACCTGAGGCTGACCAAATCATAATGTAGCACAATCTGCATCTCAACAACATTTCACAGCTCGTAGGTAGCAGTGCCAAATAAGAACTTTGAAGGCCTTTTTAGACGGGGAGCGAGTGACGCGCAGGCGTTCTCGGCCAGATCAGCGACAGGTCTGCTCAGTCACAATTTCACGGGGCTGCGCCTATGAAAATACGTAATCGTCCCTCAACTTCTCCACGTCACGTGTCCAAAATAAATGCATGCCTCTCATTGAAAATGAATTCAGTAGGCACGTCAGTTGCTGTTGTACATAACAAGACATTAAAGCCTGGGTCATGTGTTTGCCTCTCCATTATTGACGTGTGTGTGTGTGTGTGTGTGTGTGTGTGTGTGTGTGTGTGTGTGTGTGTGAGTGTGACTGTGTGTGTGTTCACAGCTGGAGCATTGTGTTTCACACTGCGTGCGTGTGTGCGTGTGTTTACTGACAGTGAGCGTTGTGTTTCACAACCTGCTGCCGCTCACAACTGACCTATGGTAACACTAGTAGTGGTGGAAGAAGACAGTATACTCATATGTTTTACTTGAGGAAGAGTATCAATGCCACGATGACAATGCTTTTCAATGGGAACGGACCATTTTTGGGGTGAAATCCGCGAATGCCAACAAAATGAATGTGACCTTTTGTCACGCCACAGTCATGTCACATAGAAACAGCAAAAATGGCAGAATACAATCTCTGGTTGCAACGGTGATCAGTTATTATGCCTATTATGTCTGCTATGTCTGTAATGTCTGCAATGTTATGTCTGCTATGTTTGTAATGTCTGCAATGTTATGTCTGCTTTGTCATTTGCACAATTTTTTTAAAGATTTTGGAAAGTCGCCTATAATGACATGCCCAAAATACAGACACCAAGTTGACAGTGGATAAAGTCGGTAAAGTAAGACCTCACAAGAGCTCATGATGGAATTAGGATGAATTATGGGTGAATTATAATTATACATTTTATTGTTTCCATTTCTTAGAAAGTGGGGCCTGTAGACATAGCGTCATAGCCTAGATGTATTACTGATATTAAAACATCCTTCAACTAAATGAAGGCAAAACCGAAATCCTCCTTGTCGGGGCAAAGGCAGAGAGGGAAAAACCTAAAATCTAAAAAGTAAAAAACCTTGGTGTTATCTTTGACAGTGTCCTGAACATGGAGGCACATATAAGAAACGCCACAAAAATATCCTTCTACCATCTGAGAAACATTGCCAAAGTCCGACCATTTCTGTCCCAAAATGATACCGAAAAACTCATTCACTGTTTTATCACCAGCATGGCTCGACTATTGTAATGCTCTCCTGTCTGGCTTACCCAAAAAATCTATTGGTCAGTTACAACTTGTCCAAAATGCAGCTGCCCGCGTACTGACAAAGACCAAACGTAGAGCACACATTACACCGATTTTAAAGTCTCTGCTTTGGTTGCCTATACATTTTAGAATAGATTTAAAAAATATTTTACTTGTTTTTAAAACATTGAATGGAAATGCACCTGTCTATTTCTCAGAAATGCTTCCTAAATATGTGCCCGGCAGACCCCTTAGATCAGGGGTGCCCACACTTTTTTCACTCGAGAACTACTTTTAAACTGACCAGCTCAACAAGATCTATAGTCTATACCCACCCACAAAAATATTATCCCATTGCTGAAAATAGTTTACCACTTTACCTGAGGCATTAGATATAAGACAAACTAAATAGAAGGGCAAAATGGAATTGGCATAGGTTTTTCAACTTTGTAATGTTTGTCTGCAACACTCTTGAAAACAATGTATTGCTTTGTGGGTTTGAGCTGACATGTCCTTTTTATGTCATGTATCAATCAAGTCACCTTCATTGGTAGATGCCAAAAAAGGTTTTGTATTATATATTTTAGGAGCATGTGGTCTACTTGCACAACCATTGTGATCTACTTGTAGATCACGATCTACCTTTTGGGCACCCCTGCCTTAGATCATCTAGTGCTAGTTCCAGCGACCCCAAACAAAAGAATATGGAGAAGCCGCGCCTTTTATGCCCCTGTGCAGTGGAACAGCCTGCCAAGGGATCTATACGGTTCTCTGAATCTGTGGACATTTTTAAACAAAATCTTAAGACACACTTTTTTAGCATTGCTTTTACCAGATCATTGCATGTCCTTTTCCTGTTTTAGTTGCTCCTTTTGTCTTTGTTACTATGTAGTTTTGATTGATTGATTGAAATATTCATTAACAGTTTGTAGAATGACAGTACATTTCAAGCACAAACTCAATACAAAGACTGTTAACTGTGAGTGGACGACCCAATTAAGCATTACACTTGTTTACAACAGGGTCCACATTGTTCAATTCATCAAAACATTTAGAGACATACAAATAGACACTTCTATGTAGTTAAAAAACAGAACAGGAATTCATCATATATAGGAAGCAAAAAGGGAAAAGATACATATACAGTGAGGGGAAAAGGGGGGGGGGCGGTGGGGGGGATTCAGATTTTACAGAGGCCAGTTTCGAATTGCAGCCATCCGTAGGTGCCCTTTGAGAGCGGTTTGGAAGGAGTCAAGGGATTCACATGTCTTAATGACTGACATTTTGGTGGCATAGGAGCGAAAATAATTTAGTCCCTTGTTTGTGCCGAATCTGGGTTGTACATGGTTTGTTGCACTCCCTCTGGTGTTGTGGGTGTGGACTTCGTTTACATTAAGGAAGTATTTAGACAGGTACATGGGTATCTTGGTGGTGTATCGAATCTTGTGGACCAGACCCATTGCAAGATGCTGTACTCTGTCGTCGACCCTAAGCCATCCCAGCCTGTCAAAGTGGGCAGGGGTGAGGTGGGTTCGGGGGGTGAGGCCAAGAAGGAGCCTGACCAGTTTGTTTTGGGAGGTCTGGAGCCTTGTTTTAAGGGCCTTTGAGGTGCTGTGGTACCAAGAGGTGGATGCATAGTCAAAGAAACCTTGTACAAGGGCTCCTGTTAAGGTCTTCAAGGTGTTTTTGTTGACCAGTGAGGAGATCCTGTAAAGGAATCTTGTTCTTTGATTGACTTTTTTGATTACCTTAGTGGCCATTTTATCACCGGAAAGATTGGCCTCCAGGATGGAACCTAGGTAGGTAATTTCATCTTTTCGTGTGATAATATTGTCACCCACTCTAACCAAGAAGCCATCTGCCTTGTTGAGATTACTATTAGATCCGAAGAGAATGGATTCAGTTTTTCCCAGGTGTAAGGATAGTTTATCAGCGAGCCAGGTGCTCCAGTTGATGCTCCAGTTGATGCTCTCTTGTTGTGTTTTTGCTCTTTCTTGTTATATTTTTGCTCTTTCTGTGAAGCACTTTGAACTGCACTCGTTGTGTGCTATATAAATAAAGATTGATTGACTGATTGATGTTGCTGCCCGACAGCTATAGGCTATAATATATAGCATATTGAAAATATGCACATGACACATATATCATGCACATTGCATGTGCATATTTTCAATAAAGATGTCAATCAGTCCACCAATTTTACATCTTCCAACTCCAACTCCACACTCGAGTATGCTAGTATGGCCATACTGGCCCTATTCAAAGGTGCTGATAACGGATGATTTCGCCGATTCAATAAAGACTGGGTCGAATGGGGTGTCCACTGTCCATGGAGTCTAGAAGGGAGTTCCGAGTGGCAATTTTAGCCAATGGGGATGGAATATGGGGAAGCGGACAGGTCCGTGTTGATCACATGACTATGGGGATGGTGCATACCGATTTGTGTGATGTATGGATAAAATGTATATGAGTAATCTGTAAAAATCTGCCTCATGGTGGCGCTATAACTGTCCGTTAAAGAATTGGGGAAGCGGACAGGTCCGTGTTGATCACATGACTATGGGGATGGTGCATACCGATTTGTGTGATGTATGGATAAAATGTATATGAGTAATCTGTAAAAATCTGCCTCATGGTGGCGCTATAACTGGCCGTTAAAGAATTGGGGCAGAGGTTCGTCGTTGGCTTCCAGGGAGTGTGTGTGCACAGTTTGGCATCAACCTGGCCAACGGTGCCAGAGATGTACACACACGCATGCACACACACACACACACACACACACACACACACACACACACACACACACACACACACACACACAAACACGGAGTGCAAAACATACTCTCCCCATGTCTTCGGCCTTGTGGAGACAATAATAATGATAATTATCTTTATTATGATAATAATAATAATCAGGACTGTTGTTTAATTTATAAATGTTTCAACACCAACTTTCTCTTATCTTCTCTCTGGCACAACATATGTTTTCTCATTTTTTTCACAGAATGTCCCAGTTTTCAAATATAAAACGTATAATAATAATAACAACAACAATAATAATAATAATGATGCATGTTTTGTAGTAGTAATAATAATAAATTAATAATAATAAATGTGGCCCAGGCGGTGGCGTAACAGTCTGGGCACCCGACTGGTGATCCAGTCGTAGTGTGCCGCGGGTTCTCCCGAGCCCGACACGGCCTTTACTGCATGTCATCCCCCCATCTCTCTCCCGTTTCCTGTCAGCCTATACTGTCTGTCCCTTCAAAAACCAATAAAAGGCGTAAGCCGCGAAAAAATATCTTAAAAAAAAAAAAGAAAAAAAAAGTAACTAGGCTACTAAAGTAAAGTAAAGTAGTAAAGACATAGTAAAAGTAGTATGGCTATAACATTCCAAATTCCCATGAACATAGCTAGTAAAATAAAAGTATGATATCTCAAAATTGCACGGAAGTAGTAGTACAAATGTACTTAGTCACTGTCCTGGGGGGAATAGATTGTTTAATTTATAAACACCCAACCTTTAAATCTTCTCTCTGGCACAACATATGTTTTCTCATTTTTTTCACAGAATGTCCCAGTTTTCAAAAATAAAAATAAAAATAAAAATAAAAATAATATACACACCATGGTGGACAGCCTCGGGTCATAAGGAATGTAGTTCCTTAAGGCCTATTCATAGTCTGGATTTTCGGTGGTGAGGTGACCACCGGAGCTGAAATAACGTTGAGCGGTGGTGAGTAAAAACAGAGAGAAGGGCTGGAGCGGTGGCGGTGGTTTGCTCTTCACCGCGGCTCGTGACGTCATGTTGTAGTTCGGTGGTCACCCCACCACCGAAAATCCAGACTATGTATGAGCCTTACGTTGTGCGTTGTCTTCCCTGTGTGTCTTTTCGATTGAAACCTTTATTTCAGGGGAATCCAATTCCAAGGTCTCTTTTTGAGTGGCGCCCTGTATACAAACACAGAACTGCCCACAGGCCTGCTTATGAGACACAGACTGAGTAGAAAGAAATTGTGCCATTCTATCACGATTATTAGTGAGGACCTATTATATGAAGATAGGTTGAAAAGTGTTGAAGTTGTCCTTTAAGTTAAGCCTTGGTCCAAGTTTACTATTATAAAAGCGTTTAAGTGGTTAAAAGAATACTGAACAAAACACATCACAAAACATCACAACTCAGTCACAGGTGGCAGCAAAGGTTAAACTACTGCCACCAGTCAGTCTGGTTCTATTTGAGAAGAAGAGCACTTCCGCCTCCCCTGTGCGTGCGTGCGCGTGCGTGTGTTCCTCGTCTATCTATCTATCTTTAGAAACATTCATATTTTACCCGTGAGATAACATGGCCAGTTACTATTTGAGTCGTAAACATGGTCACTTTGTTTATCATGCAGGCCAGCTCGCTCATGTCCACCGGCTCCCTGGTTATCTGAAACCCCTCAGATCTGAACCAACACCTCTCAGGGCAGCCGCTTTCACTCACTCCTCTCTGCCTTCTCCCTCTCACTGACCATGGCTGAGGGAGGTGGGGGTGCCCCCCTACCCCCTCCCCTCGGTCGGGAGGGGGGAAATAATAATAATTTTAATCCAACCAGATTTCTGTTACTATAGGCCTAATAAATATGCTTCATTGCAGGGCCGGTTCTAGGCATAGGCGAACTAGGCGGTCGCCTAGGGCCTCAACCACTGAGGGGGCCTCGTCACAGGGAGAAGATTTTTTTTTTCATGTATCCCTTACATGGGCTACTGGCCACATGTGGCCCCCACCTAGCTTCTTAATTTTGATCTCAAAGTGCACCAGATTGAAGCATTTTCATGGCAAATTTATTGTATAATATGTTGCCTAGGGCCTCAAAAGGCCTAGAACCGGCACTGATGGTCGGGGGGGTAGGACCAAGGGATTTGGGATTTGTTTATAAACATTTTGGTATTTGTTTATAAACATTTGTGATTTGTTTATAAACATTTGTGATTTATTTATAAACATTTTGGGATTTGTTTATAAACATTTGGGATTTGTTTACAAACATTTGGGATTTGTTTATAAACATTTGGGATTTGTAAGTCTCATGGGGGGGGTAGGACCACTACCAGTTTACCTGTAGTAAGTCTCATGGTCGGGGGGGGTAGGACCAAGGGATTTGGGATTTGTTTATAAACATTTTGGTATTTGTTTATAAACATTTGTGATTTGTTTATAAACATTTTGGGCTCTGTATAATATGTTGCCTAGGGCCTCAAAAGGCCTAGAACCGGCACTGCTTCATTGGCCTGTGTTAGTTTGCTCATGCGTGTGGAGAGGGAAAGAATAAGCCACTTTTCCACGTGAAAATGCCCGAAAATGCGCGTGCATGAGGCGCGTGCGCGTGCATTTTGCGCGCACACCCCCTACTGAACGTTCAGCGCCTCCTACTGTAAATACCTCCTACTAGCATATCGAAATCGGCCATAAAAATGCCGTATCGGATCGGTCTCAAAATAATCCTATTAACAGATATTGATGGTACAATAATTCTGTGACCATCAATGGCTTTGTACTCGTTTCCATTGTGGTCCTCTGTATAATATCGGAATCGGACAGAATCAGAATCGGCAGATAACCGGATATCGGTCATGATTTCAACATCGTGCACCCCTAGTAAAGAGTATCGTATGGGTAAAATGGACAAACTTAAAGATGGAGTGCCACGATTTTTCCCCACCCTAAGTATCAGGTATTATTGAGTGGTGCAACCACTCCAAGGAACAGCAATGTCCTTGTTCACCTATATGTGTCGTTAACCCACCTGTACCTATACATGTGGCCATGAGCACCAGTATGACTATGAGTACCAGTAGGGGCGCTGTTGTGCCAGAGAGAGAGTATTAGTGCTGCACTGTTACCTGCTAATGAGAGAGAGAGAGAGAGAAGAAGAGGGGGGTGGGGGGGGGAGAGAGGGAAGTTGCACCACTCAGTTCACACGTGTGTGATTTTTATAATATAAGGAGGAAGAACTTTTTTCCAATAAGTGTACAGTATTTGTTAAAATCATGCTTTTATGTGGACACGCCCACCAGTTCATTAAGTATGCCTGGTTTGACTGGTGGTGATCCACCTGAACTGAAGCCGCACCCACAGCTGTATATGTTTTGTAATAACAATAATAAATTAATAATAATAAATGTAACTAGGCTACTATAAAGTAAAGTTTGACATAGTAAAAGTAGTATGGCTATAACATTCCAAATTCCCATGAACATAGCTAGTAAAATAAAAGTAGGATATCTCAAAATTGCACTGAAGTAGTAAGTAGCCTACGTAGTACAAATGTACTTAGTCACTGTCCTGTGTGTGCTCTGTGCTGTGTGTGCGACGTGCATAGAGTTGGCGACGTGCCGTGCGTGCTTGCATGGGGGCGGGGCGTCACGGCCAGTGTGCGAGCTGTGATTGGCCGACGGCCTGTCGACGCAGGTTGGATATTATAAAAGGCTGCATGGCTGTATGGAACCGTCTGTCTGACTGTCTGTCGGTCTTTCTGTCTGTCTGGCTGGCTGGCTATACACACTTCAATGCTTCTGCTTCTGATTCACTCACTGCAGCTGAGCCGCCAGCCAGAGTAGACAACGACAACCAACCAACACATGTGCGGAAGAAAGGCAGCAGCTAAACACATAATGACACATTGAGAGATCCTAACTGAACTGAGAGAGGAGGACTTTGTTGTTCGTCTATTGAAAGACCGACCGGCAGCAGTGAGTCACCGGCGGGCTATCATCATATCTGTCTGCTCCGAGACTGTACGAGATCTCCGGCTGGGATATACAGATATACCGGGCGGTGAGTAAATATGGCAACTGCATGGTGCGTGTGTGCGCGCGCGCGTGTGTGTGTGTGTGCGCGTGCGTGCGCGCGCGTATATCCTGCTGTGCAATCAATGCACGATTGAGTCGTGTCTTTATGTATTTATTAAATAGCCTAGCCCTAGCTACTAATACTAATAGGCCTACTAGCTATATAAAGATACTAGTATAATGGTTCCATTGCATTGCCGCTATTACAGCCGGTGCTGCATGGTCTACTATATGTGTTATGCTTGTGTTATAGAGTGATGGGCCAGCTAGCATTGTTCTCTGTGTGTGTGTGTGTGTGTGTGTGTGTGTGTGTGTGTGTGTGCCGGTTCCCTTGCAACAGACAGAATGCACTGTACAGTAGAGAGAGAGAGGGAAGCGTAACGTCCAGCTATGGGAGGGGGGCGGGGCGGGACGCTCTGGACTGGTGGGCTGGTTCCGCCCGTTCCTCGTGATTGGACCCACAGGGTCTTGAGTGACGGGCGAACGTCAGCCAACCAAATATAAGAAGTGGGTTAACGTACTAGTGGGTTAGGGTTCAGGGTTATTGCTGCATGTACTTACTGTACCCCCGCTCTCACTCTCTCTCTCTCTCTCTCTCTCTCTCTCTCTCTCTCTCTCTCTCTCTCTCTCTCTCTCTCTCTCTCTCTCACTCTCTGTCTGAACTCCATGTAGCCTACTCATGAAGAGCTACTGTCTGGAATTGTCTGTGTTGAACACTTTATTATAACACTTTGCAAATATTATGGTACAGTATAGTGTACGATTACACAATGGTGCCAAAAGTATACACAGAAAGCCCTGCTGGCATGTTTCTATTTTGGTCCTGCGTTCAATTCACCAAGACATTTTTAAAGACATACAACATTAATGCACAACATTAATGTCTGTCTGTCTGTCTGTCTGTCTGTCTGTCTGTCTGTCTGTCTGTCTGTCTGTCTGTCTGTCTGTCTGTCTGTCTGTCTGTCTGTCTGTCACAATTATGTAATTCTTATTGCTCCGGGCAACAGTGTTTGCCTGAGTACAGAAGTGGGACATTAGTCTTTGCATAGCACATTGCTATATAGACTACAGAGGCCATGCAAAGCTTCAGGAACTGAAGCTATAGTCAGCGGGTCAATCTGGTTATTAACCCTGTCAATCCTGTTAGCCTGCCAGGAGCTTGTGTTACAGTAGCCTACTTACAGTATATCATGGACTTCCTTGGCAGCTGTGTTCATTTTGCAGACTAAAACAAACAAAAAACAAAAGCTATGATGAGTAAAACTAAATTTATATATTGACAATTTCGTAGACAAATAAAAACTAGACTAAAATGTTAGGGAGGGACTAGTTTTTGTCGACAAAATTAACGGTAAATTTAGTTGACTAAAATCATGATGATATTGTGTCGACTAAACTAGACTAAAACTAAAACAGACGACTAAAATAATATGACTAAAACTAAATAAACGGGGGCGGGGGTGGATGGGTCTTATCATGTTTAATAACAGAACGGGGCGGGGGTGGATGGGTGTGTTATGCTGTTGAACCTGCAGTAGGATCCATGAAATGTAAACAGTCGGATGCAGGAATCAAATACACCTAAAGTAGAAGCAAAGAGTGAGGGTGAGCCTAACCCTAATCCATGGGTTTCCATCGTGGTTCAATGGTAACCGGAAGGCTTGCCTGCATGCCGCCCTAACCAAACCAATGATTTGTCATTCATCAAAACTGTTTCAGCCTTCATTGCAAACTTGCAGCGGTCTGATATGTCCTGTTGCACCTCGCCGCTTGTGTGTGATATGCCCAGTTAAAGCACCATTCTGCATGTTGAAAGGAGTTGCATGGCGAATCATTGGTGTGTGGTTGGGACCTTAAAACACGCGCGCTTCTACTATCTATGTCCAAGAGTTAACTGTCTCCATTTTGCGGATAGGAATTGACTCTTGTCTTGACCCTTGTATAACAGTGAATTGGGCTAAACGTCATTTTTCATTATTGATTATTATTCATTATGTACAGGCAAAGTTTATTTGCATAGAGCTAATTTCAACAAGGCAGTTCATTTCTATACACAAGAAACATAATATACTGACGTTTGAATACATTAAACACAATTAAAATATTTAATCCAACAGGAAAGCATCTGTCATTTTAGAGTTTAGCGTACATTGGCTAGCAGATACAGTATATGTACTATTTACGTCTGCAATGTTGTTTTTTTTCATTTTCTTTTAATTTACGTGCTAGTACAATAAGAAATGACTGATCAGTCATTTATTATTGTACTAGCACTTGTCTTGAATAAAAGGCTTTAACTGTCTTTAGCTGCTCCAGTGTCAATGTCTTCTACACTGTCAAGTACTTGGCAACAAGAAAAACAAGGTTTAAATACACAAGCAAAAATAATCAATCACTGAAACAATACTTAGGTGGTGCTTTAAAAGTGGGTAAAAGGAGGTTGGGGGAAACAAAACGCACCCACGACGATGAAAGCATGGTTATGCACTTATGCAGTTGGAGTCTTCCATTCATTACATTATATAACATTGGCTATTAGTTGCTGGAGTTCAAGTGTTTATATAATCTTGTTATCTATCGCTCTGCAAGATATCTTGTATCTTATCTTAGAACTTGTGAGGTGCTACAGCTAATAGCTTTGATAGTGATAGTAAAAATAGTGAGAGTAATAGCTTCGATACAATAACAGGGGATTTGTGTGGAGATTGAAAGACATACAAAACACAGAACCTGTACTGTATTCATAAATATAATATTGCATGATTCTACATGAACGTATATTATAGACTCTAGACTCTCAGAAAATGATTGATGCGTGCCACATCACCCATTATTTTCTAAATACCAAGTGTATTATAATATAGATCCTTTAGCTTGAACAGACGCGCAGGCTACTTTCTATATGTTATGCAAGGGATAATATATATTGTACGCTGTGCCTAGTTGTTGAGAAATAACGGCCGACAGGATGATTAAACACTGATCCGTAAGCTGAGGTGTTTAATCATCTTGAAGGGGGTTATTTCTAAACAACTACCGGTGCAGAGTATATTATCCCAATTATTGCACGGCTACTTAATAAATAAAGTAACAACAAAACAAAGGAAATTGCTTACGGTAATGCAGGTGTTGCGCCGGGCGGACACGGTCGCCTTGGAAAACAAGGAAGGGTTGATCAAATAGAATAAGTTTTTTTAAATGTTCTCAAAAACCTGAGGTTCGGCCCGGCCAGACTAATTAGCATAGATTTTTGTCCCGGCCTGTCTGCCATGGCCTGTCGGGCCTGTCGGGCCTGCCATGGCCTGTCGGGCCTGTCGGGCACTGCGAGTGCATTGTCATGTATCGAGGGCCTGCAAGCGCAAGCATGCGTCTTCTCTTCACTATTGATCAGCAGTGAAAGTATATCACTTGTGGTCAACTTTCAGCTACCCCTCTCCCCAAAAACACAGTCCAGCCCTCGACTTGTACCAATTTCTTTATTTTGGCCCACTGTGTATTTGAGTTTGACATCCCTGAACTACACGCTACAGAAACAGGAGATAGGAGCTTTGTGTGGAACGGTTGCTTCCCAAGGCTGCTTACAAAAAGCCTGAACATGTATACTTAGTTGCATGGTGGTGTTGCATCATGTCACATACGGAGCAGCACACCGGCACACAAAGTATAAATCAGGCTTTAAGTTATTTACTTACTTTATTACTATCAGCAGATAATATTAGAATGCCAGAATGTTTACGGCACCACAACCAACAAGCACGTATTCATCCCTGCATGCGCCCGTTATGTGTAGTGTAATTCTCTGATGTGTGAGAACACACATAATCCTCCATATGCTGCTGCTGGCTGCTCCTATTGCTGTTACATCATACCGTGTGTGTGTGTGTGTGTGTGTGTGTGTTCGAGAGAGAGAGACAGCTTGAAAGTGTATATTATGTCATAGTAGTATGGTATGCAGTGTGTACGATCTGGGCTGAGTGTATGTCATAACAGTATGCACACACACTGTGTGTGCGTGCGTGTGTTAGAAAGGTTGGAGACGTGTAAATATGGAAAATGTTTTATATACTGTATAATGAACGGAAACCAGCTGGTTGGTTAAACTTTAATTTGTTAGCAATACCAAATATTACTATTAAAGTGCTTTACATAACAAGGTAAAAGTGCAGCAAGATACCATAAATTGATAAAACAATCACAAGATAATGTTAATAAAAACAATAATAACATAGAGATAAGACCAGTGGTGTCATGGCCTTCTTAGTCCAATGGCCCATTACTCCCAAGTACCTTTGCTCAGTGGCCTCGTGGTTAGAATGTCTGCCCTGGGACTGAGAGGTCGGGGTTCAATCCCTGGCCGAGTCATACCAAAGACTCTTCTACATACTAGCACCAGGGGGTGTACAAGGGGTGTACTTGTACATCAAGCCGCCTCACGCTACAGAACCAGGCTCCTGCATGCCCTATGGACCTCATGTCTCTGCAAGGCTTACTTACCATTGGTCCAACGGCGTGAATTATAACCTGATGGGCGGCACAACTTCTGGGCTCCCCCAGAGGTTGTGTCGATTGGCCCGAACACGGGCCAATTGTGTTGCGCGACAAAGCACCACGATGGATTCAAACCCACAACCTTCATGGTGGTGGGCAGGCACTTTTATCACTGCGTCCCCCCGACACCAGCATAACGGGCAGCCCCCAAAACAACTTTAATACTGTCAGTTTTATATATTTTTTATTTGATTTCATCTGGGCCTCATTACTCGCCTGAGTAATGAGTTTTAGGAACAATCATTCAGGAAGGCGCTGTTTTAAGCTGATAGGGGTGTAACGATCTGTCTCCACTTTAGCCACTCCCACATTCCATTCCATCTCTCAGTCCTTGCCACTCACAACAGTGTCATGCCCATTTCCATGCCCATTTCACACCTGTGAACACTTCTCCTCAATCAACCTGCTCCCTATAAATACTGGACACATTACACACACACACACACATACACACACACACGCATCACACACACACACACACACACACACACACACACACACACACACACACACACACACACACACACACACACACACACTGTCAGAACATACCTGGGCAGAAACCTTGTAGCCTATCTCTATATTTTCGTCAATTAATGCCCTACTACTTCATCACACAATAGTTACACGAAGGAAGCAAAAGTCTGTGATCTACAAGCTCACAACATGTTACGATGCGGCACATTGTTAGCTTGTAGTTGGTATTTTTGAAAATGTTTGAAAGTGAATACAAAAGTGGTTCAGAATCAGAAAGACTATAGTCACACCTTAAAACAATACATTAAAAAAGGAAGAAGAATTCATTAATTGACAAATCTGTGGGTTTTCCAAGTTACGATTTTGGACATACAAGGTTTCCACACGACAGGCAGCAATATCTCAAATGTCTTCCAGGGCTTTAAACATTACAGTAAAATCTGTAAATCAGTTGTGAAACCAACAGGAAGCCAGTTGAGAGCAGCTAAGATGGTTGTGATGTGGTCACATTTCATTTTGAAGCAGCTGATTTCTTGGAGACACGATGTTCCTCTTTTGTATTTTTTCTGAGTTGAGAGTTGAGAGTTGTGTGTGTGTGTGTGTGTGTGTGTGTGTGTGTGTGTGTGTGTAATGCAATTAGTAAGCAAACACTGTCAGTGTCAGGTGCTTTGCCCAATAAAACCCTCTGACAACAATGACTCGGCACATCCTTGTCTGTCTGTGTCTCTCCAAATGGCATGATGTCAGTCAACTGAGTACTTTACTTAAGTAAATATTTTATAACTACAATCCCTTCGATTTTCCCTTACCTTTCATCCTTCTAAATATCTCTCCATTCATCCTTTATTCTTTTGTAATTGTAGAACACTGCACAGGTTCTGCTCGCCGTGACCATTTACACACACACACACACACACACACACACACACACACACACACACACACACACACACACACACACACACACACACACACATCGTTTCCATTGATTATATAAACTCAATTTTCCTTACCACTGACTGACTGACAAACAGACAGACATAAGTCAATAACCACTTAGGTACACACAGTATGCTTTTTAAATCGTCATGTAGTCATAACTAGTCATAATGACTTCTTAAACCGTATGATTGGGATTTTCCATTTTGTCTTTATTTTGTATGCAAATATGACACTGTATGATTTTTGTCACCTAATCAATGAAAAAACCAGCAGCGACCAAGCATTTCCTCTGTCGATCACAGTGATCAGTTAAATTGAAAAGGCAGTCCAGTCATGATGACAGACCTTTATGTAGGCCTACTCTACTAGGCCGGCCTACAGTAGGTGGAAAGGGAATTATATCCCCTCATACCTGCTAACCATAGCCAGTGGTGGAAAAGTCTGCAAAAGTAAAATTTACTTGAGTAAAAGCACAGAAGTATTGGTATCAATATGTACTTAAAATACCAAAAGTAGAATGTATGCAGAATGTCCCATGTCAAGTTTCCAAATATATAAAATGTTTACAATTCTTTTGAAAATAGCAGATCTACAATGTGAGCTTGTAGATCTAGTAAATAAAGTTTTCAGATGTAGTGGAGTAAAAGTCTTTGAGGTGTAGTGGTACTAGTAGAAGTAAAAGTACAGAAAATTGGAAATACTCCAGTGAAGTAAGACAATAGCTCAGTTGAGTAAATGTACCGTAGAGCAACGACAATGATAGGTTAGTGATTCAGTTACACATACACACGAGCACAGTCAGACACACACACACACACACACACACACACACACACACACACGCACACATGTATGCAAACCTACACACTCAGAGTGCAGGGCGAGTCAGCTTGAACAAAGTGCCTAGTCATGATGATGGACGCAGAGAAAGAACGACGACAACGGAAGATAAGAAGAGCAATTAGACCACAACATTATACATTTATTTATACAAAAGACACTTTATTGACCCTGAGGATACTATTTCCGTTTGTAAACAGTAGACAACATGAGACAAGACACGCCATAAAAATGAATAAATCAATCAAAGACATGATTTGCTAACACGTACTATGTACACACTAACACCTGCATTTCCCCCACGGGGATCATTAAATGTTTATTTTTGTTATTGCAGTAAGCTACTGTATAACAAGTTCCATGATGTTCCTTTGTAGAGCCCCGACCGGTCTTTGAGTTTGGTCGATATTATCGTCTATTATGTAAAATGCCAATTATGCAGTCCTGATTTGGGGAAGGAAGGAAGGAAGGAACAAACCCTGGCTATTAAGCCTCATTATATCATGGTATCTTTTTAGAACCAATAGTACTTACCGTAAATTGCACTTTTACTCAAGTGAAAAAAATCATACTTGAGTGAAGTGAGGGGCGCTCGGCGCTCGCATCATCATACATCATCATCACATTCTGGCCAATCACTATTGGCGTCCTCATTTTTCTGTCATTCCGACCAATCACAATTGGTGTCTACACTTTTTTGCCCTCACTTTCAATTCCGTGCTCAGCCAATCAAATCAGCGCTATTATTCACACAACACACAAAGCTGGGTCCCTAAAAAAAAAGTACTTACTTTTTTTTGGTGCTTTGGATAAACATCAGTGTCGTGACAGACAGCAGGGTTTCGCCCCCGATAAGCATCTCTCATCTGTGCCTCAGTCAAAGTGTATTAAACACAGACAATGAGGGAAATGTAGATTATGCGGTTGCACATTACAATGCACTGACTTTGTGTTTTTGTGTGTTCATTTTATTATTCTATAGCACCTTAACTAGTGTCCATACAGGAAGTATAGCCTATAATGCAGTGTACACCTGCTGCTACGCTCACACACCTTCTTATCTCAGGTTGTGTAAATATGTAGATTTTTGACTTGTTTCTTTTTCTTGATCTCATTTCCCCCTTGACCCCCCCTTCTTCTTCCCTTTCTTTTATATGGAAAAACGATACGATGCGAACAATGCACAAAGATGAATTTCACCCACTCTTTTACTTTGTATATCTGTGATGTGACACAGTGACAGTTAAGCTGATTCTGATTTTGAAGTGAGAGAGAGAGAGCGAGTGAGTGAGAGAGAGAGAAGAGGAGCGATTACAATTAGACAAACATAAAATGAAGGGAGATGTAGGTAGAGATTGAAAGAGAGGGGAGGGTAAATACTAGAGGGGAAAGAATGATAAAAGAGTGAAAGAAAAAAAGAATGGAGAAAAAAGGAATGATAATGAGAGAGTTACAGGAAGAATGGATGACTCACTCACTCACTCAGAGGGAGAGGGGGAAAAGAGAGAGAGAGTGAATGAGTTCAGTGGAGGGGGCGAGGGAGGGGAGAGAGAGAGTTGATTACATAACAGCAGCATTTTGTTGGCAGTATGCCCAGACATGCTGACCTACACTGCGTGCGCACACACACACACACACTATTCCATCGTGCGTTCATGGTTACTGGCAGTGGGCCTTGAAGTGTAACACTAATGCATGTCTACCCTGCTGGCCTACTCTATTTTCACACACGCGTGCACGCACACATGCACGCACATAGACACATATACTCATATACACACGCACGCACGCACGCACACACACACACACACACACACACACACACACACACACACACTGGTTGAATGTGTCTACCTTGTCTGTTGTGTCTGTTATTTAACAATAGCATTTGTATTTACAACTTATCTTCATATAATTGTTCCTCACTAATGCTCATTATAAAATGGTACCTTTTTTTCTACTCTGTCTGTGGACACTAGTAAAGAAACCCTCTACCAGTGACATCATCGTTTGACAGATTTACATGTTTTATAATTTTTTTTTGTTAACATGAGAACAATGGCTTCCATTGTAGCATGCTAACTTTCCAGGGTTAGCTTGAATTCCCCATCAATGATGATGTCACTGGTAGACGGGTTTCTGATATGTCCAGAGCACTCCTCTGAGACAGTCGTTCCCAAAGTGGGCCCTTGAGGGAGTTTCAGGGGGTCCCCCAGCTGGTTCCAAATGATAGTTTGGAACCAAATGGACCCTTATGGGTCTGTAACTGTGAGAGTGTACAAATGGACCAATTAACCAATTTTAACATTGATTTTACAATATAAATTGCGTGTCCCAGAGATAGAAATGGCATTAATTGGAGGTCCGTAGACTAATGCTTGTCAAACTGGGGGTCCTTGAAATTAAACGGGTTGAGAATCACTGCTAGAGGCTAGCCGTAAAAATCTTCTCTTATGGGGGTCCCTGGCATATTATTTTCAAATGGGGGTCCGCGGGCTAATTAGTGTCAATTTGGGGTCCTTGACATTAAATAGTTTGGGAACGACTGCTCTGAGTGATTCTACCATATTATATTGAGCATTATTGAGGACCAATTATATGAAGATATATACATTGAAAATGGCTGAAGTCGTCCTTTAATGGAATTACTTGTAAAAAATCAAATTAAAATATAATCTATAAATGTTCCTGATACAATGGTTTACAATATCTAAAATATATGTTTGAAGAGAAGAAAACACATGCACAGAATGAGATGAAATGTATGTTACATGTTTTGGCCATGCACACATACTGCAACCTAATTTCATACATTTTGGTTTTTTTTTTGTTCTTAACCTGCAAATGAAAACTACAAAATCAGGAGTTCAGAGTGCCTTGCTCAAGGGCACACCGTTTCTCGGCAGTCACGAGATAATGAGGCTGAGATCCAAGAAAGTCTGGTTGTCAAGGCAACCATTAGTACACTTGAATAATGAATACACAAACAAATATATCTATAAATGCACCACGTCTCTGTGTGTATGTACTGTACGTGTGTACGTGTACATCTTTAATCCACATAACTCGAGAACCGTTCACCCCACCAACTTCAAATTTGACATACCGGTATGTGTTCCACACCACCACAGGCAGTGCAGTGCCCGGTGTCGAGTCTATCGGATAGCCGCTTGTCCAGAACTAGCACAAAAGTAGGACAGGGCCCAATTTGGCACTGCTCTAGTGTACTTAATCACACTACTACATGCAGAGGCATGTACAAAAACACCACTCACACAAATATATACAAAAATACTATACATCTCAAATATATACGCATACATACACACACACACACACACACACACACACACACACACACACACACACACACACACACACACAGCACTGCACACTAACTGCATATAAATATTTACACAAGTACGACAAACAAATCCAGAACAAAGCATATGTGCTACTGTAGAAGCTACACTTCACATCAAACTCTTTTTATTTCAACATTTTTAACTCTGATCATGTACAAAACATATAATATATCAATATATTTTCTCAGAAATTTCATACAAAAAACATGAGGTTTATTTAGCTCTAGTGGATCAGTTAGACGTTGTGTAGTCTGTAGATGTACAGTGGCCATGTCATGAGGGTCAGTGTGACCTTGGATGACCTTGTCATGACCACTACCGAAGCACTGAGGCCTGGGTTGTTATCACAGCGGAGCAGCTAGCCGCGCGCGTGTGTGTGTGTGTGTGTGTGTGTGTGTGTGTGTGGTTGCCATGGGCGATGCGACCACGCCATTGTTTGGACCATTGCCACGGCAGATGACGACGGTTGTTTCAAAGCAACGCTCTATCACGTGTCTGCCTCTCTCTCTGTCTGTCTGCCTCTCTCTCTCTGTCTGCCTCTCTCTCTCTGTCTGTCTGTCTTTCTTTCTTGTTCTTATCCATCCATTTTCCTTTTATTACTTACATATCTCTCTATCTTCCTCTGTGTGTGTTTGTTTGTGTTGTATATCTACCGCTATTTACAGTATACTTGTGTTGTGCGTGCGTGTATATTACTACGTAAGCGTGTCCGTGCGTGAGTATGTGCGTGTGTGTGTGTGACGTGTGTTTGCCTGAGATCATGTTTCTACTGTATGTAACGATGCTTTGCCGTCCATGCACGTTGTAACTGGCTGCTCTCCTATTGTCAAACTGCACTGGCAGTGTTTATGTCCTTTGTACAAGGTATTCCTGTACTTCTCATTATGTGGACATAAATAAACATTTCAAATGTGTGTGTGTGTGTGTGTGTGTGTGTGTGTGTGTTAATGTGAATGGAAATGTACTAGCTGACCCCTTGTGGGACCAGTCTGGACTGGTCAATTGTTAAATCTGCCACATGTACACGTAGAGTGGTATTATATTACAGTTGTTACTGAAACATGTGTGTGGGTGTGTGTGTGTGTGTGTGTGTGTGCATGCGTGAGTGGTAGGAACAGGTGTGAAACAATTGAATAAAATCTCTCTCTCTGTCTCTCTTCAGTCATAATGGATCTTCATGATAAAGATATCTCCCCCAGAGACATCCTGCCAGTGGTGATAATTGGTGAGAGAAATACACACACACGCACTCACACACACACGCACAAACACACTGTTGGTCACTGGGAGATAATAATCATAATCTTTATTGTCCCGAAGGATATTCGTCTTCACAGTCAGTTCAAAAGACAACAAAAACCAACACATAATCTTAAAATGATCGGCGGGGCAGTTTGTTCAATGCTGCAATGGCTGATCGAGGGACAAAATTCCTACAAAATCAGACCTTTTTCCACTTCAAGGATCTTTGTCCAGATGGCATGAGGTTGAAGATGTGATACAATTTTGAACGAAGGCAGACAGTGATGTGTCTTTGGCCACTGACTGTGGCCAAATCGCTCCATCGCATCACAGAAAGGGAAACTGCGAAATCTGTGTTGAAAACGCAGAAGCAAAGTCAGTGACGTATCACGGCCACAAAGCACATGCATAAACGGCACTTCCGCATACTCTGCTAGACAGGTGTGGGAAGTCCAATAATATGGTAATATTCAATTCAATTACTATAACTAAAACAATAATAACTGAGGGGTAGCTGGCCAGTACAACCACAGTCTTCTGTCAACCACTAAGCAGCTACTGTCAAGCAGTTTGCTCGACGAAGGTTAAAAAATCAGTCGCCTGTAAAAATAGATATACTGTATATCCCTGGCGAGTGTAGGGATGTGATTGTGAACCGGTGACCTTCCGGTCGGTCACACTGACCTGTGACCCCTGACATCCTGTGTCATCATCATGACATGTCTTGTGATTCTTATAAAGTGCAGCTGTGGTATTTTTCCACGTCCTTGAACTGGACTGAACTCAACTCAAAACAGTTCCTTATCAGCTCAGTGACTCCCATGCATGAGTTTGGCATCTCGAAACTGTGAGAAAAGGAACTAAATCACACTGGCAATTTAACTCTTAAGAGCGTACAAATTGAACCGAATGGACCCCTTATGAGACCCTTATCGGTTTCATTTATATACGCTCTAAGAGTTACGGCCAGTAATTGTCCCTTTGATTTATTTCTACAATCTGGGAGTTAAAACCCATTAAGACCTGAGGCCAATTCTGCAACAGTTTTCTGAAAAAACTTGGTGGCCAAACATTTTCGTGTCAAGGACTTTGGCAAAAAGGGTCCCACACACTGTCAGACACTTTTATTAGGCCGACGTTTCGGTCACTTAGACATTCATCAGGACGGACAATTTTTGGCTGACTCTGACTCTTCTTTGTCTTTCAAAGATACCCTTTTCATTATGCTCTATTGCCCTACGCACCTGTCACCAGCCTTTTTGAGGTGTGCATCGGCCTTTTGCTATAAAGGACTTTGGCGAGATATGGCCAAGGCTTTTCCGGGGGTCCCCAGCCAAAAAACATTTGCAGTATGCATCATGCTTTTCTAGTAGCATTTTTCATCATAATTCATATTGCACTATGCATCATGCTTTTCTAGTAGGATGCTTCATCATCATTCGTATTGCACTATGCATTTTGCTTTTCTGTTTCATCATAATTCGTATTGCATTATGCTTTTCTATATTTCATCATAATTCATATTGCACTATGCATCATGCTTTTCTAGTAGGATGCTTCATCATCATTCGTATTGCACTATGCATTATGCTTTTCTTCTGTCTTTCCTCCTTGTTACGGGGAACGGCCGAAAAGCTGCCGTTGCTCCATGCCACATGGTCATCAGTCACACTGGGTGTTTATTGGCCCAGTGAGCTGATGTCGTAACAAAGAGCTTGTTGAAATGGACTCTGAACAATAGAAATGTTCCACAGCAGCACGATCAGCTCAGCTCAGCTCAGCCCACATGAGAACAGCTTACCTCTGGTCTGATCTGCCACGGAATGGAACACTTTGTTCCGTCTCCATTCTAGTCCTTGGGGTGTGGCCACAGAAAACTTTAATTATTTATTTTCTGAGCTATGCCAGGACCTTTTATGTCATGCAATTCTATGGTAAAGAGACATGCAAGACCTGCACGTCACTGTCAGGTGAAAACCTCATAACATTATGTCCAAAACTGTTACTTTTCAGGATTCTAATTATTAAAAGCAGCAGATCTGCTACTTTTGATGCTTTTGTGTGACGCCGTAGGATGATCAACTGGGCGTTAATTTACCAAAATGTTAGAATATGGAAATAAGAGGTTTCTTCCCAAGAGCAACTACATATTATTATATTTGTATCGAACCTGCAAAAAGACCCGGCCGTAACTAGCTCCGCCAAGGGAGCTAGCTCTCTGAGCGTGGGACCTGCCTGTCTGCCGAGCTGTAGCCCAGGGTTCGATTCCAGCTCGGTGCGCGAAATGTCACAATATTGATAGGTTTGAACAATGCTGGCATCAATAAACGCTCTGTGCGAGTGCTCTGTACATGATATGGCATCAATAAACACTCTGTGCGAGTGCTCTGTACATGATATGGCATCAATAAACGCTCTGTGCGAGTGCTCTGTACATGATATGGCATCAATAAACACTCTGTGCGAGTGCTCTGTACATGATATGCCAATCACTCCTCCGCTCAGAGAATGGTTTATGTTCTATATTCTGTTCTCTTCTTCTAACCCATTCTGTGTGTGTGTGTGTGTGTGTGTGTGTGTGTGTGTGTGTGTGTGTGTGTGTGTGTGTGTGTGTGTGTGTGTGTGTGTGTGTGTGTGTGTGTGTGTGTGTGTGTGTGTGTGTGTGTGTGTGTGTGTGTGTGTGTGTGTGTGTGTGTGTGTCCAGGTAACGGCCCGTCGGGTATCTGCTTGTCGTACCTGCTGTCTGGCCACACCCCCTACCTGTGTCCTGACTCCTCCCACCCCAACATCCTGCTCAACAGCAAGCTGGGAGAGCAGCCACACCTGTCCCTGTTGGAGCAGGTATGGCCCTCTGCCTCACTCACACCTGTCCCTGTTGGAGCAGGTATGGCCCTCTGCCTCACTCACACCTGTCCCTATTGGAGCAGGTATGGCCCTCTGCCTCACTCACACCTGTCCCTATTGGAGCAGGTATGGCCCACTGCCTCACTCACACCTGTCCCCGTTGGAGCAGGTATGGCCCACTGCCTCACTCACACCTGTCCCTGTTGGAGCAGGTATGGCCCACTGCCTCACTCACACCTGTCCCTGTTGGAGCAGGTATGGCCCACTGCCTCACTCACACCTGTCCCTGTTGGAGCAGGTATGGCCCTCTGCCTCACTCACACCTGTCCCTGTTGGAGCAGGTATGGCCCTCTGCCTCACTCACACCTGTCCCTGTTGGAGCAGGTATGGCCCACTGCCTCACTCACACCTGTCCCTGTTGGAGCAGGTATGGGTCACTGCCTCACTCACACCTGTCCCTGTTGGAGCAGGTATGGCCCTCTGCCTCACTCACACCTGTCCCTGTTGGAGCAGGTATGGCCCTCTGCCTCACTCACACCTGTCCCTATTGGAGCAGGTATGGCCCTCTGCCTCACTCACACCTGTCCCTGTTGGAGCAGGTATGGCCCACTGCCTCACTCACACCTGTCCCTGTTGGAGCAGGTATGTTCCTCTGCCTCACTCACACCTGTCCCTGTTGGAGCAGGTATGGCCCTCTGCCTCACTCACACCTGTCCCTGTTGGAGCAGGTATGGCCCACTGCCTCACTCACACCTGTCCCTGTTGGAGCAGGTATGGCTCACTGCCTCACTCACACCTGTCCCTGTTGGAGCAGGTATGGCCCACTGCCTCACTCACACTTGTCCCTGTTGGAGCAGGTATGGCCCACTGCCTCACTCACACCTGTCCCTGTTGGAGCAGGTATGGCCCACTGCCTCACTCACACCTGTCCCTGTTAGAGCAGGTATGGCCCACTGCCTCACTCACACCTGTCCCTGTTGGAGCAATGGCTGAATGTAATCTCTCACAATCTATATAAAGTGCCTTGGATAAAGGCTCTATATACCGTAAATGCACAATTTACTGTAACATGGACGCCTTCCACACTTTAAAGCCTCTGTAACACGTTTTCAATGAACCGGCATTCACTTTTTCTGTTTTTCCATAAAATATGATGATCATATCACGACGTCACACGACACATCTAAAGTAGCAGATCCGCTTGTAGAGCTTGTAGATCTGCTGCATTTGATGCATTTGAACTTGAATCCTGAACAGAGACGAAATGAGAACGCATCTGAAACGGACATTCTGTTGCTGAAATAAAGAGGTGGAGAATAGCCTAATGCATCTGCAATGGCACTCTTGACCGTCTCCCTTTTCCATCTGTCTCATTAGGATCTGGAGTACCTGTGCGAGGGATTGGAGGGCCGCTCGTCCAATCCCGTGGCGGTGCTTTTCGATTCGCTGCTGCTCCCCGACAGCGACTTCGGGAGTGACCACGCCTCCACGCTGCAGTGGCGCTACGAGCCGGAGCGGGCCGTCCCACACCTGGTGCTGGGGAAGGGACCCCCTGGTGGAGCCTGGCATGTAGGTGCACTTATTCACCACTTTAAAGGGAATCAACTTTATTGTCCCATCACAGGTGTAAAACAGTGGGTAAAATGGGGGGGGGGGGGGGGGGGGGAGATATATCAATCTATGTACCGTATTTCTTTATTTCTTTTTTATACTTTATTTATTCATGTGGACACTACAGTGATGCAGTCATGTCTACAACAGAGACACCACAAAATACACAATTTTGTTTTGACAATGACAAAACAAAATAAGATAATTTGTGACGACAATGACAGTTGAAGTCATTGATTGCATGCCTTGGTTGTGTGTTTGTGTGTTTTTTTTTAATCTTAACTAAAGTATTTTTAACACGCAACAATCAAAACACGGAAATGTGACGTCCACGCATGTGTGCGTGCACGCACTCATACATCATGCATAAGTCAGAGCCCCAGTTGGGCCACAACAGTCCATGAAGTCTGACTGGACACCTTTGTTTTTAGATTCAATGTTTATCTCAAATATGTAAATATTCAACTTATACAAAAAAACAAAAACAATATTAGGTTCATGGACAGGACAGTCTGTCCTTATTTTCTGGCCAGACAATTTGACTGCATGGATTTGCATTGCAAAGGCTACGCCAGGCTAGTCTGTCCTTCCCAATGCCATCGAGTTTGATTAACCCAGTAAAAGCTGGTCTGCGTCATTTTAGATTTTAGCTGTTTTAACCACTCAACTCAACCACATTATTTTATACTTTGGCTATTGCCGTGCTATGAGCTTCCTCCTTCTCCTCCTTTGAATATTATGTATTTTGAACTAAAATCTTTGCTTCTGGAGGGCCCTGAAACTGAATATTTTGAGAATGAGGATCCGCGGCCTTGATATGAAAACGTTTGAGCACCACTGATGTATACACTTTTCAGAAAACTGTTTTAGACAACTCTTTCAGAAAGTTATGTGCATTGTACTGGGTGTGAGTGATGCTTACCGCCCCCTAGCGGCTGCCCACGACTTGTCACTATCAATACAACCAACATACAGGGAAGGATTTCTCCCTATTTCTAATGGTGTGTTTGTGTGTGTGTGTGTGTGTGTGTGTGTGTGTGTGTGTGTGTGTGTGTGTGTGTGTGTGTGTGTGTGTGTGTGTGTGTGTGTGTGTGTGTGTGTGTGTGTGTGTGTGTGTGTGTGTGTGTGTGTGTGTGTGTGTGTGTGTGTGTGTGTGTGTGTGTGTGTGTGTGTGTGTGTGTGTGTGTGTTTAGGCTATGGAGGGTTCCATGTTAACTCTGAGCTTGGCCAACTGGATGGAGCTACCTGGACTGAAACTGAAAGAGTGGATGAGAGAGAAACGCAGGTATACACACAGACACACACACACACACACACACGCCCTCTGCTATTTGCATAGCGATCATTTTGGTATGAAATCGATTTCACGTGCACACTCACCGACTTTGTTACATGAACAAAAGTAAAAAATAAATGAATCTCCCTCCAGGAACGTGCGTAATGACCGCGCCACCCCGGCAGAGATTGCTTCATACTACCAGCACTACGTTTCCCAGATGTCCCTGGGGCAGAGCTTTGCTTGTGGAACCACCGTCACCTCTGTCACCAGGCAGCCAGGCGATCCGGAAGGATCGCCGCCCTGCTGGAGGGTGACGGGACTGCAGCGCAGAGAGGGAGAGGCACTGGGAGGTAAAGGATCACACACACACACATTTGAATTATTTTATTTGGATGTGCACAAGAGGCGCAATACAATAGACCCAAACACTGATCAGAATTAGGTTACATTATATGGTCCAACCAGATATAACTGCTGCACATGCTTAACACACAGAGGGGGGAAAAGATAGCACATTGATGACATACTGATACTATTACTTGACACTACTAGACAGGATGTTATTTTTTATTTATTTTTGTAAGCCACTTACAATTACGGATAAATAAACAACACCTTCTCCAGATAGACAGACTGCCCATAGTATCTGAGACAGAACAGTATTTTGCCAACTTTTTTGCATTTGTCTTTTGCAATGCACCCAATTGCAGACCCCTGAGCACAAGTCTATGGACATGGCCCAGACCAAATACAAGGACAATAAGTTGACAATTATATCCCAAGGCCATAATACGTTCCACCAAAAGCAAATATTTCATAAGTTTGGATGTAAAACAAGTTTTACCTATTTCAAATCCTACAGTATCTAATCCAGCAGTTTTCCTGTCAAGGACCCCCAAATTGATATATATATTTGGCCGCGGATCCCCATCTGGAAATATGTTGTTCCAGGGACCCCCAGAAGCAAAGATTTCAGTAAACAAATTCTCAAAGTTCAAGATTTTAGAAATATATATATTTTTAGTAGCCAACGTATAAAAGGTTAAAACTTTAAAAGAATGTGACGTAGTATTAATTACTTTCGCTGGGGACCCGCTGGAACATCTGGTTCCTCTGGGTCCCCGGACCCCCACGTTGAAAAGCCATGACCTTAATCTTCCCCTCTCTTCTCTCTCCTCCAATCAGAGCAAGGCAGTGAGGAGGGGGCGGTGCCCTTCACGGTGTTCGCCCACAACGTGGTGCTGGCCACGGGCACCCACGACGTGCCCGCCCGCCTGGGCGTGGAGGGCGAGTCTCTGCCCTACGTGTGCCACTCCTTCTGGGAGCTGGAGGCGGCCATCTCGGGCGGGCAGCTTCACGGCTCCTCCGAGCCGGTGCTGGTGGTGGGGGCGGGGCTTACCGCGGCCGACGCCGTCCTGGCCACCCGCCACCTGACCACGCCAGTCTACCACGCCTTCCGGCGCTCGGTCGCCGACCCCGCCCTCATCTTCAACCAGCTGCCCAAGCTGCTCTACCCCGAGTACCACAAGGTGAGACACGCTGTGTTACGCTGTCGCTGCTGGCGTCGGGGAGAAACCTCTTATGTCCATAGAGGAAAATGAACACCCTACTTCAGCGGTCCTCAAACTATTTTAGCTGTGCACCCCTGTTACCTCCTGACCTAGCTGACGCACCCCCAAGTCTCGTAAAAAAAATGATAATTTTGAGATATGCAGCTGCTGTATACTCCCGTAGCTGCTCTATACATCTCCTTACAACAGTGTTTTACCAGATTTTTACGTTTGTGCAAAATAACACCATAAAACAGCAATTACCGTTTTTATGTTACGCACCCCCTAGAGGGCGTTCGCGCACCACAAGGGGTGCACAGTGCACACACCACAATTTGGAAACCCCTGCCCTACTTGGTCATATTACAGCGTTACAATAACTGTTAAATGTTTGCTGGAGAGACAGGGAGACCCATGTTACTGAACACACCTTTAAAGCTTCCAACCTATCAAAGTTTCATCCCAGTAAATGTATGTAGTTACTTTCCACCACTAAAGCGAGCCCATATGAACACCTCTGCCTCAACAGGTCCACCAGATGATGACCCAGCAGCAGCACCAGACGCTGCCCCTCCAACCAGAGAGCCACGCGCACAACATCAACGACAACAACTCCGCCCCTTCCTCCTCCTCCTCCTCCTCCTCCTCATCTGGGTCCTCGTATGCAGGCTACCTCAGCTTCCCGCGGCACCGCGTGGTGGCCTTCCGGCCCGATCATAAGTGTGTGCTGGAGTCCCTGGAGACGCGGGCCCGCAGCGTGGTGCAGGTGTCCAAGGCGCTGGTTCTCATCGGCTCGCGCCCGGACCTGGCCTTCCTGCCGGACCACGGCAGGCCGCTGGGCTCGGACCCCGGCGAGCCAATCACTTGCCGCCGCAACCCCGTAGAGGTGGACCCCTGGACCTACGAGGTACAATTTGAACTTTTTTATTTGTTTTTTATGGATAACACTTAACCCAGTAAAGGAGTTATGAGACATTATGAGAAAAACTAATTCAAGCAATCAAAATAAGCGTCTTACCGTCAAACCCTCCGCGCATGCTCGACTAAGGAGGTTAGAATAACGCACTCCAAGCTTTTGATTATCAACGATGTCAAGGCAACTGGCCGATAGTCATAAAGGACTTTGGGATTAGAAATTGTCGGCACTGGAACTATAAACAAGGTCTTCCACGGTCGCTTTTGGAATATAGTGCGTATCTACAGATAACTGGAACATGTGTCTACTCTCAATCAGTACAGGGCTGGGTTCCCTACACAGTACATAACCCATCGGGACCCGGTGCTTTGCGTGGGTTAATTCCTAGTTTGTTTGTTTTTCTAGGTGGTGTCGGCGGACGGGCCGGGCCTGTACGCCATGGGCCCGCTGGTCGGGGAGAACTTTGTGCGCTTCCTGAAAGGCGGAGCGCTGGCGATCGCTAGCGACCTCGCCAAGAAGCGGCGGAGTGAGAGCGAGCAGGGGAGCGGCGCTCTGCTGCGAGAGGACAACAGATGGGCGAGCGGGATAGACGGACAGGCTGACAGACAGACGGAGGTCTGCGTCTCGGACTCGTAGCTGCATGCCGACCCCGCTCTCGGCTACAGACACTACTCGTGATGTTCCGATCTTAGCTTGTTGGATCTAGATACCAAATCCACACAGAGGCAGTGGAATGAATGACTGGGCTCTATTGTACAGAATGTATGACAAAGCACTTCTGGCCTCGACTGAACTCGGGAGCGGGTTTTTTAATCGGTTCCACCATTCACTTGGTCAAGCAACAAGGCTCTGCTTTATTGACATCTGTTAGTCTATAGAGGAGTTCATATCAGTCCGATTCAACTCGGCAGACAAGGACTTCTGTGTCGCAAGGAGAGAGAGAGAGAGAGAGAGAGAGAGACAGACTGTGGATGGAAAGATCGAAAATTGCAAATCCTATAGACCCATGGCAACCATCAGCACAGTTGTCAGTGTGTGTGGGTTTGTGGGCAAGCATTGTGTTCTTTGTCACTACTCTAGCCCCACCTACTGGTTTGAAAACACATTATCAAAGTACATTAGCATACAGTAAAAACATGGGTGCAAGAAAATAGAGGGGAAAGATGAGTGACAGAGAGAGAAAGACAGAGATGGGGAGAGAGAGAGAGAGACGCAGCACTAACAACACGTGCACAGCAACAAACTGAGTCCCCAGTGCCACAAGGACTCACTCTTTTGGTTCCTCATCCAAACACAGAGCCTTTGACCCACTAACGGCTCAATTGTCAGAAACACAACAACGTGACCAAACGGACATATAACCAAACCACATGTCACACTCACCAGCGCTCGTTTGCATTCCCCACCATGCGCGCTACACGTGCACTTATAACAAGCCCTTAAGAGATTATTATTATTATTATTATTATTATTATTATTAATATTTGTATTTTTTTAAGTCTAATGTAAATGTTAAAGATGATTTATTTTTTCCACCTGTCATACAGTTGCCACTTGCCATCACTGGTTTTTCAATATTTCTTATTTGTTTGTTTTAATATGTTTTCTTTTGTAGTGTTTCATAATGCAGCTCGATATATATACATCTTTGCAATGTTTTTCTACATATCACGTGTCACTCTACATCAGTGGTTCTCAACCTGTGGCTCGGGACCCCCATGGGGCACTGAAAAGGTTGAGAACCACTGGTCTACATAACAGTGGTGGAAGAAGTACCTTTCACTCAATTAGAAATATGGTGTTCAGAATTTCACTTGAGTAAAAGCACAAAGGTATTGGCATCGATAATAATTAAGATACCAAAAGTAAAAGTACTCATGCAGAATGTCCCATTTCACTTGGGGGCTTGATTGCTTAATGTGGGCTATATATTGTAATATAATGAAAATCTACAAAGTAACTTGGAACTAAAGTTTTCAAAAGATTTTACTTTAGTAAAAGAAAATCAACATAATTAGTGGAAGTATTGAAAAATGGAAATACTCAAGTACAATTTTGAGGTACTAGTACAGTACAGTACAGTACAGTAATTACAGTACAGTTTGAATGAATGTACTTTGGTACTTTTGACCACTGTTAACAACATGACAGACCTACCTGAAAATGAATGTTTTAACACATCAATCTGCTCCCTGTTTTGGGCATTATCATTCTAAAATAATATCCTTGTTGGCCAACATGCTTAATTTATAATTAGCAGATCTACCTGAAGATCTGGCTGTCGTACGACAAACTATAAATTATTATACAGTAGTTCTAAATTAACCACTAAAACCCTAAATATGGTTGACCGGAGTCCCTCAAGGCTCTACGCTAGTGTGTCTTTTATGTTTTCTGTTATTGTATTGTGGCGAAATCTTCAGCTGAAAATAGCTATTTTCTGCAAAAGCTTTGTGCAAAAGGTTTACGTGGTTCTGGTTCATTGTTTGAAGGAAGCACAGGAAAAAAAAAGACATGTCAACCATTCCTTATACTTGAACGACTGCCATTGCACTGATCATATTGATTCTAGATTCATATTGTGCACTCACAGAATATACATTCTGATTGAACAAATATCAACAGGCATTTGACACGATGTATACGTCATAATAACAGAATTATATGTAAATAATTAATTGATGGATAAATTATACTGTACGTGTTAATGACAGCAACCCACAGCCATTGAATGGTTTTAAAGGAGGGAGCGTAATTGTTGTTTGTTTGTACATACTATGAAATTGAAGGTCATAAATTGGCTACTCTTTCCTGATTAGATGAAATTGTTGACCCACCTGCGGGCTGCGGGACATACATCTGTTTATTAAAGAGCTGGAGAGACGGGAGACCCGTGAACAAACACTCTATAGCAATATCTCAGAATATAGAGCTTGAATATTTTAATTAAAAAATACAAATAAATCAATTACAGCTCCTTTAGTTGCAGGTTATTTGTGTAAATTGCAACTATTTGAGACTTGCAACAATACTAACTTATTTTTTATAAATGAAATCTTCAACCTGAAATTTGTGGAGAAAAAAAAGCAACAGTAAAAATGAAAGGATAAGAAAAGAGAGTGATAATTGTTTAGAAATGGACTGCAGTAAACTGGATTTTTATACCTTTGTGTATTTATGAGTATATAGAATTTGATTTCATGTAGGCTACACGTATACAAGAAATGGTATATTAATTTCCCACACCTGCATCTCCAGTGCAGCTTTATTGGTTGTAACCAAGCTAATGTTTAATTTACATATGTTTATTTTATATTATTAGTGTGTGCTGTGTAATGTGTATACACCAACTGATAGATTCACTGATAAAACCATGCATCTGCTAAAGGTGAACTTCACACTGCCCTTAGTGAACTACAGTAATTGTGAGGCATGCTTGCCTCACAATTGCCTCATGTAATTCATAGCAGCAGTGCCTTAAAATACTCTTGTCAAAATAATATGGAACATGTTAACTAGCCTTCATACACACAGCAGCATGGTGACTTTTTTTTTGGGTAGAGCATGTAATTAACATCCAGTAAGTAAGTAACTAAGTAAGTACAATTTATTTGTGCTAACCAGTGATAAGTCAGTGTCAAGCATTGAAGAACATGGGGACACTGACGTCCTTGCTTTGTTTCGCCACAAGAGGGCAGCCTTGTAACTGAAAACTGAAGGGCAGATTGAGCAATAAGCATAACTAAACTATAAACTTAATTCATAGCATAACATTAACATATAGCCAATTCTGTAGAATGACAAAAAAGTGATTAGTTATTGTGGGCAAGCGTCGCTGTAGTGTGAATTAAGTTTTAGTAACATGATCAGTCGTAGCTGTTGAGAATAAATGGCAGCTTTACTGTGGCGTTGACAGAAAACTAGTGCAGTGGTTCCCAAACAGTGGGTCGGAACCCCTTATGTGAGCCGCGGACCAACTGTTATGGGTCACAACAAAGTAAATGCCCGTCTGTTTTTTGTTTCCTACATAGATTTTAATTAGGCTATTATTATTTCAATATATATATTTTTTAAATCCACTAAAACTCAAACATTTAAGTTAAAAACTAATTCAAACGTTTTCCCAAATAATTCCATTATAAAACTAAATGGAAAAGAAAGCAAAAGAAAGAAGTCAAATTTGTGAGCATGTAGATCTGCTATTTTCACTAGTTTGGGTCCCGCGGGGAGATATCACATTTATCTTTTGGGTCTCGAGCTAAAAGGTGTGGGAACCAGTGCTCTAGTGAAACAAGCCCAGAATAAGAAGTCATGAAACAATGCACACAACGCCATGATGTCAATATCGTTGATGTCAAGTGGAAAAACCTTGTATGTCCAAAACGTTACATTTTCAGGAAATGGGCCTTAAACAAAGGAACCTGTGTTCCAATAATGGATCCAATGCAGTTATTTAGTCACAAGCTTTTGTTAATACTTTTCATTTGATCAACTTACTGGATACTTTGGATTCATTCTATGCACTCAATTGTTAACCATCTTAATGTACAAGTATACACAATTAGAGAAAGTTAAAGAATGTAGAAGAATTGTTATTTTAATCAACGTTTGCCTTTTATCTCTTCTCTTCTTCAAAGTCTTATCCAACAACAACAACAAATTATATTATTTTTCTTTTCATCTTTTTTTATTTTTTTATTTTTTACCTAGACACAAGGACAACACTATAGACAGACTTACATAAAAGACAATGTGTACATCCATAATTTATTAACGTAATCATACACACATAAGACACAAAATATATACAAACTAAATCAATGAAACAATGAAAAAAACAACAATAAAGTAAAATATATTTTCCAAGTGGTACAAGCTTGTGAAATGGGGGAACAGTGTGACCTGTGCCCCCTGTGTATGTGTGTGCAAGTGAGGGTGGGTAAAGGGTCAGGGTAAAGATCATGAAGCGGTCAGAATCAACTGCTCTCCTCGATATAGTTCAAAAGAGGGGTCCATACCTCCAAGAACGTTTTGGGTCTGAGAGGCTAAATCTCATCAAATGTTGGTCTGTGAATGCTGAATAAATAATGGACCTTGATATGAAACGAGGTTGAAATCCACTGCGAGGAAGGGCATTCATTTACTAAATAGAACATAAAACGTTGAAAAATGGAGATGCAAGGTTTCTGCCCGACGACAACGATAAACAGCAACATGTTTTGTGGTGTAAATATCACCTTTAATCTTTACATTGTGTAAATATCACCTTTAATCTTTACAGTGTGAAGATTGTATGTTGACCTCTGACGATTCAACTGTTTATGAACATGATTATGTTATGTAGAGTCAAATCTATTTTCTCCATGCAGTACCAATGAAATCCTGATTTTATATATACCATGGGCTGTGTATAATAAAGATACATGAGTTTCAAAAAGTGTGTTTCATTTGTATTCATCAAAATGGTTTATCTTATCAGAAATAACATTTCTGCCGAACTTATGGCTCCAGTTTGCAGTGGTGGTAAAGGTACAGGTAGCAATGCCACAAATTGTGAAGGAGCAGTTCACACAAAGAAAATTACTTTTTACTGAACAAACACAATATAGCAATTGAATATACAGTTAATTTAAAACTTATTTTACAAATAAATATCACTTAATACAGTTACACCAGCTTTAATGTAACCTGAATTAATGAATGATGTTATTTCTCATGTTCACCACTAGATGTCAGTGTTGTCTCTGCACTTGGCTTACAGTAGAGAGGTACTATGCATTTGGAATGCAGTCTCCCTCCTGCTAAATGGTGCTTATGTAACTGGGTAGTAGGAGGCCTGCTGTGAAGCTATTTCCCCCACAACACTAGAGAGACACACAGCCACATCCATGCAGTAGGAGGCCTGCTGTGGAGCTATTTCCCCACAACACCAGAGAGACACACAGCCACATCCATGCAGTAGGAGGCCTGCTGTGAAGCTATTTCCCCACACCACCAGAGAGACACACACATCCACATCCATGCAGTAGGAGGCCTGCTGTGAAGCTATTTCCCCACAACACCAGAGAGACACACAGCCACATCCATGCAGTAGGAGGCCTGCTGTGAAGCTATTTCCCCCACACCACCAGAGAGACACAGCCACATCCATCCCAGTATTATGCGCGCGTGTTGCGTGTATGCAGTGGTGGAAAGTAACTAAGTAAGTTTACCCACGTACTGTACTTAAGTACAATTTTGAGGTATTTTTGACCTTACGTATTTCAACATTTCAGTAGCCTACTTTCTGTACATATTGTACTTCACACCACTATAATTATTTGAAACCTTTAGTTAGGTTACTATTTACTTGGTATATTCTTATTATTATTACATTATCCACTGAAAAAAGGCAATATTGAATGGAAATTTCAAAATACTTTTTCATATTTTATACATTTGAAAACCTGTGAAATGGACATTCTGCATAAAGAGTATGTTCACTTTTGGTACTTTATGTAGGCCTACATTTTGATACCAACATTTTGTATGCTCATATTGCAGTATTGATACTTTTACTTAAGTAAAACATGTGAGTACTTTTTCCACCATGTGTCTGTTTGTGCGTGCGTGTGTGCGTGCGTACTCCAAGGCAAAGACTTGGTCTTGTCTGTGGCAAAGGTTTTCTGTTTACACACCATTAAATGTTTTTATTTTGATCAAATAACCAATTACTGAATGTCAATGTTTTCTTCAGAATATGTATGACACTGATTTACTACGACACTATGGCATATTAAGAGTCCTGCACTACTAGTGCTCAAATGTTTTACTTATATGAGTGTGGCAAAGACACGTCTTCCATTTCTGCACTCTCAGAGTTACAGACCTGTTATGGTCATTCAGGGCTCTGTTTCTGGTAATATTATTGTCCTCTAATTTTGTATGGCTGCGGCAAAAATGATATTTTGACAAAAATGTCCACCACACACCAGCATAGCGATGACCCCTGTCGCAATCATGAGCCTTGCGACCTTGTAGATCGGTTTGAATGTTTGAATGTATAAAACAGGCCTTGATCGGTTAATGTGCTGCTTTGTAATAATCTAAATCCAAACCCTATAGCCTAACAGGTAAGTCTTCAAATATTTGTAGTGGAGCGCAACATTTGCCTCTCAGATGTAGTCGAGTAAGGATAAAAAGTGAAGTAAAGTGAAAGCCTACCTCAGAATTGTACTGAGAACATCACTTGAGCTACCTATAGTTATTTTCCACCACTGGTTTAAATACCAGCCTTATATTACAGACTACTGTGTAAATATTAGGTTACAAACAGATACCAACGTCACAGCTTTGAATGATTGGTCACCCACAACTCTGGGGTGAGTGAAATGTAATTAAAACGGAGGAGTGCCAGACCAATCGCCCCAGGGATTTTAGTTGTCATGTGGCAGATGTGTCTGGTTTCCAGGTTATATTTTGATGCCAATACTTTTGTGCTTTTAGTCTACAAGTAAAAGTCTTTTACTTGTAGTTAATGTAGTATTGCTACTTTTTCTTAAGTAGGCTAGCCTACTTCTTCCACCACTGCTGCTACTACAAGATGCAGCAATGGTCCCTTTTTTATTTAATATATTTTTTGTCCCACGATTTTAACCCATTTTTCACCCCTGTGTCAATCATCTAATGTTATCCTGGGCTCTACACGGCCTCCACCTAGTCCCCATATATGGGGGACAAGGGTAGAGCAATGGTCCCTTTCTAAGAATGGGTACTACTCGGGGTCGGCCAGTGTGTCTGATGCCCGACGCGTTTGTCGCTCCATGCACTAAGTCCCTGGGTTGAATGATTGGTAATATTGTAATATTTTGGGATATTAGCGTTTGATTAGCGTTGGCATGGTAACTAGCACATTTACAGGTCCCAAGTTCAATCCCTCTGTGGAGAGTTAACAGCTTGCTCTTGTGTTTGTGTGAGTTTACAGTTTAGTGGTGTTACACGCACACGGGTGGGATCTCTGTCGGGTCTTTGCTCTACATGTAAAGTGTCTTGAGACAACTTTTTGTGATTTGACACTTTAATGAAATTGAATTGAACTCTCACTTACTCACCTCACTCACACACACGCACACCCGCATGCACGCATGCACCTGCAAGCACGCACACACACGCGCGCATGCATGCATTGCATGCACGCACGCACGCACATACAGTGTGGTTTCCATGGCAAATACAGACAGGTACTGTAGGCGGAGCGCAGTGACTCAGCCTGTTGCCTGGTGAGTGAGTCAGCAAAACCCACTCTGAATTCCAACACAGACAGACACGCACACATGTGCTCTCTCTCTCTCTCTCTCTCTCTCTCTCTCTCTCTCTCTCTCTCTCTCTCTCTCTCTCACTCATACAAGTAACTTGACTTTGACTTATCATTTATCATCATTCAGCTGGTTGCTACATGGTTGACAACACCCTGATGACTCCTGTCCTGTTCCAGAGCCTGGGAGTGGCCCTGGACACTCAGCTGTCATCACACTGATCCTGCATCCTGCAGGTTTTACACACATCTTTAATTTATGGTCTTTGGTACGGGCATGCAGCGGAAACTCACCTGCCCACCACCACAGAGGCTGGGGTTTAAATTCCATCCACTGTGGCGCATCCAGCTTTGTCGAGCATCTTATACCAGTAGTTTTCAACCCTTTTAATGTCAAGGTCCATTATTTATTCGGCATTGGAGCCACGAACCACCATTTGATGAGATTTAGCCTCTCAGACCCAAAAGGTACAATATTTAGTTGTTGATGAAATTGTGTCCATGCTGTATTGATGTGGTACCATTAGGAGAGACAACAGGCAAACATTGATCAAAATAACAATTCTTTTACATTCTGTAATTGTGTAGACATTTTGTAAATTAAGTAATGCAGTAATACAGACAATAATGTAACTCTTATTAGCTGAGGACCACTTGGAACCCCCTCAAGGACACTGGTTGAGAACCACTGGCCTATACAAAGTTACAAACAATAGGCCTATGTTTGAGGGAGGGAAGCTGGGCGGGTAGGGTGATAATTGTCACTGCATGTACTCCCACAGGCTGGGGCGCAACCATAGAGCTATGATATAATCTAGAGAACGGATTGAGGAGCGATAGCCCCGCCCTCCATTATTCACTTCAATGGAAGTTGCTCAGTGGCGTTTTGAAGCCACGACAAAACGACGAAGTTCTCCGAGTAGTACCGCTCGAGCGTTGATATGATTGGTTGGCTCCTATCGTAGTACCCCTTGTGCTGTTCTTGTGGTAACTCTACATCATGTCCTACGTCACGATTCATTCATAAATGTGACCTGGGCCTGCAGTACCACTTTTGACCAGTAGGGACGGTGGCTTCAACATTGCCCATCCATTCTGCAGGCAACCTGTCAGCAGGAGGGAGTGTTGGGCGGCAGGAGCTAGGACGGACGGAGGTGCTACGTCCTCCCTATATTGTCTTTGATATGACTCGGTCAGGGATTGAACCCTGCCCTTCCGGTCTCTGGATGGACACTAACAACAAGACCATTGAGCTGGTTGCTCACTGAAGTCTGTTAATTAAAATCCCTAAAACGTTCACGTCTCTCTCAGAACAAAACATGATCCAACCCTACAACCCTTCCCTCACACTTCAAATCAGCTATAACGGAATCTAGAAGGAGATAGCTTGGAAAACTACTGGCATGTCTTACAGCACGTTTAGGTTGAGACAGGTCTGGAAGGGTTGAAGACTGTTGGTATGATTTGCACATAGAGCTGGGAATTATCTTGATTAGAACCTAAAACACTCTGCGTTGCACAGCTCTTAATCTTATGTTGCATTTAATTATAAACAATAGGAAAATAATCTTTGGCATAAATTAGGTGCATTCCAATGGAACAACGTGCAAGTTTTTACAGAGATTAAATATGCTTACTTTACTCAAGTAAATCCAGGGCTTTTACAGAGTATTTCTACATTGTTCTGATATTGCTTCCTCTTCGAGCACTGCTTAAAGAACCCCAATAAAAACAAACCATACAGTATGTTTAATGCAGTGGTATGCATGGGCTGGGGAGGTGGCATCAATTAGGCCTGTTGTTGGCCTCCTGTGCAGTCAGTCGCACAGGAGGAGGATTGGGGACAAACTAAATTCCATCCTCATGGTAAACACCTCCCATCCATCCATTCTATGGCCAGACGCAGGACAGGGTGAGCACTGAGCACCTTCAGCCAAAAGGCTCACTTTCCCCAACAAAATGCATACGGAGAGGTACAGACTCTTTCAACTGCCATCAGACTAAACAATGCGAATATAGAACTGTCTCCCTCAATGCATATGGTCCTATGTTGGCCCTGGTGGAAAAAGTAGGCTGCTCACATGTTTTACTTAAAGGACCACTTCACCACTTTTCAACCTATCTTCATATAATGGGTCCTCACTAATAATCATGATAAAATGGCACGATTTTTTGTGTCTCATAGGAGGGCTGTGGGCAGTTCAGAAACCGTCCTCCAGTGACATCATCATTAGGCAGATTTTCTTTTTAAACTAGATTTATTTGTTTAGATTGTTTAGATGTTTAGATTTCCATTATCGTGAGAACGATGGCTTCTATTTTCGCATTGCAACTTTTCAGGACTAGAAAGCCTGCAGTTTCTATTAGCTTGTATTCCCCATCGATGATGTCACTGGAGGACGTTTTCTAAACTGCCCACAGCCCTTCTATGAGACACATACCGAGTATAGAAAGAAATTGCGCCCTCCATTCTTTCATGATTATTAGTGAGGATTATATGAAGATAGGTTGAAAAGTGGTGAAGTGGTCCTTTAAGTAAAAGTATCAATACTCCAATATAGAAATAGCCAAAGTATGAAATATGAATTGTTGTGATGCTATATTAACTAATTTAGCTGGGGACCCCCTGGTACCCCTCCAAGTAGCTCTGGTCCATATAGCCCTAATGCTTAATTCTGCCTTGAATTAAAGGCAGAATTAAGCATTAGGGCTATGGAGCAGAGGAGCTACCCTCCAAGCACACTTTGAGAACCAATGGTGCAAAGTATTTAAAACATGATTGATGTATTTATTAACAGAGAATTACAGTACATTTCAAGCACAACTCAATACAAAACTGTTAACTGTGGATGACACCATAAAGAATTACACTTGTTTACAATAGGGTCCACCATGTTCAATTCATAACATTTAGAGACATACAAATACCGTATACACTTCTATATAGCCAAAAACAGGAAAATCATCATAGAGGAGGTAAAAAGGGGAAAGGAACATATACAGTTATGGGAAAAAGTGGTGGGTGGGGGATTCATAGTCGAAGAAACCAAGGTGTTCCTGTAAAGTAAAGTGGGATATCCTACCTCAAAAACTGTATTTTTTGTCCTATTTGGGTAGGCCTAATAAATGGTTCATATTTTTCCCACCACTGCTATTCTATAATTCTGTTCTATTCTATTCTATTCCAGTTTCAGTAGACGTGGTGGTGTAAATAATGATAAGACACGCGCATTAAATTATCATTTGCACGTGACGTGATTCACCTTGATGTAATTTTCCGTGAAGTTCCTTTTTTAGCTCCGCCCAAGCGGGCTGCTTCGGGATATTTTAGGGAAAGGTGCGCGCGCCCACGCACGCGCACACATCAACATTTCAGAACAGCATTTTCCCCCAATGTGTTCCATTTTATTAAATCATAAACCTAAAAACATACAAAATAGCCTATTAGATCAACAGGTTAATTCTTTTTCATACATAAGTAAAAATCTATTATTTTTTTCTTTTCAGGAATCAGGAATAACTAAACCTAACTATAAGTATAATATAAATCAACCATTCCTCTTTCTAAATTCTACTAGTCGGTACATTTGGAGTTGGACCTCAGAAGTACAGTAATCCAAGCACACACACACACACACACACACACACACACACACACACACACACACAGCCATGCAGGAGGAGGAGGAGGAGGGGGAGGGAGTAGAGGCAGGACTCATTGAATCGTAGGGAAAACCTCTCCACACACACACACACACACACACACCACCACGGCGTCTCTGATCATCAGAACTAAAGCGGAAAACAAGGTCGTGTGTTCGGCTTCCACATCGAGGACACACCGGTAGACTGGAGGAGAACCGGGAGGTCGGAGTCGGACAACAACCAAACCAAAACCACAGGGACCACACAGACAGACGGCGGTTCGTGGAATCGGGGGGATGATTACACAGAAAGAAGACAAAACGTTTGGATATATTATTATTGTTGAAGCCATATTCTTCCTTACCTTCCTTCCGCTTAAAAACGGATCGATCCAACGGTCGTGTGTGTGTTAGCGTGTGTTTAGTGTGAGTCGTAGTGTGTGTGACTGAGTATGTGTGCTGTGACTGAGTCACACACAGGTTGCTAGTTTTGGTCAGTTAGTTAGTTAGTTGTGAGTAACTTAGTACTTTAGCCCGGTACTGGTCTAGAGGACGACCAAAAAACAACCCCGCAGTGTTCCAAGGATCCTAACCGACCCCTCTCCTTGGTGGGTGTTGGATTCGAACCCAGAACCCACGATGTTGTGGTCGTGGAGCGTGTTGTTTGGAGTCGGCTGAGTCAAGAGGCCCAGACAGACAGACAGGCGGTCTTTTTCTCCACGTATTGAGTTTCTCTCTCCCTCATCCACTCAGATTTGGGTCAAACCTAGCCTGCTTCATCGTGGACTTTCAACCCACACAGCCTCATTATTATAGGATCGAACACACAATGTCGTAACTCGTGGATCTTATTATTTATACAAGCCGCTGTTGGAAGAGAAGAAGAAACTTACTGGGACTGTTAATTCCGTTTGGGACGTTGTTGTGGTCCCTTACTGACCGTTAGACGTTACATTTTTAGGAGTTTTTTGGGGGGCTGAAGAGGGAAAACAAAGTTGTATTTTTTTTTGAGGAAGTAAACTAAAGCCGGGTTGGTTTTCAGTGGAAAAAATGGATGCGGGGATAGAAAAGGAATGCAGCGCCCTGGGAGGACTGTTTCAGATCATCATGAACGACATGAAGGTGAGAATTGAAGACACACTCACTCTGGAGTAGTTTTGAACTTGTTGATGGGATGCATGTCTTGAATGCATGGTGTTTACTCTGCTGTTGTCCTCTTTGACAACAAGACAAGTCCAGTTTGTAGAACTACGTGGTTCCTCCTGTCCACGCAGGCAGGGCATAATCATGGTTCTAATATTATGTTTTGTTTTTTTATTGACCACAAATGTTAACCATGTTATTTTAGAGTCCAGTGGTTCTCAAAGTGTGCTCCTGGCAGAGACTCAGGGTTCCTTGAGGGGGATGGACCCTAAAGTATATACCCTTACAACTTACAAGTCTGTATCTGTAACTCTGACAGTATACACATGGAACCAAATGGACCCGAATGTGTCCATTTGGTTCCATGTGTATAATGTCAGAGTTAAGGTAAGTACTTGAAATTTTGAGAACCACTATTTTAGACACATGCATTGCCTGGTTCATTGTTTACCTGGTATCCTAGTTTCAAATAATACAGAATGCCATTTAGATAGCATGTTACTTTAGAGTTGGACAGATGCTAGGTTCATGCTTTGCCTGGTATTTCAATTTACAGAATACTATTAGATGTTTTGGGAGGGGTGGTGGATCAGTGGCCAGATGGCAACCGCAAGGTTGAACCCGGGCTCCCCCAGAGTTGGTGTCCTTAAGCAAGACACTGAACCCCTAACCCTTATGTGCTGTTTAGTGCCTTGAATGGTTTCCGCCGCCATCGGTGTATGAATGTGTGTGTGAATGGGTGAATGTAATGCACAATCTATGTAAAGTGCCTTGGATAAAGGTGCTATAAATGCATGCACCTTTTACCATTTAGACAGATGCTAGGTTCATGGTTTACCTGGTATCCTATAGTTTCAATATACAGAATGCCTTTTAGATAGCATGTTGTTTTTAGACTGTAGATGCTAGGTTCGTTCATTCATGGTTTACGAGCACAGGGAAGTACAGTTCAATACAAGGTCTGCTAAGAGGATTTAAACCCAAGAAAAGCCTATTGGCTTGTTTCCATTGGGGTCCTGACACCTTCATACTCAATTCACCGAAGGCACTGACAAGACTGCTGTGCTTTCTGATTTCTATAGTATGTGATTGTTTACCTGCTGAAAAACCTCACATGTACTTGTACAATATGGTGAATGCACAGGCTACAGGCTTGTGTCCACGCATGCAGTCTATGTTCGCTATGTTTACACATAACCTTTTGTTATTTACCTTTACCTACACTCCTGAGAGTGGACGTCTCAACCTTTTCAATGTCACAGGAGCCCCAGCTATTTTAATTAATTATTTAATTTGACTCGGAGTGCAAATGGAACCAAATGGCCTTATGGGTCTATTTCGTTCCATTTGCACACTCTCAGTGTTGCATACCTGCACATGTCAACGGTCAATTTTGACCGCTGGTGGACACACACACACACACACACACACACACACACACACACACACACACACACACACACACGGCTTAAAGTTCTCAGTCCTGGGGACTGATTTCATAGGGGTCATTTAATGAGATCAGTGCAGATTTGCAAAAAAACATTTTCAGTCTTGGGATTTTCTTCCTAGTAAAACATTAATGGGATTACCTTCGATTGTGTCCAAAAAACACATTTCTAAACTATAAAGGTTAAACGTGTATGTGGCATATGACGATTATTCAGTAAATGAGGTGTGTGTGTGTGTGTGTGTGTGTGTGTGTGTGTGTGTACTGTGTGGGGTTGCCCTTGCCACAGTTGTGTGCCCTTTGATGTTTGTTAAGCAAGCCATAGCTGTCTGTCAGTATGTATCCCAGTCAGTCCGCAAGTCTCTGATCTTGGTCTCTCTTTCTCCCATTCCCTGTCTCTTGCTCTTGTTCTGCCTATAGCTGTCCATTTCTGCCTTCACTGCCTCACCACTATGCCATGCAGCTCTTTCAACATAATTTGATTATCTTGACTTAGTTTTAGGTCGATTATCTCACTGAGACCGCGACAATCACTCGCAAAGTTGGACCCAGGGACACCAAGGGGGCCACAAGGATGACTAGAGCTGTGACTCTCAAACACTTTCATAAGGACCCCCAAATTGACATTTATATTTGGTTGTGGGCCAATATCTGAAAAGCTGTCACACCAGAGACCATAAGAGAATATTTTTGTTGTTAAATGTTTCAACCTTTTCCAAGATGTTCCATTCAACATTTGACGGTATACTTGTAAGCTCATAGCGCGTGCACTTCATGCCATGCTACGAGCTTGTATATGCCATTTTTGAGAGAACCTGAAATTTGGACAAATCTTTGAATATATTTTGTAAAGCAAACATTTTTAACTCAAATCTTTGCTTCTGAGGGCCCTGGAATAAATAAAAAATTGAGATGAGGGTCCATGGCTAAATACACACCATTATTGGGGTCCTTGACATGAATAGGTTTGAGTGCCACTGATTCGAAAAGCAGAAAAGTTTTTCAGTTTAGGATTCAGAAGACATTTTGTAGAATCAACCTCTGGTCTTAATGGATTATACCGGTATCAACTGACCGTTGAGCAGCCTTCTTGTTATTTTAGTCATAGCACATAAGCAGAAATATGAGTTATTGTTGTTTGAACGCCTATGAAACTGATTCCACATAATTTGAATTTCCCACTTCTGCAAAGTTTTGTGCTGCTATTGAAACTAGCAGGGTGGAGTACACAGATGGATCTGTCACAATCATAAGCCTATGGGAAGTATATGACTTCTGTAGGCTTTTAAAAGTCATCAAAACTGTAGGTCTGTCACTATAATTACATAATCGCCTAATTGCAATTTTGGAAGGGAAAAACATAAAAATATTAAATTTGTCAGGCGCAAAGCATCACATTGTGACCTTGTAGATCTGCTATTTTCACTAGTTTGGGTCCCAGGCAAACGTCCATCTAATTTCTCTTTTGGGGCATGAACTAAAATGTTTGGGGAACCACAGTTCCAACAGGACATCGCACCAGAGGAGTCAGAGCGTGGTGGTAACAAAAAGCTTATCTGTGTGGGTTTCCTCCCACAACAAAAAGAAAAACATGCATGATGCCTGCTGGTTACATTCTGCTGTCATTGCCCTTGACAGTCAGCAAGTCGGTGGCATTACAAGTGGACTTGGTCCCCAGGGGCTGCACTGTGGCTGCTCACTGCTTCCAAGTAGTCAGGATGGAGCTAATGCACAGGACAAAGGACCCTGAGGGGATGATAAAGCAGGACAATATAAACCGCAGCGGTGACATGGCAGGATCTTGGTTCAAAATGTCCGACGGTGTCTGAACTCTTTTGGAGACAGCCTTTTATTATTGGCGAAGGCTTCAACCCATTAAAAACTGGGAAATCGTCTGTGCCTTTTTATATTTTTGCTATATATCATATCGTCCGTCTGGTGGAAAGAAATCTTTCATGTCCAAAACTGTTACTTTTCAGGATTCAAATGCAAAAGTATCAAAGGTAGCAGATCTACAAGCACGATTCAAGCTTGCGGATCTGCTACTTTTCAATCATAGGTCACCGCATCAGATCACCAGTCGGAAACCCGGGCCCCGATGTAGGGCATTCATTTATGAAAAAAAAAAAATACAAATACCGAAAATAGGAAACAGGAGCTACATGATTATGCAAATACGTATAATCCTCATGGGTCCGACTCCATATTGAGATCAGTAATTTAAAACATATATTTATTTATTGTGTAGAATTATTTATTTACTATTGCGTACTGTAATAAAAGGCAATATGTCTAAAAACATTAGCATGCCATACAATTGAATTATTGCAAATTAAAGAAATATTAATTAAAGAAATGCCAAATGAATCCATGAAAAGTAACATTTTGAAAATATGCGGATTCCACCCGACAGACAATATTCATGAACATGGCATGCAAAAACAAAATACATACAGTAAGTACATTGGCAAGATTGCTAGTAATTAACATCTGCAGTCTCTATAGCAATAAAACAAGATATTACAGAAATAAATTAATACAATTTTCAATTTCCCAGTGGCCATCCAATGGATGGATGGACTCAAGATTTCTTGCTCAAGAAGAGTGTTCTGGGATTGAAATCAGGGAAGGGATTGAACTCAGGGAAATCCGGTGACAGACACTGTCAGTAGGTAATCAGTAGGCCACCCTGCCATAAATAAAATGAAAGTTTTCTGGTCACATCTAAAAATAGATTAACTTCCTCGTTGGCCAATATAACCGCCCATGTATTGCGAAACGCTCCAAATCACATCACCCGTCCCAGATGATAGATATATCATGTGCCGAAAGTACTAGATAATGAAATTAGAGACAGAAATGTTATTGTGTCCCTGGAATAATCTCACATGATAGAGAAGTGCCAGTTTATAAGAATAAACATCAAAGTGATAATATCGCTGATATGGTTTAAACTGATTTTGCAGTGGACTCCCCGAAACCACCAGAAGGCCCCTGGGGGTCCCAGGACGACACCACTTGAAAACCCTGGATGTAACAAACCAAACAATGTCAAATTAAGTTATAGAGATATGGAGCTGAAGTATGAATGTATGGAAGGGAACAGGCTAAAATGGATCTTCAGAGCTGAATTATGAATGTATGGAAGGGAACAGGTTAAAATGGATCTTCAGAGCTGAAGTATGAATGTATGGAAGGAAACAGGCTAAAATGGATCTTCAGAAACTCCATACTAGAGGGAGTGAGAACAACGATCTCGTACCACTACCACCCACTTTCAAAACAAATATGGGTAAATTCTCCTTGCCGAATGCCCTGACCCCCTCGCTCAAAAAAATGCAAATCACTCTTTTTTTTTTGTTGTGGTGCTATCCCCTTTGTACTGAGCGTTTGCCTGTACTCTGTTGCTGTTTATACATTCTGTCTAATAAACTATTCAATCAATCAATCAAAGACTAAGGACAACAAGTGTGTGTGAATGGGGTAGGAAGTCGTTGATATGTTAACATAGTCAGAGGGAAGTTTGAATAGGCCTTAGCTGGAATAATATGGCCACTAAGTGGCACTAACATTAGCCCAGTACCTGAGGATCCGATTCTACAAATTTAGTTAAATGATTTGTTTCTATATCAGTGGTACTCAAACTTGTTTCATGTCAAGGAAAGGACCCACACAATTGTATGTATTTGGCCACACCATCTCAAAATATTTTGTCCCAGGGACCCAAGAAGCAAAAATGTGAGCTGCTATAATTAATACAATATATTAAATTGACAAATTCTCATGATTTCTCAAAAATAGCAGATGAACTGTACAATATCATAGTGTGTGTCAAAGTGACGTGCTATGATCTTGTGCAGGTATATTTGCATTTTGCAATATAGCCAACCAATGTGCTAAAATGAAAGCGATTTATTTTCTGGTTTTAACGGGTTAAGGCATTTAGCAATAGGGTGGCCAGAGGCTATGACTATTTGAGGGTCATTGGCATGGAAACAGTTTGAAAAGCAGAGGTCTACTCTAGGCCGAGGTGAATGCACTGCAGGACAACACACTCAGCACTCAGTGTGCTGGTATTATTGACACAGTGAAGACACACTGGGTTGATCTGACTGACAGACAACTTACTAATGAGTCAGCATCCAGTCATACAGCCAAGCCAGTCAAGTAATCAGTTGGTCAGTAAAAAAAAGGCATTTATTGACCATGTGACTCTTAAGGAAAATTATATCACTGACAGTCAGTCAGTCGGTGATAATGGATTGGTTGAGTGTGTCAGCTGTTCTGTGGAAGGTCAAACAGATCACACCCTCCCCCAACCTCCTTTCCACTCTTCATTCCCCTCTTCCTCTCTTCTTCTCCCCTTTCTCTTCTCCCTCCCCTCCTCACCCTCTCCCTTTAGCTGCATTCATATTCCAGTTTGAGGTGATGGCTTATCACAGCGGTGTCGTTTTTTAAGGGTTAGAAAACTACAACATTTCGTCATTCGCGGCGGTGATCAGCTATTACCACGGACAGGCACGGTTATTCACCCAGCTGGATTTAACGAGACAGCAGTGTCTCGCTAAGCCCCGACGTTTCCAAAACGAGCTATCGCAGATGAATCGATGGTCTTATAAAACATTTAAGCATATAGCAAGTTAACTTATATAGTTGACTTGATGCTGAGCACTAGGCAGATCATTTGGTTCACAAACCAGTGGCTAGCCAGCTGTAGCAAGTTCAACAACCACCGTTCTATTTTCTCACTTCTCTGGTGCTTCTCCTCCTCCAGTCCAGTCACATAATAGTAGCCTAAACTGTAAAAGTTCTTCATATTAAATAAATAAATACATTACACAAACAACAATTGTTATTATAATAAAATTCTTACAAAAAGAAAAGAAAAACAAATCACAGAAAATCACAGAGCCTAATCCTATAACCAACTAATTAGCGTGCATTTTGATTTTGACCCTACCCTACCCGGAAATGTAGGGTCAGGTTCGGGCAGAGATTGAGAACGGTGATAGGTGAAGGTGATAACTGATCACCTGGAGTATGAACTGGAGTATGTATGACTCCTCCCTTCATTACTCTCATTCTCCATCTCCTCTTCTCCTACTTCTCTAAGTTCTCTTCTCCCTCCCCACCCTATCCCTTTCCCCTCCATAACTCTCATTCTCCCCTCATCCATTCTCCTCTACAGTTCATTGTGGATGCTATCTAATGTCATGAATTATGACCTTTATCTGCTTGACCCAGTGGTGAAACACTCAGTTACGTAAGCATATTGATATCCGTGATACAATAACTGAACTACTTTATCAGTGAGACTGACTGCACAGTGATATAAGATGCATGTTCTATTCCTATCCATTTTGTTCTTGTCCTTTTAAGTAGTGCAACCACAAGTAGCTTTGTGTGTGCCTGGGTGGCTGGGTGGGTGGCTGGCTGCCTGTGTTTGAGCACGGAAATTACATTTGGTTGGTTTTCAAAACCAAGTGTCACTGTTGTGAAGCCTAACACACACACACACACACACACACACACACACACACACACACACACACACACACACACACACACACACACACACACACACACACATACATATTAAGTTAACTGTATATATGATGATTTCAGGTCTAACAGTACAGTACAGTAGAGGGACGGAGGGACCCCCACATGGTAACTGTCATTTCTCAATCGTTTCGGACACAGGGCGGCTCGCCGGAACCGGCCCGGCCCCCTGGGGGTCGGTGCTATTTGGCATGACCCTCTACTATACTGTAAAGTGACATAAGCACATGAAGCTGCATGTATGTATTATAGGCAGAAAAAGAACATTACAAAAAAATTACCTTTTTATTGAATAAATAGGTCCAAAGTAGACGTTGTTGTGCATTTTGATAAAAAAACCCCCACAAAAACAATAAGTGACCAAAGTCACTTTGGGACTTCTTGGTCCCTTAATTAGAATTTCTCCTCATCATTTTGTTGACATATTTAGAAAGGGCACTTCTCCATTGTTTGATTCATTGAACATTTGAACTCTAGAACAATCTCAAGAAAGTAGTCGATAGATGCATCCCCCAACTCTCTTTCTAGTTGACGTCTCCCCATAATGTGAGTTTTTTATTTGTTTATTAATGTTCCCTGTCTAAACCGATTGATTATTTGTTATATATCAAGTAATGAATTAATTGGTGTGACAGTGAATTGTATGGCTATTATAAGCACTCTCCCAGGTCATACTCTGCACCAGGGGTTCAATTCACAGCACAACTCCGGCATGTCTCCGATGTCACTGGCCGTGGGACAGTTATTGCTGATGATGAAGCAGAGCCTGGAACCGCTTCTCATGTTACCCTAGCACAGTGCATGGTTCCCAAACTCTTTAGTTCAAGACCCAAAAGAGAGATTAGATATTTTTCCGGGACTCAATCTAGTGAAAGTAGCAGATCTACAAGCTCACAACACGTCGCTATGCGCAGTGTTGTGAGTGTGATGTGAACTGAGCTCATGCTTCCTTAAATCAAATGTAGGGGGGTGAGCACTCCAGGCCGCTTCTCATCACCTGACAGGGAGGTTCCATTGTAGGCTGTAGCACATGGAAGGAACACGTTATTCCAACCAGTTCCTTTCCCCTCCAGGCCCAGGGGGAGGCAGTATACACACCAGGATTACTGCATGTTTTTTGTGAGGGTACCTACCCTAGGGGACACGGGGAGAACATGCAAACTCCACACAGAAAGTCCCTTTCGCCAGGGTATGGGTGCTGATGACGGGAAGGAGAGAACACACCCACAGAATCCCTGGCAGGAATGTTTGATTCCCGCCGGAAGTGCCCCTCCTTTTCACTACTACTTTTTGAGTGGTGCAACCACTCCCTTACGGAGCTATATGTGTGGGTGCCTGGCTGGGTGGCTGGGTATGAGCACCAATCTGGGGTCCCGACTCCCAGATATAAATGGCATTAAATTGGGGTCAGTAGCCTCTGCATGTCAAACTGGGGGTCCTTTTCAAATGGGGTTGTATCTGCCCTCGAATGGTGAAATAATCAGATGTGGATGGTCTCAACGGGTGTAATTTATTTGTCTTCAAGTACAGAAGAAGATCACTGGTACACCGTGAAAACTATAAAATTGAATAAATAAATACTTTTAGAATCATACATTTCATAGTTTCACTCCACAATAATCAGTTTCGCTCACAATAAAGCAGTGCATTAGATTCATCACTTCAGTATACGATAAACAATAACATTTTTCATTTAAAGGTCAATTATAAATAATGCAGTGATACAATAACTAAGCACCATAACCAAGATACCAGAGACCAAACGAAATACCACAACAGGCTTCAGCTAGATATGTGTTGGTAACAGGAAGTGTCAAAATAAAGGTAAACCAGAATGAGCAAGGTAAATAACAAATTAACTTCAAACTAAAGAAAACATTGAAGTTAAAACCAAGTGTCACAGGCACTTACAGGGGTCTTGCCCTGAACATTAATTTCAGGGCAATACCTCGACTTTGCACCTGCCGACTCGGCCCCCAGCCTGGTACCGTTGTCAAAATATGGCCCTTGAGGAAAATTAATTGGGGAACCCTGTGGTATAGTATAACACTTATTTTCGATCTTCTGTCCTATAATGGAAGCAGATACTCTCTCCAGTTTTTCTCGTGACATACTGTATCTTATCGGGAAAGATTTACATTCACATTATTCCGTTAATATGAAAAACGAATTAAGTAACAATGTAATGCAAATTGCAAGGTTGCCATGGATGAAAAAAGTGGAATTGGAGCTGAGAGATTATGGAATAGTTGTCTGGCTACGCAAAACTATACACTGAGTGACTGGACATGAGTTGACCTTTGTCCACAAATCGCACAGTAGGAGTTTGGCCTAACAAAACAAGTTTCAGTCACTTGGTGTTTATTTTGCTTTTCCCCACGCACATGTGAATGTTTTGTACACTGAATTAAGTATAGGAGAACGTTTTGTACACTGATTAAAAGTACAGGACGAGGAAGAGGTTGAAATCATACATCGTTCAGAAGAACAAACCATAGGCAAGGCTGTTTTATTTGTTTAGCACATTTTAACAACAAGGCTGTTCAATGCTTTGTCCAGTGCTTTACACAGAACATCAAGCAAAGTAAAAGCAGTCAAAAAATGATGCATAAAAGTAAATATGAACAGACACTGTTACAGTGCAGAAGAGAAATGAGAGAACCATAACAAGTACAAGCATGGTGGTTAATTTATCGTTATTAATCTGATCTAATAACCAATCAGTAATGATATACAGTTATAAACATGACTCATACTAGAGAGAGACAGAGGGGGAGAGAGAGAGCTTGTGGGCCTTATATTAAATATGGCAGAGAACCAACATGGGCAAACCCACCATCTGTGACACAACACACACACACGCACGCACATGCGCACACACAAGCCAGGCCCGATTAATTAGGCAGAGAGTTGCTATCTGTATGAATCTTACCCAAGGGCAACATTCACACGCACATGCACACTCTTGCACTCTGTGTTTTTGATACATGGGTGGTACAGAGTGAGACAGACAGACAGACAGCTCATTGATTTCTCTGTTATATTGGGTTCGACTTTCTCCTCTCCCTCCTCCTCTCCTCTGCCTTCCTCTCCTCTCCAACTATCCATCATTTTCCTCCTCCGTAAATACATTCCATCAGTTCCATTCTCTGACTCCTGTCTCTCGCTCATGCCATACGTGTGTGTGTGTGTGTGTGTGTGTGTGTGTGTGTGTGTGTGTGTGTGTGTGCTCTGAAGGTCAACTGTGTTTGTGCATGTGAAACGCATTCCTCTTGTTAATTAGAGATTCTAAAGGAGTACTTCACCTTTTTCAAACTGATCATTCTCTGCTAGGCCGATGTCCGTTGGGAACACATGTCCCTCAGTTGTCCAACGCCTTTATCCGTTGCCATAGTGATGTCATATTGATGACATCTGGGATCTGTGGGCTTAACTCCCATTAAAGGGATAGTTCACCCCCAAAATGACTTATTTTCTATACATTAATAATCACCCCATGAAGACTTGAACACGCAGGTGTCCAGGAAGTAAGTGAGCCCAGTGTGGCCAGTGTCCATGACACCAGAGACACTGGGCTCACTGCTAAAATCTAAAATATCTAAAACCATATATTACACACATAAAGACCCTCAGGAAAGTGTTCTAAATCTTCTATACGTCGACTCATTAACATATATTTTTTGGCAAAAAGGGTGAAGTGTCCCTTTAAGTGTGAGACGCAACACAGCAGACACTGATTGGAGTCATCATTAGCATGTGTGTGTTTGTAACTTGTCCTTACTAGTGTTTGGAGAATGGAGTATGTGAGATGTCTTATAAAGCGGCTGAGTCACTGCCAGGGTCACTTCCACACACTTAACCCCCGCTCCACTCACTTAAACAAAACACAAACATGCTTTAACAGTTAACACAGTTAACTGGTAAATGACACAATCATACACGCATGCTGGCGTCTAAAGTCAGCAAAGTGTCCTATTTAAATTGAACATGATTAAAAGAAAGATTATTTTTGGGGGAGAGGTGAGGGGGCATCTAACAATAGTCGTGTGTGTATTAATTAGCTGATAGGACACTTTGTCTTTACTTTTTGAGCCCAGAGTATGTGTGTGTGGCGTGTGCTTGGGTAAACCTGTGTGTACATGTTTGAGCTAATGTACGCTCAAGGTGAACTCTGAGAGGGGGGGTGGGGGGAAGAGAGAGTGGTATAAGAGAGGGAGAGCAAGAGCAGGGAGGGGGAAGAGTGATAGGGTGTAAAAGTAGGTAACCCAGTAAAGACGTGGTGTGTGTGAAACACAGTAGGCCTACTTAATAGCTTTCTGTGTCGAGCCCAAACCACCTCTACGTCCGCAGAAACGCACGCACGTGCACAAACAAAATGAAGCATATGGGGGAAGACAGACACCTACAGACATAAGATAGGGTGTGTGTGTGTGTGTGTGTGTGTGTGTGTGTGTTGTACCAATAGGTGACAAAGTGGCACTGTTGAGCTTCACACTGTGCACAGGTGCATGATAGGAAGCTGAATTTTTGAGTGGTGCAGCCACTCCAAGGAACAGCAATATCTCTCCCTATATCTGTATGTCCCTATGTCTAGGGTACCACCAATAGGGGCAAAAGTGGCGCTGTTGTGCTAGAACCAGTGAGAGAGAGATAGTGTTGCACTGTTGCCTGCTAATTACAATGTGGAGAGAGAGAGAGAAATACAGAGAGAGAGTGTTCCCCCACACAGTAACTTTGTCATTTCTCGACCTTTTCGGACGCGGGGCGGCTCGCCCGAACCGGGCCGGCTGGAAGTCTGGAAGTTCCTGTGACTATATTATAATATACGGTATAATTTGTGTCCACTCACTCTGTGTATCAGTCAGAGGCTGTGGACAGTTCAGAAACCTGCCTACCAGTGACATCATTGGTAGGCAGGTTTGGTCTTATCAAACAGTGTTGTAAACGGTAGTTAAGACCATTGTATTGTAATTAGTAATCAGTGTCCTTACACGGCCCTGGACACACAGTCTGTCTTACACACACACACACACACACACACACACACACACACACACACACACACACACACACACACACACACACACACACACACACACAGTAACTACCTGTGTGTGTGTGTGTAAGACAGAGTAAAATATAGCCTAGTGTAATTCCCAGACTATAGGTGCTTATTTTGTGTTGATTTGATTGTGTAACTGAGTGAGTGTGCACAGAAACACACAATGACACACACTTGTACATGCACGCAGGGGAAGGCAGCAGTGGTGGCACGTTGGTGCCTCTGTGCACGCCGCTGTGCTCTCCTCTCTGTGAGCGATTCCCTGGTGACAGGTAGAGCTCCAGGTGTGGCGATCAACAGCCAGGGACTCCAGTGCTGGTGGTCTGATGTCACACTTCTTCAGGAGGGTTTTGATGTGGTCCTTGTACCTCTTTTTTGGACCTCCCGCAGCCCTTTGACCGGCTTGAAGCTGGCCATACATGATCTGTCGAGCATTTGTTTGTAAACATGTACACTTGTGGAAGGTTTGTGCATGGTTATCCGCAGTAGTATCATATTTATACTTTATTATAGATATCGTCTCTGCGGGGTGGAAACCTCCTAGGTCCAAAAACTGTTGCTCTTCAGGATTCAAATTCAAAAGTAGCAGATCTTCAAGCTCAAAACATGTCGCTTCACACCACGTTTCGAGCTTGCGGATCTGCTACTTTTGATGCTTTTGTGTGACGCTGTAGTGTGACAGCAAAACATATTCGGATGGGGGTTCACATTGTTTGAAAACACCACAGACTATCTGTAGAGTAGAAACCATGTGAGTTAGTTTCCCACAGGCTGTTGGGCTGCTTCCTGGGTGTGTGCACGTGTGCACATGTCAGTGCACCACTTACGGGTGTGAGATACAACACACAACAATGTTACCAGAGAAGAAGCCAAAACACTGAGAAACACTGCATTAATAATCCACACGGAGCCCTGACCCACTTTGTGTGTGTGTGTGTGTGTGTGTGTGTGTGTGTGTGTGTGTGTGTGTGAGAGACACGAGAGAGAAGAAACGGTTCCTCTCTTCTGATCTTCTCATCCTTCATCTGAGAGACTCTTGTGAACTCTCTCTATGTCTATCTGCCTCTCTCTGTCTATCTGCCTCTCTGTCTATCTGCCTCTCTCTGTCTATCTGCCTCTCTGTCTATCTGCCTCTCTGTCTATCTGCCTCTCTCTGTCTATCTGCCTCTCTCTGTCTATCTGCCTATCTCTGTCTATCTGCCTCTCTGTCTATCTGCCTCTCTCTGTCTATCTGCCTCTCTGTCTATCTGCCTCTCTCTGTCTATCTGCCTCTCTGTCTATCTGCCTCTCTCTGTCTATCTGCCTCTCTCTGTCTATCTGCCTCTCTCTGTCTATCTGCCTCTCTGTCTATCTGCCTCTCTCTGTCTATCTGCCTCTCTCTGTCTATCTGCCTCTCTCTGTCTATCTGCCTCTCTGTCTATCTGCCTCTCTCTGTCCATCTGCCTCTCTGTCTATCTGCCTCTCTCTGTCTATCTGCCTCTCTCTGTCTATCTGCCTCTCTCTGTCCATCTGCCTCTCTGTCTATCTGCCTCTCTCTGTCTATCTGCCTCTCTCTGTCTATCTGCCTCTCTCTGTCCATCTGCCTCTCTCTGTCTATCTGCCTCTCTCTGTCCATCTGCCTCTCTCTGTCTATCTGCCTCTCTGTCTATCTGCCTCTCTCTGTCTATCTGCCTCTCTCTGTCTATCTGCCTCTCTGTCTATCTGCCTCTCTCTGTCTATCTGCCTCTCTGTCTATCTGCCTCTCTCTGTCTATCTGCCTCTCTCTGTCTATCTGCCTCTCTGTCTATCTGCCTCTCTCTGTCTATCTGCCTCTCTGTCTATCTGCCTCTCTGTCTATCTGCCTCTCTCTGTCTATCTGCCTCTCTCTGTCCATCTGCCTCTCTCTGTCTATCTGCCTCTCTGTCTATCTGCCTCTCTCTGTCTATCTGCCTCTCTGTCTATCTGCCTCTCTCTGTCCATCTGCCTCTCTCTGTCTATCTGCCTCTCTGTCTATCTGCCTCTCTCTGTCTATCTGCCTCTCTGTCTATCTGCCTCTCTCTGTCCATCTGCCTCTCTCTGTCTATCTGCCTCTCTCTGTCTATCTGCCTCTCTCTGTCTATCTGCCTCTCTCTGTCTATCTGCCTCTCTCTGTCTATCTGCCTCTCTCTGTCTATCTGCCTCTCTCTGTCTATCTGCCTCTCTGTCTATCTGCCTCTCTCTGTCTATCTGCCTCTCTCTGTCTATCTGCCTCTCTGTCTATCTGCCTCTCTCTGTCTATCTGCCTCTCTGTCTATCTGCCTCTCTCTGTCTATCTGCCTCTCTCTGTCTATCTGCCTCTCTCTGTCTATCTGCCTCTCTCTGTCTATCTGCCTCTCTCTGTCTATCTGCCTCTCTCTGTCTATCTGTCTCTCTCTGTCTATCTGCCTCTCTGTCTATCTGCCTCTCTGTCTATCTGCCTCTCTCTGTCTATCTGCCTCTCTGTCTATCTGCCTCTCTGTCTATCTGCCTCTCTGTCTATCTGCCTCTCTGTCTATCTGCCTCTCTCTGTCTATCTGCCTCTCTGTCTATCTGCCCCTCTCTGTCTATCTGCCTCTCTGTCTATCTGCCTCTCTGTCTATCTGCCCCTCTCTGTCTATCTGCCTCTCTGTCTATCTGCCTCTCTCTGTCTATCTGCCTCTCTCTGTCTATCTGCCTCTCTGTCTATCTGCCTCTCTCTGTCTATCTGCCTCTCTCTGTCTATCTGCCTCTCTGTCTATCTGCCCCTCTCTGTCTATCTGCCTCTCTGTCTATCTGCCTCTCTGTCTATCTGCCCCTCTCTGTCTATCTGCCTCTCTGTCTATCTGCCTCTCTCTGTCTATCTGCCTCTCTCTGTCTATCTGCCTCTCTGTCTATCTGCCTCTCTGTCTATCTGCCTCTCTCTGTCTATCTGCCTCTCTGTCTATCTGTCTCTCTCTGTCTATCTGCCTCTCTCTGTCTATCTGCCTCTCTCTGTCTATCTGCCTCTCTCTGTCTATCTGCCTCTCTGTCTATCTGCCTCTCTCTGTCCATCTGCCTCTCTCTGTCCATCTGCCTCTCTCTGTCTATCTGCCTCTCTCTGTCTATCTGCCTCTCTCTGTCTATCTGCCTCTCTCTGTCTATCTGCCTCTCTCTGTCTATCTGCCTCTCTCTGTCTATCTGCCTCTCTGTCTATCTGCCTCTCTCTGTCTATCTGCCTCTCTGTCTATCTGCCTCTCTCTGTCTATCTGCCTCTCTCTGTCTATCTGCCTCTCTGTCTATCTGCCTCTCTCTGTCTATCTGCCTCTCTCTGTCTATCTGCCTCTCTCTGTCTATCTGCCTCTCTCTGTCTATCTGCCTCTCTCTGTCTATCTGCCTCTCTCTGTCTATCTGCCTCTCTGTCTATCTGCCTCTCTCTGTCTATCTGCCTCTCTGTCTATCTGCCTCTCTCTGTCTATCTGCCTCTCTGTCTATCTGCCTCTCTGTCTATCTGCCTCTCTCTGTCTATCTGCCTCTCTGTCTATCTGCCTCTCTCTGTCCATCTGCCTCTCTCTGTCTATCTGCCTCTCTCTGTCTATCTGCCTCTCTCTGTCTATCTGCCTCTCTCTGTCTATCTGCCTCTCTGTCTATCTGCCTCTCTCTGTCTATCTGCCTCTCTCTGTCTATCTGCCTCTCTCTGTCTATCTGCCTCTCTGTCTATCTGCCTCTCTCTGTCTATCTGCCTCTCTCTGTCTATCTGCCTCTCTCTGTCTATCTGCCTCTCTCTGTCTATCTGCCTCTCTGTCTATCTGCCTCTCTCTGTCTATCTGCCTCTCTCTGTCTATCTGCCTCTCTCTGTCTATCTGCCTCTCTCTGTCTATCTGCCTCTCTCTGTCTATCTGCCTCTCTGTCTATCTGCCTCTCTCTGTCTATCTGCCTCTCTGTCTATCTGCCTCTCTCTGTCTATCTGCCTCTCTGTCTATCTGCCTCTCTCTGTCTATCTGCCTCTCTGTCTATCTGCCTCTCTCTGTCTATCTGCCTCTCTCTGTCTATCTGCCTCTCTGTCTATCTGTCTCTCTCTGTCTATCTGCCTCTCTGTCTATCTGCCTCTCTGTCTATCTGCCTCTCTCTGTCTATCTGCCTCTCTGTCTATCTGCCTCTCTCTGTCCATCTGCCTCTCTCTGTCTATCTGCCTCTCTCTGTCTATCTGCCTCTCTCTGTCTATCTGCCTCTCTCTGTCTATCTGCCTCTCTGTCTATCTGCCTCTCTCTGTCTATCTGCCTCTCTGTCTATCTGCCTCTCTCTGTCTATCTGCCTCTCTGTCTATCTGCCTCTCTCTGTCTATCTGCCTCTCTGTCTATCTGCCTCTCTCTGTCCATCTGCCTCTCTCTGTCTATCTGCCTCTCTCTGTCTATCTGCCTCTCTCTGTCTATCTGCCTCTCTCTGTCTATCTGCCTCTCTGTCTATCTGTCTCTCTCTGTCTATCTGCCTCTCTGTCTATCTGCCTCTCTGTCTATCTGCCTCTCTCTGTCTATCTGCCCCTCTCTGTCTATCTGCCTCTCTGTCTATCTGCCTCTCTCTGTCTATCTGCCTCTCTCTGTCTATCTGCCTCTCTCTGTCTATCTGCCTCTCTGTCTATCTGCCTCTCTCTGTCTATCTGCCTCTCTCTGTCTATCTGCCTCTCTCTGTCTATCTGCCTCTCTGTCTATCTGCCTCTCTCTGTCTATCTGCCTCTCTCTGTCTATCTGCCTCTCTCTGTCCATCTGCCTCTCTCTGTCTATCTGCCTCTCTGTCTATCTGCCTCTCTCTGTCCATCTGCCTCTCTCTGTCTATCTGCCTCTCTGTCTATCTGCCTCTCTCTGTCTATCTGCCTCTCTGTCTATCTGCCTCTCTCTGTCTATCTGCCTCTCTCTGTCTATCTGCCTCTCTCTGTCTATCTGCCTCTCTCTGTCTATCTGCCTCTCTGTCTATCTGCCTCTCTCTGTCTATCTGCCTCTCTGTCTATCTGCCTCTCTCTGTCTATCTGCCTCTCTCTGTCTATCTGCCTCTCTCTGTCTATCTGCCTCTCTCTGTCTATCTGCCTCTCTCTGTCTATCTGCCTCTCTCTGTCTATCTGCCTCTCTCTGTCTATCTGCCTCTCTCTGTCTATCTGCCTCTCTCTGTCTATCTGCCTCTCTCTGTCTATCTGCCTCTCTCTGTCTATCTGTCTCTCTCTGTCTATCTGCCTCTCTCTGTCTATCTGCCTCTCTGTCTATCTGCCTCTCTCTGTCTATCTGCCTCTCTGTCTATCTGCCTCTCTCTGTCCATCTGCCTCTCTCTGTCTATCTGCCTCTCTCTGTCTATCTGCCTCTCTCTGTCTATCTGCCTCTCTGTCTATCTGCCTCTCTCTGTCTATCTGCCTCTCTGTCTATCTGCCTCTCTCTGTCTATCTGCCTCTCTGTCTATCTGCCTCTCTGTCTATCTGCCTCTCTGTCTATCTGCCTCTCTCTGTCTATCTGCCTCTCTGTCTCTCTCTGTCTATCTGCCTCTCTGTCTATCTGCCTCTCTGTCTATCTGCCTCTCTGTCTCTCTCTGTCTATCTGCCTCTCTGTCTATCTGCCTCTCTGTCTATCTGCCTCTCTGTCTCTCTCTGTCTATCTGCCTCTCTGTCTATCTGCCTCTCTCTGTCTATCTGCCTCTCTGTCTCTCTCTGTCTATCTGCCTCTCTGTCTATCTGCCTCTCTGTCTATCTGCCTCTCTCTGTCTATCTGCCTCTCTCTGTCTATCTGCCTCTCTGTCTATCTGTCTCTCTCTGTCTATCTGCCTCTCTGTCTATCTGCCTCTCTCTGTCTATCTGCCTCTCTGTCTATCTGCCTCTCTCTGTCTATCTGCCTCTCTGTCTATCTGTCTCTCTCTGTCTATCTGCCTCTCTGTCTATCTGCCTCTCTGTCTATCTGCCCCTCTCTGTCTATCTGCCTCTCTCTGTCTATCTGCCTCTCTCTGTCTATCTGCCTCTCTCTGTCTATCTGCCTCTCTCTGTCTATCTGCCTCTCTCTGTCTATCTGCCTCTCTCTGTCTATCTGCCCCTCTCTGTCTATCTGCCTCTCTGTCTATCTGCCTCTCTCTGTCTATCTGCCTCTCTCTGTCTATCTGCCTCTCTGTCTATCTGCCTCTCTCTGTCTATCTGCCTCTCTGTCTATCTGCCTCTCTCTGTCTATCTGCCTCTCTCTGTCTATCTGCCTCTCTCTGTCCATCTGCCTCTCTCTGTCTATCTGCCTCTCTCTGTCTATCTTCCTCTCTCTGTCTATCTGCCTCTCTCTGTCTATCTGCCTCTCTGTCTATCTGCCTCTCTCTGTCTATCTGTCTCTCTCCCATTTAGGGATCACCATTTGGACACATTTTCTTAACTGGTGCTTCCAGGCATCTTCATTGTATGGGTGTAAATTAAACTTGTAGCTCTGAAGAAGAAAAAAAAACTATACAACTAAAATAACAGTATTAACTGGTTTCTCTCTCTCTCAGCTCTTTCTCTCTCTCGCTCTCTCTTTTCCATCACTCTGCTGTCATTTCTTTCGGATATAGTGCTATGTATCACCCCTCATCCGTGCGTCTCTCTCTCTCTCTCTCTCTCTCTCTCTCTCTCTCTCTCTCTCTCTCTGTCTGTCTGTCTGTCTACCATACACCTCCAGTATAGACGAATCATATGAACATTTCATGTCGTGATTATTGATGAGCAAGAGGATGCTACGCACAGTCGCACACAAAGTCCAAATAGTGGTGCCGGCCCATGGCAGAATAATCTAAAACAGTGGTGTTCATGCCTTTTCATATGAAGGTCCATTATTACTTCAGCATTTGAGCCACGGACCACCATTTGATTTAGCCTCTCACTCAGTGTGCGATAAGCATTTAATCTCACCTTCACTCCCTCCATGTCATAACTCTGTGCTCTCATCTCCTTAGAATCAGACTCATGCTACCACTTTATTCTGCTACACATCACCTCGCTCTCGCTCTCTCTCTCTCTCTCTCTCTCTCTCTCTCTCTCTCTCTGATGCATTCCATCCTACCAGAACACCTTCTATCTTGCTTCTCTTCTTCATTCTGAGTTGATAAGAAAGATTCCAAAGAAAATATCTGCTTCCCTTTTAATTCCACCCCTTGTGTGTGTGTGTGTGTGTGTGTGTGTGTGTGTGTGTGTGTGTGTGCGCGCTGCCACAGGTAAACAGGTTGCCACAGGTAAACATGGGTATGAACACGCACACTGCCAGGAAATGGACATCCTATATGTCATGAGTAAAGGTTTGCTCAACAGATACTAAGCATCAGTAATACAGTATCGTTGGGTGTGTGTGTGTTACACCCAGGGGGACAGTCAGACAGATATTTTGTGAAGCCACTAAGGAAATCGGGACTTCGTGAAAGTTCATATAATGGCCTGTTGTGGCTGTGGCTGTTGTCATTGGGCCCAAAAAACCCCATAGCTCCATAGAGGCCCATGTATTTGAGCCCAACTTCACCTAGACTGTATTACCTTAATAAACATGGTCATGAATACTTTCTGCTTCCAGTCACTAGTTTAAAGTCTCATTTCTCATAATATTCTTTTTGGAAAATTATGGTCCCATTTATTTAAAAAATGACCATAAAGTCGAGTATGTTCTGAGGGGCGTGGCTACCGTTACAGTCTATGATCGGGAGCCACCCCCCGTTCGAGTCAAAATAAAAACCAACGAAGAAGAAGGGGGGAAGTCCCGCCTCGTTGTCTGGGCCAGCCAATGGCCAGCTGAGCCCAAACGGATCTAGAAAGATGGCGATTTACAATTCACAGGCTTCATCTTATGTCCATATCAGACCCGGAGAACGCTTTGTCCATATGTTTTTACAGTCTATGGTTACACCGCACGGTCACTGCCCGGTACGTGATTCTAGCTTATGCTGTTGACGCCTTAAGGCCTATTCATACTCCACTATTAGGTGACCACTGGAAACTACAACATGACATCACGCCACGGTGATAAGCAACTCACCCCATCACATCTCTCTTGTTACCATGGAAACGGTAGTCAGTAACACCTTTATTACCTAAAACTAGAGTATGAAGAGCTCTTTAGGTGCAGCTCCTCCCGTCTTTAAGTCACTCTTGACACACAACCGTTCACTTTTTCCACACCTGGTTTTTTCCGTCCGCAGCTTGCCCCGTGAGCGACCCATGGGCCTGAAATTAGAGTCTGGATGACTCTGGAAATAATATGGAATTTTGAAATTCCAAATGTGTAGGAACCCAGGCTGTAACCCTGGGATGGGGTATGAGTTGACCACCAGAGCCCCCCACATAGTCTAATGTTAACTTCCAAGGCTGGCGCTGCACTCTGGATCATATGTAACTCTTCAAGTGTACCTCTCGTTATTGGATAGAATAACAGATTAAAGGTCCCTGCACACTGGACATGTTTTTTCTGATTTTTAGCTGCGTCTTTCCGTCGGTTTTCCGAAAAACGTGTCCAGTGTGCAACCACCTTAAGAGTAAGAAAACGGTTTCACTTTTGCTTTGAATTAAAAATCAACAAACCGCTTATCTGTGAAAGTGTGGACGAGACGGTTAGGTTAGAACGGGAACCACAAGGAAGGCAAGTGGAAAAGACTTTCCAAAAAGACAGGTGACAACATGACTTATGTTCCGTCTCTTAGGCAGAGCTGTCACCCACCGCCATGCATGACATTTAGCCTGGTGATTAATTGTCACTCAAATATGTGTTGATTAATGCACTCTGCTGTCACGTAGTTAACTTAATTCATTGCTTTTAAATGTTGAAAACATATGGCTCTGTTGCACTTCACTATGAAATGTGCTCTAAATCAGCACGGAAAGTTTCTGAAATACTTTCAAAAGTTGAACACTTTAACTCCCGACTCTGATTCGAGTCAGGGACAGCCCTTCCTAGGCCTAGGAGGATCAATATTCAATAACTATTTGACCTACAGCAGCGGCCCCCAACCCTTTTGGCCATGCACCCCCTGTTACCTGCTGACCTAGCTGGCGCACCCCCCACAAATTGCATAAGCTATATATATTTCCTATATATACACATTATGCACATATATGAACCTGAAAATGGCATAGGCATAGGCTATATTCTGCATATACTTGCCATATATTGGCATAATACAGTATGTTAATATATTTACTGTATAATAAAACCATAGCACCACCATTAGCCTTTTCATGTCGCGCACCCCTAGAAGGCGCTCGCGCACCACAATGGGTGCACGCACCACAGTTTGGGAACCACTGACCTACAGTATCTGTTACCCTCTGCCCTGAGCCAGGGGTGGAGGTGGAGCCCACTGCCCGGAGTATTCTTTCTGACGGACTCGGAGTCTGTGATATCCCTGCTTGCATCTGCCATAGAGGCACCTGCATGCGCCCTGCCACCTTCTGTTTGTGTGGGACGAGGGACTCTCTGTGTGTGTGTGTGTGTGTGTGTGTGTGTGTGTGTGTGTGTGAGAGAGAGAGAGAGTGTGAGTGTGTGCGTGTGAACTTGTACGCCTACATACATTTAGATACAAAATATATATTTAAGAAAACATGCAGCTCAACTGTTGAATAAAAGACGGGATGTTGTTACTATATTCATTACAGGTCTTAAATTGACTAAGGCTTAAAATAATAAAGTAAACTGCAAACTGTCCCAAAACACATTTAATTTTTATTATAATGTATTATTTTGCCAGTGAATATAATTTCAATTTTACTTTATGCGAAGAGTGTAAGCGATTTTGAGATGGGAGTGTTGGACCTGTTGCTTGATGACCTGTTTAAAAAAATAAATCACACCTGTGTGAAGTGAGCGGTTCTCTTATCATCGTACATCATCCATTCATTGGCAATGGGAATTGAATTTGTGTAGGACAAGAATAGCCGATATATTATATGACATTAATTCTCCATTCATTGTCAATGGCATTTTATGTTTGTGTTAGGACAAAAATCTACACTATAGCTGAATATGGGCTAGCGCTCCTCAAAAAAGTGAATTAATTGTTTTTCTATGACTTTATCAGGAAATTAATGTTAATATCTTTTTTTTTTGTCTTTTTAAATAACTTTTTATTTAAGTTTTACGTTTTCACATACATGAGTAGATTAATCATGAAAAGGTATAAATTATAAGCATTGTACTAATTTAGTAAATTATCATCTGTCATTACTTGCGCAAGCAGAGCGCGCAAGTACTAGTTTTGCCCGGGACTTTGATGCGTATGCACCGTCCCAGCAAATTGTGCCTGATACGACAGTGGTGCCAGATTACATACATGTATACATGCTGTAGGAGCATTACCGTTCTAGTTTTATTCTATGATCTCATCAGGGAATTAATATGAATATCTTTCTCAATACTGAGAGATACTAATAGATTTGTACTGATGACTCTTAACACTTTCAACACCCTGGTGTTCATTTGAAATGACTCCAGGCAGCCAGGGTCTATGTGTGTATATTGGTGCCAAGCAGGCAGCCAGGGTCTATGTGTGTATATTGGTGCCAAGCAGGCAGCCAGGGTCTATGTGTGTATACTGTATATTGGTGCCAAGCAGACAGCCAGGGTATATGTGTGTATATTGGTGCCAAGCAGGCAGCCAGGGTATATGTGTGTGTATTGGTGCCAAGCAGGCAGCCAGGGTCTATGTGTGTATATTGGTGCCAAGCAGGCAGCCAGGGTCTATGTGTGTATATTGGTGCCAAGCAGGCAGCCAGGGTATATGTGTGTGTATTGGTGCCAAGCATTTCCGCCCACACAGGCCAATACAACAAGAGGAGGAGCAAAAAGGTTTTCGAGCAGCAGCCGACATGTCTTAGGTTTCACCACAAGCAGTAATATGGCTGGCGCGATGCGATCAGAAATCACTATTTACATCTGATATAAACCTTACAACGCGCTATCTGACGGGTTCGGCGACCTCCGGTGTAGGGCTGTGCGATATGACGATATATATCGTATAGACTATAGGCGATAGAAAATTAATTATCGTGAAAAATGTTCTCTATCGTTTATATCGTCGTGTCGCAAAACAAGCGTTACGGCAGTATTTTACGTCACAGCACCCAGCAACGCTGTGCTGTTATTTCATAACAAACACGAAGGGAGATGATAGCTGACGATATTCAGAGCGGAGTAACACTAAAGTAACCGGCCATTCACTGTTATAAATTTCAGTTTCATGTTGGGTCAAATTGATAAACTGTGTGAGCCACGCATGTGAACAATGTTGTTCACACAGTTGAACAATTGAGCTTGTCCGTCGGGTGAAAACGTAGTCTTCTACCTCTTTCCTCTTACTTGTGCAGTCCTCCTGCTGTTTCTTGTTTTATTATTATTATTATTATTATTATTAATATTTCCTCTTACTTGTGCAGTCCTCCTGCTGCTTCTTGTTTTATTGTTCAGTCCTCCTGCTGCTTCTTGTTTTATTGTTCCAAATACATTATTCCATCTGAAAAGACCTTAAAGGACCACTTCACCACTTTTCAACCTATCTTCATATAATAGGTCCTCACTAATAATCATGAAGAAATGGCGCAATTCTTTTCTACTCGGTCTGTGTCTCATAGGAGGGCTGTGGGCAGTTCAGAAACCGTCTTCCAGTGACAATTTAATGCAGACCGTACTTCTGTGCCTTTTTTTTTTGTTTGTATTCATTTTATACTTGCTTTAAGCCTGTCTGTGATTTTGCATAGGCCTATTGTATTTGGCATAAGTTTGATATTGGCATAAGTGTTCTTTTCCTGTTTTTTGAGTGGTGCAACCACTATAGACAGCTATGTGTGTGTCCCTGTATCCGAGCACGGAAATAGCATAATTATTGTCACCACCAAGTGTCACTGTTGTGCAGCCTAACACAGACGGCCAGGGAGGAGAGCTTGTACAGTACAGTACAGTACAGTACAGTACAGTACAGTACAGTACAGTACAGTACAGTACAGTACAGTACAGTACAGTACAGTACAGTACAGTACAGTACTCGGCCTGAACAAAAATCTATTTCTTAGATAAAAAATCGGTATCGGAAAAAATATGCTATATCGTTATTGTGATAAAATATATATATATATATATTGTGATATGAGATTTTGTCATATCGCCCAGCCCTACTCCGAAGCGTTTTGGCGTCCGTCGTGTTAAGTGTAGTATAACCCTAGTGTCCCCCATGACCCCCCCCCCACCCACCCCTGGTACCTTTAACACAGAGCCATAGAGTAAGACAGAGTTAAGACGACTCCGTTCACTTCATAGGGCCAGGCTCTTCTACATAGACTTCTATTAAATGGGGACAACTGGAAGTTTACGCAATACATTGGAGTCTATGGGCTCGTGCGAGTACATGAACCACGTGACCAGGCTGTTTTCTGCCCCCTTAATGTCGTAACTCTGTCTTACTCTATGGCTCTGCCCTAACGTAAAAACCCTAAAAAAATGTCACCTTTTTCACCCTGGGCCTGTTTGCATGCCTGGGTCTTTCTTTCTAATTCCGGTATCCAAATACTAGGGCACAGAAGTCTCGAGCTGAGCGTGCTCTGCTGTTAATATGGCTGATGAAGGCCTGAGTAGCTGTTTGTCAGAGACTGCTGCCGCGCTAAATGATGACATTAAGACAAATCACCTTGTGAGAGCTGCGGGACTGTTTCTATAGACTTTCTTTCTAATTCTAATACAGCTGATTTTGCAATGTGTTTAACCAACCATGTCACTCTTTCTCTCCCCCTATCTCTCTCTCTCTCTCTCTCTCTCCTCTCATTTGCATAGCATTACATAACCCTTTTTCTCCTTTACCCTGCTTACCCTCTTAATGTCCTTCCTTCAGACTCTGTTTGCTTTTATTGGTCAGTAGTAGTATGCAAACACCACTGCAGTAATACAACACCTTACCTGTGTCTGTCTCTCAGCTGTCCTACTGTCCCTGTCTCTCCTACACTGTCTGTCTCTCAGCTGTCCTACTGTCACCGTCTCTCCTACACTGTCTGTCTCTCAGCTGTCCTACTGTCGCTGTCTCTCCTACACTGTCTGTCTCTCAGCTGTCCTACTGTCACCGTCTCTCCTACACTGTCTGTCTCTCAGCTGTCCTACTGTCCTTGTCTCTCCTACACTGTCTGTCTCTCAGCTGTCCTACTGTCCCTGTCTCTCCTACACTGTCTGTCTCTCAGCTGTCCTACTGTCACCGTCTCTCCTACACTGTCTGTCTCTCAGCTGTCCTACTGTCGCTGTCTCTCCTACACACTCTGTCTCTCAGCTGTCCTACTGTCCCTGTCTCTCCTACACTGTCTGTCTCTCAGCTGTCCTACTGTCCCTGTCTCTCCCACACTGTCTCTCAGATTTCCTCCTGTCTGTCTCAATAAGGAACGAGCAGACTGAATACTAATGCTCAGCTCACTGGTTGAAATGATGAAATATTCTCATCATTAGTCCATATCTCGTATGTTTTATGTCCCCTTTCCCAACACACACACGCACGCACGCACACTCTCTCTTTCCCAGATGGACTGTCTGTGCAGACTCAGAGGTGTCAGACAGATAGAAAGACAGACAGATTGGCGTGTTAATGGCAGACAGCTGGTCAAGATCACACCAGAGTGACATACCGTCTGTCTGTCTGTCTGTGTTCTCTCTTCGTTAACCAAAAACGGTGTGGTTCACACTGTGGGTCACGGACCATCTTTTAGACCATTGGTTCTCAAAGTTGTCCAAAATGAAACCTCAGCGTTATTCAACTCAATGTAGATTTCACAGTGTAGAAATTAGTTAAAAGTATGTCTGTGGTGTAATGCAGTGGTTCTCAAAGTGGGTCCTGTCCTGGGGCTGGGGGGTTTCTTCCAGGGTGGGTCCTGGGGCTGGGGGGTTTCTTCCAGGGTGGGTCCTGGGGCTGGGGGGTTTCTTCCAGGGTGTAATTTTAACCACATTATCCATTTATACATGGCTATTCAAAAACAGCAGATACAAGCTGACGATCTTTGGAGGACATATGCAACCGAGATCCTGGTTGGAAAAAAACATATATAATGACACCATTTTGTCAGACAGCTCACCACCTGCAGAGCCACACCCCCCAAAACAGTCACTACATTCTATCTGTCTCTCTCTCTCTCTCTCTCTCTCTCTCTCTCTCTCTCTCTCTCTCTGCTGTGCCCCATGCCTTGAGCTCCCAAACCTGTTTTACTTTTTCTTTGCAGTTGGGCATAAAGCTCTTATCTACATATTTTAACTTTTTGTGTGTGTTTTTCTTTTTTCATAAATCGATGTCCTACTAGATCATACTACAGCAGTGGTTTAAAAAAAAAGGTCATATATGTATTCGGCATTTGAGCCACAGACCACCATTTGATGAGATCTAGCCTCTCAGACCCCCTCAAGACCACTGGTTGAGAACCACTGGTCTACTTGATCATTCTACAGCGTCACACCAAAGGATCAAAAGTAGCAGATGATCTATTCTACAAGCTCGAAATGTGCCGCAAAGCGACACATTTTTTTGCTTGTAGATCTGCTGCTTTTGATGCTTTTCGATTTGAATCCTGAAAAGTCACATTTTGGACATATGACGTTTCCACCCAACGATATGTTACCTTATCTACTTTCCCCTTTCAAATACCTCCTCTCTTTCTTTCTCTCTCTTTCTCTCTCTCTCTCCCCCCGTATGTCTCTCTCTCTCAGCCCAGGCTAGCCCTTGGCTAACCCTATCCATCCATCAATGCTAGATGACGGCGAAGCAATGTGAAATATGAAATGTGGAAGTAGAACCACTCCAATACTAATAATACACCTTATTTGTGCAGTACTTTCTAAAAACAGAGTTACTTTTACACAATTACACAAAATGCGTGAGAATGAGAAACATCAAAAAAGACGTGCAAGAGAGAGTCGATGATGAAACATACTGTAATCAGATTAAAGAGAATACACAACAGACTTTATTCTTCTTTTTTTTTAGCTATACATATAAATTAGCTATACTTGTCTTGAACCCTATAACATTGTTATTTTGGAGCGAACATTAACTAGTGGAAATAGTAGATCTATAAGCTCGCAACTCGTTGTGAGCTTGTGTAGATGCCTCTCTCTCTCTCTCTCCCCCCACATCTTTCTCTGTGTTCGGCAGTAGAACAACTTAACAAGTAAGGATTATTATTGTATGGTAGGATTAGAAGGCCACACCAGGTGACTGCACACACGCGCAGTGCGCACACACACACACACACACACACACACACACACACACGCGCACACATGCATACACGCACGTGCATGCACACACTATCATATACATGAAAGTAGAGCCTTGTCTTTTGAGATATTTGGTGTTTACAAATATCTAAATATTCTGTGGGTCTTGAAGGATTGGCTGGCAGCGTGGGCAGATTGTTCTACACTAGAAACACAGGCAGTCAATGAGTTCAGCCTAACCCCAGCCTGACTATGGTCCTCACCATGGCATGTATATTAATATTTCTCATATTCTACTCTACTCGTGGGGACATTTGGTCCTCACAAGTATAGTAACACACACATGCACACACCCACAGTCAGCCTTCTGTCACTGTATAGTACGTCATCTTGCTAGATGTGTTCATTTTGTACCCCCCCCCTCTCTCTCTCTCTATCTGTGTATCTCTGTCATGCACGCACACACACACTCAGTCTCTCTCTCGCACTCACGCACGCACACACGCATGCGCACACACACACACAAGGCTGCGTGCACCAAAAATAACATCAAAACAAGTCAGTGATCCTCTTGAAGTATACTAATTAGAGACGGGCAGGATGAGTCAGATTAGTTTTTTTGGCCATTGAAAATGAAAGCAGCACAACATCTACTTGTGATGTCTGCAGTGTGTCATTTGTCTTGTTTAGCTTTCAGTCTTTAGTATCATCACATATCTGGAACAAACTAACTGACTACTACAGCTTTCAGTCTTACCCATGCCAAGTGCCAGCGCTCGCCCAGCAGTCTGCCGTCACCCATCACTCAGGCGGATGCGTGCACGAATAATGTGCTTATTTTTCTTTCTTAATTTAGTCCTATTCAAATCAGTTTGAATTGCCTTGTTGAAATGTGCTAGCCTATATAAAGCAAACGATCATGGCACATTACTTTAGTTGACAATTAAATATCATATGGATAATTGCCATGAACGTGAACGATTTAAATTGTGTTTTTTTGGCATTGAACATTTGAAGACACATGAGGACACATCTTGTATGGGGGGGAAATATTTTCAGATGTCTGTCTGTGTCCGAATACATCATTCATTTTGGGGTCCTTGACTGTTTATAAAAGTGACATACAATTTATAAAATGAATTGTTGTGGACGTGGTCATGAACTGGTCAAAGATGGGGTGTATCATTTCATCTATGGTTTTGTACTGCTCCCTTAGCTGTGAGGATAATATCATGTGCTTTCATTCTTTATCGTTTAAACTTTAATGGTGTGTGTGTGTGTGTGTGTGTGTGTGTGTGTGTGTGTGTGTGTGTGTGTGTGTGTGTGTGTGTGTGTGTGTGTGTGTGTGTGTGTGTGTGTGTGTGTGTGTGTGTGTGTGTGTGTGTGTGTGTGTGTGTGTGTGTGTGTGTGTGTGTGTGTGTGTGTGTGTGTGTGTGTGTGTGTGTGTGTGTGTGTGTGTGTGTGTGTGTGTGTGTGTGTGTGTGCGTGCGCGCGCGCGCAATAGACAAGATTAATATTTCATGTGTGTGTGAGTAATAGATGAGTTATTAATATTTCATGTGTGTGTGTTCTCTGTAGGCCAGCTATCCTGCCTGGGAGGATTTTGTAACCAAAGGAGCCAAACTGCAGTCACATCTCAGGTAATACACTTGCGCGCACACACACACACACACACACACACACACACACACACACACACACACACACACACACAGTGGAGACAGTAGCTGTTCCAGTATAATCAGTGTTTCCCTGTAGAGCACTTATTGTTAGAGTTGTCCCGATCACGTTTTTTTGCTCCCGATCCGATCCCGATCATTTGAGTTTGAGTATCTGCCGATCCCGATATTTCCCGATCCGATCACTTTTTTTTGCTCCCGATACAATTCCGATCATTTCCGATAATTCTTCCCAATCAGATACATTTTGGCAATGCAGTAAGAAAAAAAAAGGGACTAAAACGGTTCCGAACTGCCGCCCCGTGTCCGAAACGGTTGAGAAATGACAGAGTTACTGTGTGCCGGTCCCTCTACTGTACCCTCTACTGTACTGTACTGGCACACACGAAATCATCATATACAGTTAATATGGGCATGTGTTTGTGTGCGTGTGTTAGGTTGCACACAGGTGGTGAAAAACAACCATGCTGTTTTCATGCTCATACCCAGCCAGCCAGGCAGGCACCCACACACATAAGTCCAAGGGACTGGCTTGCACCACTCAAAAAGTTTATTTATAGCATTATCTTTTATTCTTTTTTTAGCATATATTATTTTATTAGACATTTCTGCCTTTTCATTTTTTAAAGGGGGAAAAAAAACCTTATATTGCTATTTTAATGTGCCTCATCATTATGTTCAAGGGAAAAATAATGCACCTATGCGCTCACACGTGGTGCAGACGCAGCACATGCAGGGAGGAGAGGAGAGCTCCCTGGGGAGAGGAGGGATTCCGCACAGAAACATTTACAAAAGTTTACAATAAAGATCTCTGCATGAGATATTATGCTTATATTATTAGAAGAAGAGTTTCTATCTACAGTCATGGATTGGACATAGAGTATTTTGTTGGGACTTTTCAGACGGAATATTCTTCTCCTGCCCGGGTGGACAGAGCAACAACAACGAGTTGTTTTTGCTCTCTCTCTCCCTTTTTAGCACTCAAACAGCGAGTGCAGATGCAGAAGCAGATCTGAACAAGACGGTGCTTAGAAGCCTGTTGATTCGAGGTTACTCCGCTGTGTGTGTCTCTGTGTATGACGATCAATAATTATTCCACCGAGTGGTCTTTGCGAGGGCTGGATTCTCCTCATCATCTCTCTCTCTCTCTCTGTGGTTCCTTCTTTTTAAAAGTCGCTTTAAGCGTCGGTTGTTTCAGTGCAGCCGCTGCCGCTTGTTGTCGTTAGCTTTCTGCTATTAGCCTACTAGCCACGCAAGTTACACGAACGTCGCCATTCGTCCGCCCAATAGCAAATCTACAAGATCACAGCGCGTTGCGAAAGCAACTCTTTGTGAGCTTGCAGATCTGCTGTTTAGGGCCAACGTCACTGTCGTGCGCTAAGTTTTCCTAGGAGCAGCAGCAAGAGGCTGCTTCGAGAGGAGGATGTTTTGTTGTTATTAATTATGAACCAATCTGTATTAAAAAACAAAACTAAAGACTCGGGAGGATGACTTTAAGACTTATAGATGGTCACGTTTCTTCTGTAACGTTAAATACAATTAAGAAAAGATTTAATAAAAATAAAAAAATATTATATTTAATAAATATTTTTTTCCCGATATTTTTTTCCCGATCCCGATCTTTTGAAAATGACGTGATCGGGCCCGATCGATCGGGAGGCCGATCGATCGGGACATCCCTACTTATTGTGATAACGTGTGTGTTTTGACCGCATGCAGTCACACACAGTTAGCTCTGACACACAGCAGGCTGCCTGGGCTACTACACACTGCAAGATTTTTGGTCCGATTATGCTGTCCGACCAGGACCTTTTTTGGCGCTCGCCGACAAAACCCTTGACCGGGCTGTGCTCACACAGGTTTTAAACCCTTGACCGGGCTGTGCTCACACAGGTTTTAAACCCTTGACTGGGCTGTGCTCACACAGGTTTTAAACCCTTGACTGGGCTGTGCTCACACAGGTTTTAAACCCTTGACTGGGCTGTGCTCACACAGGTTTTAAACCCTTGACTGGGCTGTGCTCGCACAGGTTTTAAACCCTTGACTGGGCTGTGCTCGCACAGGTTTTAAACCCTTGACTGGGCTGTGCTCACACAGGTTTTAAACCCTTGACCGGGCTGTGCTCACACAGGTTTTAAACCCTTGACCGGGCTGTGCTCACACAGGTTTTAAACCCTTGACTGGGCTGTGCTCACACAGGTTTTAAACCCTTGACCGGGCTGTGCTCACACAGGTTTTAAACCCTTGACCGGGCTGTGCTCACACAGGTTTTAAACCCTCGACCGGGCAGGTTTTTCTTGTGCTGTGTGTAAAGCACTGTGAGACGATCCGGCCACAATAATACCAGTCGCCGATGCCTTACCGAGCGTTTCTAAATATCTAGCAGGTTTAACCCATTTAGGCCTGACGTCGAAATAAAAAAACGTTCGCTCTGAAAGGATATATATTCAAAGATTTGTGCCGCATTTTTACGATTTTTCAAGAATAGCAGACCTACAAGTTCAGTGGCGCGCTATGAGCTTGTAGATCTGCTATTTTTCAATAGCTAAAGCGTAACATAATGCTTAGTTAAAATACCAAAAGGGGTTCCCGTCTAGAATGGGTCTGTCGCAGACTGGACGTCGTACAGTATGAACGGAGTTCCGACCACACCCCAAGAAGATCTGTGTTACAGCCAATGAGAGCACAGGATTGCATCCTGGTGTGATACCTAGTAATCAATCTAGGCAATCAATGGTAAACACAACGATCTTATGACAGTCAATTTTGAAGAAAGAGACTCGTGTATAGTGTGCAATGCTCAAACAAAAATGATCTTAACTCGCTGATATCTTGACGGATTTGCAAGCGGTTTGGTTTATTACAAAAGTTATCAACGTGGCTATGATTCAGGATGCTTATCTGCTTAATGTTGTTGTTTATATGGAAGTCCATTATCAGTATGCAGCAGCATCAGAGCTACATCTCTGACGTTTATGACATTATATGGAAGTCCATTATCAGTATGCAGCAGCATCAGAGCTACATCTCTGACGTTTATGACAAACGATACGTTTTAAAATCATTTAAAATGTTATATGCATGTTCTTTTTTTATTCTAGCCATAAGTAAATATATATTATGAACGAAAACCTGAATCATGAATTAGATCAGTGGTCCCCAAACCTTTTTGAACCCCTTGTTACCTTCTGACCTCCCCCCAAAGCTAAGTCTTGTTGCATTTGGACAAAAATGATATATTTTTTAATATGATTATGCAAATAATCACAGAATGTCACTGCACTGAGAGACGACTGCTGTATACTCCCACAGCTGCTCTATACATCTCCTTACAACAGTGGTTTACCAGATTTTGCCGTTTGTCTTAAATTACACCATAAAACCACCATTACCCTTTTCTTGTCACGCACCCCCTAGAGGTCGTTCGTGCACCACAAGGGGTGCACGCACCACAGTTTGGGAACCCCTGAATTAGATAATAAATAGCTATACGTATTCAAATCATCTTCATGATTTGAATTAGTTTGGGTGTTAATTTCACCCCTGAGCATGAGCACTGTGCAGCTGAGTGGAGATGTACACACGGTCTGGAGCGCACAAAAAAATGTTTGGTTGTAAGGACACCGCATGTACTTTCTTCATGAAAGACCATTTCCAATTAGCTCAATCTGTAGCACACACACACACACACACACACACACACACACACACACACACACACACACACACCCACAGTGCTATTGACAGCGATGTCACATGATCCCCTAGGTCAGGTTTTCAGAGGTAATAGGTGCGTGTGTCTGTGCGCGCGCGTGTGTGTCTGTGTCTCACGGTGTGTGTATTTCCGCAGTGGACATTGTAGACTAAACTCCCAAAGGAGTACACACACACACACACACACACACACACACACACACACACACACACACACACAATGGACTTATTGTGTGTGTGTGTGTGTGTCAGTGCGGCTCCAGTTTCCAGAGTGTAACTGCTTCTCTGTATGGCTCTGCTGATCCCTTTGTATGACAGCAGACATGTTTCCATCACGTTTATGTGAAGCAGGGTTCCCCTCATGCATGGTATCAGGGGTCCATGCATGGTATCAGAGGTCCATGCATGGTATCAGGGGTCCATGCATGGTATCAGTCAGGGGTCCATGCATGGTATCAGGGGTCCATGCATGGTATCAGGGGTCCATGCATGGTATCAGGGGTCCATGCATGGTATCAGGGGTCCATGCATGGTATCAGAGGTCCATGCATGGTATCAGAGGTCCATGCATGGTATCAGGGGTCCATGCATGGTATCAGGGGTCCATGCATGGTATCAGGGGTCCATGCATGGTATCAGGGGTCCTCTCATGGTATCAGGGGTCCTCTCATGGTATCAGAGGTCCATGCATGGTATCAGGGGTCCTCTCATGGTATCAGGGGTCCTCTCATGGTATCAGGGGTCCATGCATGGTATCAGGGGTCCATGCATGGTATCAGGGGTCCTCTCATGGTATCAGGGGTCCATGCATGGTATCAGAGGTCCATGCATGGTATCAGAGGTCCATGCATGGTATCAGGGGTCCATGCATGGTATCAGAGGTCCATGCATGGTATCAGGGGTCCATGCATGGTATCAGGGGTCCATGCATGGTATCAGGGGTCCATGCATGGTATCAGGGGTCCATGCATGGTATCAGGGGTCCATGCATGGTATCAGGGGTCCATGCATGGTATCAGAGGTCCATGCATGGTATCAGGGGTCCTCTCATGGTATCAGAGGTCCATGCATGGTATCAGGGGTCCATGCATGGTATCAGGGGTCCATGCATGGTATCAGGGGTCCTCTCATGGTATCAGGGGTCCTCTCATGGTATCAGGGGTCCTCTCATGGTATCAGAGGTCCATGCATGGTATCAGAGGTCCATGCATGGTATCAGGGGTCCATGCATGGTATCAGGGGTCCATGCATGGTATCAGAGGTCCATGCATGGTATCAGGGGTCCATGCATGGTATCAGAGGTCCATGCATGGTATCAGGGGTCCATGCATGGTATCAGGGGTCCATGCATGGTATCAGGGGTCCATGCATGGTATCAGGGGTCCATGCATGGTATCAGAGGTCCATGCATGGTATCAGGGGTCCATGCATGGTATCAGGGGTCCATGCATGGTATCAGTCAGGGGTCCATGCATGGTATCAGGGGTCCATGCATGGTATCAGGGGTCCATGCATGGTATCAGGGGTCCATGCATGGTATCAGGGGTCCATGCATGGTATCAGGGGTCCATGCATGGTATCAGGGGTCCATGCATGGTATCAGAGGTCCATGCATGGTATCAGGGGTCCATGCATGGTATCAGGGGTCCTCTCATGGTATCAGAGGTCCATGCATGGTATCAGGGGTCCATGCATGGTATCAGGGGTCCATGCATGGTATCAGGGGTCCTCTCATGGTATCAGGGGTCCATGCATGGTATCAGGGGTCCATGCATGGTATCAGGGGTCCTCTCATGCATGCAACATTGTGTTTCCAACTTTCCACTCAACAGCAAACAAACCAGCATGAACATATTGTCGCTGACTGGGAGAGTGTACAAATGGAACCAAATGCATCCTAACGGGTCCATTTGGTTCCATTTGTACACTCTCAGAGTTACAGACCCATAAAGATAAGCATAAGGTTTGGTTCCAAACTGTCATTTAGCTGGGAACCCCGTGGAACTCCCTCAAGGACCCCTGGGGGTCCCCGGACCCCACTGTACTACAGCACATCCGCAAGCTCAGAACACGCAAAGCTTGTAGATCCGCTTTTGAATCCTGAAACGTAACAGATTGACCACTTAATGTTAGACATTTTTTTCGCACAACAGAGGTAAAACAACATTGAAAATGTCCTATTTACAAGCTGTTGACTTGTAGATCGGTTATTTACTTTTGGAACCTATTATTTAGATGAACGGTCGCAGTCCTAATCCCAGGTGTACTGTATGTACAGTAAATGATGCTGTTTGTGTGTTTGTTTTGTCCAGGGCCACCATCTTGGTGACAGGAGCATTCCTAGATGCCTTTCAGAAAGTAGCAGACATGGCTACTGGTACCAGAGGTACGCACTCACTCACTCACTCACGCATGCATGCACACACAAACTGTACTCATTTGTGTACGTTTAGTTTAACACAATATGGCAGCTTTTACTCTGAAAACCCCCGTTCCGTTCCGTACAAAGACTGGGAGGCATAATGTTGCTTGCTTACCTCGTGAAGATTACGATAAAGTCTCTCTAGAAGCATTAATATTCTAAACGAGAGCCATGATGAAGACAGAAGTACTGTATACCCATCTGGTCAAAACCATGGAGAGCTCCCTAGATTAGGAGCTACGAGCCTTTCTTTCTGAGACATAAACAAGGAAATGAACAGCAGCGCGCATGTGCACCAAAGTATGGTGTATGGTGCAGAAGGAGAGGCCAACCAAAAAAAATTAATCTGAAATTTTATTTATTGTTTTATATCAATGAAAAGTGCTAGGACGTGTGTACACGTCCTCTGGATCCATCGGTTGGATTAGATAGTTTCCACACGTCCTACGGTCTGAATGTGATGCATCTGTGTAATGTGACAGCTAGCTCTCTGTCTCTAATTTGAGTGTCTGGGTTTCGTCTGTCTCTCTCATTTCTACCTAACACTGCTGCTACATTGTGCGTGTCCTCAGCCTATCAGAATGCTTGTTACATTCCAAAATGACTTTGTCAGAAAGAGCTTTTATCCCACAATTTTTTAACCCATTTTTTCACCCATTGTCATTTATCTAATGTAATCCTGGGCGCTACAGCTACACTTCCTCTGCCAGCCTGGGGGGGGGGGGGGGGGGGCAGCGGACTGACCTCATGCTTCCTTCTATGCATGAGGAGTCAAAGCTGCTTCTCTTCACCTGACAGGGTGAAAGGGTTTCCCCGGCCGGACGTAGCGCATGGAAGGAACACGTTATTCCGACCAGTTCCTTTCCCCTCCATCAGGCGCCCCAGCTGGCCAGGGGGAGGTAGTTTAAGTGAAAGTGCTTTTAAGTCCACTTTTTGACTGAAATTATGTTTTCAAGCATTCTGACAACATTGGCAATAAGGCAAGATGAACAACAGTGGGAGTAGAGATAAGATAAAGGCACATAAACTGGATGGGGCAAAACTATTTTTTTACTCATGATTGCCTAAGTCACCTAGAAGATGACGTGGTCACCTAGAAGATGACTTAGGCAGAAAGGGAATTTCTTTGTTTCTTCTTTTCTAAAATAATTGAAAATCTGACTTTTATGCTTTTACACTGAAATGTCCATATGATCAATAATAAACGTGGTGCAATATGATCTGATATGATATCAGAGACAAACAGAGAGCAGTCAGAACTAGTTAGTGGAGTCTGTATGTCTGGACACACAGTCCTCTAGTTTGTTTGTCTGGACACAGTTCTCTAGTCTATGTCTCTACACAATGACACAGTCCTCTAGTCTGTTTGTCTGGACACAGTTCTCTAGTCTACGTGTCTCTACACAATGACACACAGTCCTCTAGTCTGTTTGTCTGGACACAGTTCTCTAGTCTATATGTCTCTACACAATGACACACAGTTCTCTAGTCTGTTTGTCTGGACACAGTTCTCTAGTCTACGTGTCTACACAATGACACACAGTTCTCTAGTCTACGTGTCTCTACACAATGACACACAGTTCTCTAGTCTGTTTGTCTGGACACAGTTCTCTAGTCTACGTGTCTACACAATGACACACAGTTCTCTAGTCTACGTGTCTCTACACAATGACACACAGTTCTCTAGTCTGTTTGGAGGGAGGGCAGAATCCGTTTTACCGGCCCGGCAGGCCGGCCGGTAAACAGGGCCGGCCGGTCCTTAAAAGGGCCGGCCGGTCCTTAAAAGGGCCGGCCGGTCCTTAAAAGGGCCGGCCGGTCCTTAAAAGGGCCGGCCGGTAAAAAGGGCCGGTAAAAAGGGCCGGTAAAAAGGGCCGGTAAAAAGGGCCGGCCGGTCCTTAAAAGGGCCGGCCGGTCCTTAAAAGGGCCGGCCGGTAAAAAGGGCCGGTAAAAAGGGCCGGTAAAAAGGGCCGGCCGGTCCTTAAAAGGGCCGGCCGGTCCTTAAAAGGGCCGGCCGGTCCTTAAAAGGGCCGGCCGGTCTTAAAAGGGCCGGCCGGTCTTAAAAGGGCCGGCCGGTCCTTAAAAGGGCCGGCCGGTTGTAAAAAGGGCCGGCCGGTCGTTTTAAGGGTCGGCCGGCCGGATTTTTATTTTATTTTTATTTATTTATTTTTTTCTCCCCAAGTTAATTTTTTTTTTTTTGTAACTCTGTCATTTCTCAACCGTTTTGGATGGGGGTGGTCTCATTTGAATCGTGCCGCCCCCCCGGGGGCATCCTTGGGGGTCTCAAAGTTGGGGGACCCCCCGGGACCCCCAGGGACCCCCAAATGGTAACTCTGTCATTTCTCTACCGTTTTGGATGGGGGTGGTCTCATTTGAATCGTGTTGCGTTCCCGGGGGCGTCTTTGGGGGTCTCAAGGTTCGGGGACCCCCCGGGGACCCCCAGGGACCCCCAAATGGTAACTGTCATTTCTCTACCGTTTTGGATGGGGGTGGTCTCATTTGAATCGTGCCGCCCCCCCGGGGGCATCCTTGGGGGTCTCAAAGTTGGGGGACCCCCCGGGACCCCCAGGGACCCCCAAATGGTAACTCTGTCATTTCTCAACTGTTTTGGATGGGGGTGGTCTCATTTGAATCGTGTTGCGTCCCCGGGGGTGTCTTTGGGGGTCTCAAAGTGCGGGGACCCCCCCATGGTAACTATCAATTCTCAACTGTTTTGGACAGGGGTTGGTTGGAATCGTGTTGCCTCTATGGGCGCATTATCGGGGGGAGGTTCGGGGACCCCCACATGGTAAATCTTGACATTGTCATGATAGATATTTATTTATGGGAGGGAGACAGAGAGAACAATTTGCATATTATTCTTACTATAGCTCTCTCACACACACACTTTTCAGTAATGGACATTTAACCAATCTATTTCCCTCTGACAAGGCTCGCCGTTACCCGACAAAACTGTGCAATTAATTACTCAATTACTGTGCAATAAACAGTCAAGCCACAACGAAAATGTATTTTGTTGCTTTTATATAAAACTAGAAATAAACACATACACTAATGTAAACTGTGGTTACAATAAAATAGACCAGTCCGTACGATGTGTTAGCTAACTAGCATGGTTCTGTTGTTAGCATTCCTCATTGAAGCATGCAGTAGTGCAAAGCAGGTACATTTTACTGTAAAAACAAAAATAGACGAAACGCACCATTAACAGCAGATATACAAGCCACTAAAGTGTCTTCTTTTTCAAGTCATGATTGATTGGTTGGTTTATTAAGTTTGCAGAATTACAGTACATTTCAAGTACAACTCAATACAACTGTTAAAGGCGGTTGACGTAAGTCGCAACTATTAATTAATACGTTGTATGGCGGTTTATTATACGTTGTGGCGGTTTGATGAATACGTCGGCATATTAGAACTCCTCGTGGCGGTTTGATGACTCGTCGGGTCTATAGCTACCCATTTGCGACGTAAAAGGTTGACTTTGGTATTTTTATTTTGCCTGCCGCGGTGCAGGTTATTTATCCTAGTAGTACAAATCTCGAAATTAATGTAGTCCTTTGGTAGTGTAGCGGTCAGCGCTCTCGCCCCTGGAGTCACTGCTCCATGTAGGTGCGAGTTCGAAACTTGCACATGGCAAACTTTTTTTTTTAAATGTTCTTTTTTAGCCTATATTGTGTATGGACACAATAGCTACATTTTAGACTGTATCATTATTGTATATTATATTAAAAAAAATAGACAAACAGACAAACAGACAAACAGACAGACAGACAGACAGACAGACAGACAGACAGACAGGCAGGCAGACAGGCAGACAGACAGACAGACAGACAGTGTGTGCGTGCGTATACAGTGTGTGTGCGTGCATGCGCATACATTGTGCGTGCGTGTATGCGTGCGTGCGTGCGTACGTGCGTGCGTATACAGTCTGTGTGTGTGCGTGCGTATACAGTGTTTGTGTGTGTGTGCGTGCGTATACAGTGTGTGTGTGTGCGTGCATGCATATACAGTGTGTGTGTGTGTGCGTGCGTATACAGTGTGTGTGTGTGTGTGTGCGTGCGTGCGTATACAGTGTGTTTGTGTGTGTGTGTGCGTGCGTGCGTATACAGTGTGTGTGTGTGCGTGTGTGCGTATACAGTGTGTGTGTGCGTGCGTGCTTCATCGTATTTATTATTATTAATATTTATATTTATACTTCATTGTATTTAATATTATTATTGTTTATATTTATACTTCATCGTATTTATTATTATTAGTATTTTATGTCTTTTCCTACTTGAATCTGTAGCCACTGGCACTGCCTGGTTTGTCCATCTGTACCTGCATGCATAGATTGATTGCTCAGTAGGGCCAGTAGGGCCAAGTTAGGGCCCTAGGAAGGAGGGAGGAAGGAAGGAAGGAAGCAAGGAAGGAGTGTGAGTGTGTGTGTGTGTGTGTGTGTGTTTGTGTGTGTGTGTGTGTGTGTGTGTGTGCCACTCGACTCCTATACATCATTTAGCATACCAAGTACCCCAATTGCATTGCACACACACACACACACACACACTCACACTCACACTCCTTCCTTCCTTGCTTCCTTCCTTCCTTCCTCCCTCCTTCCTAGGGCCCTAACTGGGCCCTACTGGGCCCTATTGGGTCCTACTGGGTCCTACTGGGTTCTACTGGGCCCTACTGGGCTTCCTTGCTTCCTTCCTTTCTCCCTCCTTCCTAGGGCCCTAACTTGGCCCTACTGGCCCTACTGAGCAATCAATCTATGCATGCAGGTACAGATGGACAAACCAGGCAGTGCCAGTGGCTACGGATCCAAGTAGGAAAAGAGATAAAATAATAATAATAATAAAAATATGATGAAGTATAAATATAAATAATAATAATAATAATAATAATAATAATAATAAATACAATAAAGTATAAATATAAATATAAATAATAATAGTAATAGTAATAGTAATAGTAATAATAATAATAATAATAATAATAATAATAATATTAAATACAATGAAGTATAAATATTATTATTATTAATAATAATAATAATAAATACGATGAAGCACGCACGCACGCACACACACTGTATACGCACACACTGTCTGTCTGCCTGCCTGCCTGTCAATCTATCTGTCTGTCTGTTTGTCTGTCTATTTTTTTTAAATATAATATACAATAATGATACAGTCTAAAATGTAGCTATTGTGTCCATACACAATATAGGCTAAAAAAGAACATTTAAAAAAAAAGTTTGCCATTAATGCACTTTAGCTGTTATCAATGTTAGCACTTAGCATCTCTAGTTCCCATTGATGTTAGACACAAATGAACAATGTTATCTCAACCATGTGTTTATATTCAAGTGTATGGAATATGCATTCAACAGGGTACTGTAGATGTGCGCATGCGCGAAGAGCGAAGACCCGTTTTTTTCTCATGCATTTTTTACATTTTTATTTCATTTTTTAAAACATTACAATTATGCATGAGATAAAAGAAAGTATTTCATACATTCATTCATTAGCAACTACATTGGCAAATCAATTCATATCAAATTCACATAATAATATTAAGACAATGACAATTTCTTGAACGCAATGTAATTCAAAACATGTCACATTACATTTCATTTCAAACACATTTTACATAATGAAGCATACAGCACAAGTGAAACATCTTGTCATATTTGGAAAAAAAAATGTTTCAAAAAATAATCCACATTTTTTCAAAACATTTCAGCAGTTTTAGGACTCCCTGTCACGAGTTGGCGGCCTCCCTGAAAAATCACAACGTCCGATGCGCCCTGTATAATTAATAATAATAATAACTGTATAATTCATCATAGAAAATGTATGAATAAATATTAACACAATTTTTGCCTTGACATTTAGTCTAAATTAACTTTAAGAGGATTTGATTTTTAAAATGCTGTTATACAAATTAAATGCATCATGATTAAATAAATGACAATTTGAATTGAATGTCAATAAATCCATTACAATGAAAATGATGAGTGAGTAAGTGCAACAAGCTAACCCCCACGTCCAAAAAAGTAGATAAATGACAGAGTTACAATTTGGGGGTCCCTGAGACCTTGAGACCCCCAAAGACGCCCCCGGGGGGGGCGAGACGATTCAAATGAGACCACCCCCGTCCAAAACGGTAGAGAAATGACAGTTACCATTTGGGGGTCCCTGGGGGTCCCTGGGGGCCCCCCAACCTTGAGACCCCCAAAGACTCCCCCGGGGACGCGACACGATTCAAATGAGACCACCCCCATCCAAAACGGTTGAGAAATGACAGAGTTACCATTTGGGGGTCCCTGGGGGTCCCCGGGGGGTCCCCGAACCTTGAGACCCCCAAAGACGCCCCCGGGAACGCAACACGATTCAAATGAGACCACCCCCATCCAAAACGGTAGAGAAATGACAGAGTTACCATTTGGGGGTCCCTGGGGGTCCCCGGGGGGTCCCCGAACCTTGAGACCCCCAAAGACGCCCCCGGGAACGCAACACGATTCAAATGAGACCACCCCCATCCAAAACGGTAGAGAAATGACAGAGTTACCATTTGGGGGTCCCTGGGGGTCCCCCAACTTTGAGACCCCCAAGGATGCCCCCGGGGGGGCGGCACGATTCAAATGAGACCACCCCCATCCAAAACGGTAGAGAAATGACAGAGTTACCATTTGGGGGTCCCTGGGGGTCCCGGGGGGTCCCCCAACTTTGAGACCCCCAAGGATGCCCCCGGGGGGGCGGCACGATTCAAATGAGACCACCCCCATCCAAAACGGTTGAGAAATGACAGAGTTACCATTTGGGGGTCCCTGGGGGTCCCGGGGGGTCCCCCAACTTTGAGACCCCCAAGGATGCCCCCGGGGGGGCGGCACGATTCAAATGAGACCACCCCCATCCAAAACGGTTGAGAAATGACAGAGTTACCAAAAAAAAAAAAATAACTTGGAAAAAAAAAAGAAAAAAAAAAAAAAAAAAAAAAGAAATCCGGCCGGCCGACCCTTAAAACGACCGGCCGGCCCTTTTTACAACCGGCCGGCCCTTTTAAGACCGGCCGGCCCTTTTAAGACCGGCCGGCCCTTTTAAGGACCGGCCGGCCCTTTTAAGGACCGGCCGGCCCTTTTAAGGACCGGCCGGCCCTTTTTACCGGCCCTTTTTACCGGCCCTTTTTACCGGCCGGCCCTTTTAAGGACCGGCCGGCCCTTTTAAGGACCGGCCGGCCCTGTTTACCGGCCGGCCTGCCGGGCCGGTAAAACGGATTCTGCCCTTGCTGTCTGTTTGTCTGGACACAGTTCTCTAGTCTACGTGTCTACACAATGACACACAGTTCTCTAGTCTGTTTGTCTGGACACAGTTCTCTAGTCTATATGTCTCTACACAATGACACACAGTTCTCTAGTCTGTTTGTCTGGACACAGTTCTCTAGTCTACGTGTCTACACAATGACACACAGTTCTCTAGTCTACGTGTCTCTACACAATGACACACAGTTCTCTAGTCTGTTTGTCTGGACACAGTTCTCTAGACGTTACTGGGAAATATCATCGAAGATACAGCTTCATCTGTTTATAAAATATCAGGCATATTAATGTCAGGGACATCCTGACAGCCTCGCAGTATCAGTAGCTGATCAATCATATAGTCATCACATCACAGTACATCAGGAGTCTGAAGCCCTGGCTTGATGGATCCTAAATTAAATTGACACAGCAATGAACATGTCAAGTGTGACTGGTTCTCCAGATATATGAAAGACAGGCAGACCTTACTGTAATTTGTACATGGGCGCAACCCCAATTGTGTTACATACCTTAGCATAATTTGACAGGGCTATACAAGCACACACACACACACACACACACACACACGCTTACTTTGCTGAACGCACCTCTAATAGTTAAACTGGCTCTACCATTGTGTGTGGGAGGGGGGTGTAAGTGAGCAGCCTCTCCCTTCTTCAGAAGCCGTTAGCAAAAAACTGTGTGCCACACACACACACACACACACACACACACACACACACACACACACACACACACACACTGAGGCTACAAAGAGCCACAGTGTTTCTACATGTGACTTTGTGTGTGTGTTTTTTTCCCAACCTCAGTTTTGTGCTCTTGACTGTTCAGTTCATCTCTACTGACATGACACACACACACACACACACACACACACACACACACACACACGCACACGCCAGAAATAGGGGAAGCACACACATCTCAACAATACAAATCCACAGGTGCTGAACACAAATATGTAGAGTGGAGTCTGCACACTGCCTCCACACTGCATACTTCCCTTCTGCCTGATCCAAGCTGGAATACAATCCATTGATTGTTCATTAACAATAAAAACATTCGCCTCCCCCTGGCCAGCCGGGGCGCCTGATGGAGGGGAAAGGAACTGGTTGGAATAACGTGTTCCTTCCACGCGCTACGTCCAACCAGGGAAACTCCCCCCTGTCAGGTGTAAAGGAGCAACTTGGACACTCAGGCATGAAGGAAGCATGAGTTCAAGTCTGTTGCTCTCCCCTTGTCTCCCATATATTGTTGGTGGAGGGTGTGTAGAGCCCAGGATCACATTAGATGATTGACACAGGGGTGAAAAATGGGTTACAAATCGTGGGATAAAAAAAAAAAACATTTGCGTGTGTGTGTGTGTGTGTGTGTGTCTACCTTGCTCTCGTTTCCATTATATCGCCAAACAATCCAAAGCGTTCATATTTTGAACGAGAGGCGGATGAGAAGTCAGAAATGAAGCGCTTAGTATATCCGACACGGAGAGTGTCCTAGATTAGCAGTTACGAGGCATTCTTTCTGCAGTGGTAAACGGGAAGTAAACGGGACCGCACATGAACGAAGAGCAAAGCGTACGGTGGCCTTGGAGTCCCACTCAAAAATTTAGAATATTCTTCTCGTTTGATATCATTGAAGATGCGCTAGGACGTGTACACACTACACACGTCATTGCAACCCGTCGTTGGATTGCTTATGATGTGTGGACACGTCGGATGGACGGAACCTGTTAATGTTGTTACGTTTCTGTAATACATCATTCTGATATACTCATTAATGTACATTTCAGTCAGTAATTACTGTATTTGCATGATGTGCATTGTGCAGCTATGTGGCACTCACCAGTGAGGTGTGTGAGAGTGCTATTGACATAGTTTTCAGCTCATTGTTGACCTGCATAGCGCAGCGCTGCCTTTCCAGGGTGCATTGGCCTGGTTTGACTCTAGCTGCTTGATTCCATCTGCTAACTCGTAGCACTCTGTAGCTCTGACATGGCCTTAAAAACACATGCATGTTGACCAAGCACATTCCTCACTGCTCTGTGTGTGTGCGTGTTCGTCCGTCTGTCCGTCCAATGCACCTGTGTAGTCTGTGACAGCTGTCTCTCTCTCTTTCTCTGGCTCTTGTGTCTGCCTGTCTGCCTCTCTCTCTGCCTCTGTCTCTCTCTAACCCTAGTCTGTCTCTGTCCTTGGCTCTCTCTCTAGTCTGTCTCTGTCTGCCTCTCTCTAGTCTGTCTCTCTCTCTAGCTAGCCTGTCTCTCTCTCTCTCTCTCTCTCTCTCTCTCTCTCTCTCTCTCTCTCTCTCTCTCTCTCTCTCTCTCTCTCTCTCTCTCTCTCTCTCTCTCTCTCTCTCTGTCTAGTATCTCTAGACAGATCTGTCGACTTCCATAACTTTCCAAACCTTTCTGCCAACCCGCCTGTGATCCAGAAGCTCTGGAAAGCAGTAGAATATAAAGTGGCTGTCAGTCCAACACTTCCTTTTTTTGCCCTGTGCTGCGCAGTCACCTGAATGAACCCTACTGGAAGTCAGCTTAGTCCAATCCATAGCTATGACAAATATATTTGAATGCACACCTCAGAAGGCTAGTGACAGGTGCGTAGGACAATAGAGCGTCCGCTTTCATGACGACGCTAGGCCTAGGAAATAATTCCCCATACATTTTCCCATAGATATTTCAAAAAGTATTTATTTAAAGACCTTTTAAGCCAACTCGAGTTGTGACAAATCATGACGATAAACACCAAACAAATAATTACAAAGAAGAAAAACAAGAACAAAAGTGTTGTAACCTGCCGTTTCCTTATTCTTTCTAATTATTTGTTCGGCCTGAAAAATTTGTTGTCATGATTTCTCACAACTCGAGTTGGCTTTGTAGGAGGCTTAAAACTGTTTGAAATATCTATGAGGAAAATGAACGGGGAATCATTTCCTGGGCCCTGGTAGGGGGCGGGACTGTGACGCTCTATAGAGCATATAAAAGGGTATCTTTGAAAACATAGAAACGGTCCCGCACACTGTCTAATCGACTGAAACGTCGACCTAATAAAGATGTTGGCAAGTGTCTGACAGTGTGCTGGACCTTGTTTATTTTAGAATACATTTACCATGAGCCCCATATTGTGAATGATCAGACACCCTTACGATCTTCCGAGCAGATGACAGCTTCGGGCTTCCTGCTATCACCAGGCGCATATCGTTGTCCTGCTATCACCAGGTGCATATCGTTGTCCTGCTATCACCAGGTGCATATCGTTGTCCTGCTATCACCAGGCACATATCGTTGTCCTGCTATCACCAGGCACATATCGTTGTCCTGCTATCACCAGGTGCATATCGTTGTCCTGCTATCACCAGGTGCATATCGTTGTCCTGCTATCACCAGGTGCATATCGTTGCTGTCCCGTATAGAAACCTCTTATATCCATCATTTGTACTTTATGTTTTCTTTCGTAAATTAATCCGTCATACAAGAATGTCTGCAAATTATATTTTTATTTTTTATTACTACAAGGTTTCCACCCGACAGCAATTCCTCTCTTTCATTCCATATTTCTCTCTATCCCTTTTTCCACGATCTCCTCTGGCCCTTATCGCCCTTCCTCGTGTGTGTGTGTGTGTGTGTGTGTGTGTGTGTGTGTGTGTGTGTGTGTGTGTGTGTGCATCTGCATCGTGTAGTGGCACAGATTGCTCAATCTGAAAGCCAGCTGCCCCGCCCCGCCCCCCACACACACGTGCACAGGTAGTGTTGACAGCACGTCGGCAGCACCTGTAGAAACACTTATGTTTTCTGCTTTGATCCTCTCAGAGAGAGAACTGGTCTGGTAGGTGTGTGTGTGAGGATTCCATAGTTGGTTGCCGTGGCAATGCCCAGCTTCTCAGCTTACTGTTCATGTGGGAACTTTAGAACTCTCTCCCACACACACACACACACACACACACACACCAAGATACCCGCAGCAACTGAAAGCACACTTGGAAATATTCACATTGTGTGTGTGTGTGTGTGTGTGTGTGTGTGTGTGTGTGAGAGAGAGAGAGAGCCGGTTATGTAACATGCAGGTAAACAGTGATGTCAGATAAATAGCCTCATTAAATGATCCTCCAGCCAGAGGGCAGACATTCAGCTCATATCCTGTAGGACCAAAGGTTATTCTCTCTCCAGCAGTTCTCAGACCATTCCAGGGACCCCCCAGACTACTGGATTAGACTATTTTGATTGCCATGTTTTGTTTTTTTGTTGCTTACTGTAAATCCTAAATTGTAATCACGGGTTTTGACTTGTTGTGTGTTGAACCCGTCCATTTGGTTCCATTTGTTACAGTCCCGTGATTCCTCAGGAAACGAAGAAAACATTATGTTAATATTGCCTCCTCAAACTGTCTGCCAAACCAGCTAACTCCAAACGTTTAGCCAATTTTTCTTATACTGTATATAAATCAGTGCTATTGAACACCCTTTACATCTGTGTGTTGGTTTTAAAACTATTGAACCAGTGAAAAGTATTAAAAAGCTCTTCGGCCATTTCAACATGTCAGAGATAAGTGGATTGTGCCCGACGGCAGAGATATGCCACATACAGTACATTACATAGATAGAGTATATACAGTACATGTCAGTCAGTGGTTAGTGCTCTGTCATTGTGACCTATAGATGCAGGGCAGTGCTCATGTGTTTGTTTACCAGCCTGTGATTGAGTGAGAGGTCACGGGTTCATGTCCACTCACTGTCCTGCTCTTCTCCCTCATGCCACTCTGTGTTCATTTATTCCCAATTGAGTTTAGGTTTGTACAAAATTACATTACATGTGATTAGATTAAAGGTGTGGACAAAGACAGACAGACAGACAGACAGACAGACAGACAAGGTCTCCTGTCCTCTGTGCCATGAGAACCTTTGATGAACTCGACGATGACATAATGTTTTCCTCCTGGTGGGAATAGCTCGTTCTAGCAGAGTAAGGCGCCATGTGTGTCCACTGCAGTGTTGATTTTGACAAGAAATTCTGATTTATTTTTAGTCATATTTCTTACTTCTGCCTATCGCTCATTTTTATGAAGCATAGGCCGTTGACTCCAGTCCGCCAGAGTCCTCTATCCTGGCTCTTCTTTTTCAGCTGTTTCCATGTCAGTCCACACTGCTTGATGTTAGTCTCGAGGTCCCTGCGCCAGGCATTCCTCAGCCTTCCCCTCTATATAGTCATATTTCAGTCATCTTAAATGTTTTAGTTTTAGTCGACTAAGATCTTAATTTATTTTGCCCACCCGTGATGGTGTCGTAATGCCTTTTGAGCGGGCAGTGCCAGTCCTGCCATGTATTACATTTCTATGTTAAAGAGGCGCTCGTGTGCTCCTCATCGAAATGACGGAGCGGTTGCGCAAAGACCCGCCCCGGCAGCACTGTTTAATGCAATTTATTTGTGTGTTATACGTATTTTTTGTTGAATTACTCATGACAAAGTTGTAAAAGTCAACAGTATGTATGTCCATAAAATAAGCAAGCAGCACACGCAGACAATACACTAGTACTTTCTTTCAATCATTTTATTATTATTATTTATTATTATATTTTCACAATCTGATACAACGCCGGCTAGCCTACCTTCTAATGTTTTGATAATTTGCGCGACAGATGTATGCATATGACGGTATAGAGTTTCAAACTAGTGTATTTAAGAAGAAGATGATCAGGTAATATATTTGTGAAAATTAATAATAACAAAATGATTGAAACAAATAACTAGTGAATTGTTTGCTAGCGTGCTGCTTTTTTATCTTATGGATATACATACTGTACAACTTTGTCATGAATAATTCAACAAAAAAATACTTATAACTCGCACAAATAAATTGCATTAAACAGTGCTGCCGGGCGGGTCTTTGCGCAACCGCCCCGTCATTTAGAATTAGGCATTCTAAACCAGTGGTTCTCAAACGGGAACCGTCTTAATAAGGACCCAATTGGGGGTCCCTGGACCCTTCTTTGACAACCACAGATCTAAACGGCTGATTTGACAGTTTCCTTTTCATGGACCACTCATGACTGGTTGCCATGATAACTATAACAACAACTACTCACAGGATATGTATACAGCCCAAGGCTCGTGTCTGTTGGAGAGGAAGGAAATATGACACACACACACACACACACACACACACGCACGCATGACTTTCCTGTTGTTTGACTGTGTGATAAGACCACAACTTCTGTTTTTATCAACCAAATGATATTAACACATGCACATATACACACACACACACACACACACACACACACACACACACACACACACACACACACACACACACACACACACACACACTGTTGATTTCGTAAACTAAAACTATGACAAAAAATGTTCGTCAACTACCTTTTTTTCACTGACAAAAACTAAATAAGAACTAAGCTATCATAGTAGAACTAAAAGACAAGTCATTTGGTTGTTGTGAGCTTGTAGATCAGCTATTTTCAGGATGCAACCAAGTGCAAAATCAGCCATTACATCAATATATATTACCAAAATATATTTCTCTCCACAAAATCAA
>NC_137863.1:22332613-22342613 GCF_963924005.1 Protomyctophum bolini
CAGGTGTGATTTTTTTAAATTAGAGTAGACAATTATTTTTACCCCCTTTTTTTACCCAATGCCAATTAATTCCTCCCCACACACGTATCTGTGTTGTCACTGCTGTTGTATCCTACTGGCTCGCCTGCCAGTGAGGCTCCCCCACCGGGAGGACTACGCCTCCCGCCCAACCCTCCCTGCTGACAGGGAGTGTTGGGCGACAGTAGGACCTCCCCCACACACGGGACACTTGTGTTCGCATAGCCGCCCGACAAAGCCGGAAGCACTACGGTGGATTGAAACCCACAACCTCCGTGGTGGTGGGCAGGATACCACTGCAGTGCCTGCACCACCCTAGTGTCGGGTTTACTTTACAAGCAGGGTTTACTTGGTTTGTGTAGTAGTGGAGACAACCTGCAGGATTCACAACCATTCACACTGACATGCATAGTGATGTAGAAAAGCCACACCTGAGAGGTGGATTGGACATGTCTGAACAGCACGGATGGACAACGCCCTACACACGCACGCACACGCACGCACACACACACACACACACACACACACACACACACACACACGTGCACACACCCTGTGAGTCATCCAGTAATACACTAAATTAATATTTACACCTTTGCACAACACTGTGGGTTTTATAATGATTTGTCTTCAGAAGCGACAACACGCCACATACACCACAGACAGACACACACACACACACACACACACACACACACACACACACACACAGTCTCACACACTGTAGGCCTATGCACATGTACAAGCACACACTGTGGCAACATTATCAGTTTTTTAAGGTGTAAGCTGCAGGGCGCAGATGGTTTACAAGTTTTGTGTGTGTGTGTGCAACAGTGCATGTTGACTTTGACCATTGAACACAGAGCATCAGAGAGGGTGAGGTGAATAAGAATAGTGAATAAAACAAACATACCTCTGACACACCTTAACGTTGAATCCATTCCTCCTCATGCCTGGGTGTGGCAAAACACTCCTCGTGTGTGTGTGTGTGTGTGTGTGACAGAAATACTGAAAAAAGCCGATCTACAAGCTCACAACACGTTGCAGCGTCTGCTATTTTCGGCTAATACATTATATAATATGTAAGTTTGGGTCCCAAATGTAGTGCAGTTAAAAGTGCATTTATTGTGAATATTTGTCCATCAATGATTGTGAGTTCATGGTGGCTTGGATGACAAGCAAGACTGTCTCATCTAGTCCTCTACACACTGCCTCTCTCTCTGTCTGTCTGTCTGTCTCTCCTATACATTGTCTCCCTCTCAGCTCTTCTACTGTGTCTCTCAGCTGTCTGTCTGTCTCTCCTATACACTGTCTCCCTCTCAGCTCTTCTACTGTGTCTCTCAGCTGTCTGTCTGTCTCTCCTATACACTGTCTCCCTCTCAGCTCTCCTACTGTCTGTCTCTCACAGTAATCTCACACTTTGCAAATCCATCGGTTAACTTTTACTATAAGGTTCCGTTAAGTCAATGATCCCCTCTTAGACTAGTGGATAAGGGCGTTGCGTTTACACACGGTGTACTTTGGTTTCTTTGGTATACTGTTGGTCAGGTTGGTCAATAGGTCTTAGAACAGTATCTTCACTACATAGGCTGGTCATATTGATCGTATTGATTTCCAGAGTGTTATGAAGAGGAGCTATAGACCCTCTGTATCAACCTTCCAGTCTGATGGCACACTGAAAGGTCTGTGACCGGGCATGCTCAAACCTGTGGTGCACGGCCCCTGGCTGGACTAGCTCGGCGTGGCAGGCGGTCCTCGCTCCGAAGCCGCTCTGACTAATTTTAAAACCCACTCCGTGCTCACGTTAAAATACTGTCGCTTGCTCCGTTCCCACTTCCATGCTCTGGACCAAGTACAGAGCCAAAGGTTTTACTCGGTATTGAAGGTTGTTCAATATCTGAAAATACACATGAACAAATGATGGTGCTGTCAAACAAATCTATGAAGCTATCTATGAGTATTATACTATAAAATAGACAGCTGTAGTGTGGGGTCACAGCTAAATGGTCCTTGTCCTAAAAAACGTACTCTGATATTATTATTTTTTTATTTTTTTGTGTCCAGGAGCCACCAAGGAGATCGGCTCAGCACTGACCAGGATGTGTATGAGACACCGCAGCATCGAGTCCAAGCTCAAACTGTTCACCACGTATGTACACGCACGCACGCAGACATGCACGCACGTGTGCACACACACACACACACACACACACACACACACACACACACACACACACACACATGCACAGCCACACACACATGCACGCATATGTACTGAGGTCTTGTAGATCAGCAGTGTTCCTCCTGCCACAGCATGGCTTTAGACAGGCTCTGAAATCCTGGAATCTGATTGAATGTTCTCAGTCACCACGACTGATTTCAGTCATTTTAGATTCTATAGAAGCCAGCATGTCTTAAGTTCTATGGAAGCATATCACGCAAGCGAAAATAGCCTATCTACAAGCTCTCAATGCATTGCAGCGCGATGCATTGAGAGCTTGTAGATCGGCTATTTTCGTTTTGTTATTTTAAGTTTGGAGCATTTGAAGTGGGGGGGGGGGGGATTTCCTTTCACACTTTCACAAATCACACATTAGGACTTGTTGCTCATGCGTGAGGTTTTATTTAGCTTTACTCCATGAATGGATCGCTGATGACACATTCACATGAGGACAATAGAGAGCATCAACTGTTTCTCTTATTATTGATGAGTCAATAATAAGTACAAATAATTTGAAGAATATTGAGCTGTATTGAGTGGTATGGCTATACAGTATGTATAGAATAGAGCTGTACAGTAGGTGCAGCACCAACACAAATCACAGTCCAATTCTAAAATAAAAGTCTTTACACTGTGGCTTGCAGGGCTCTCAAAAGCATGATTGCATGATTACTTTGATTAATCATAACTAATTCACCTTTCAGAGCACATTGTATGCTGCAGTCGGTTGGTTCTCATTGGCATCTCGCAGGCTTCAGCATTGGCATATTTTCATTTATAAAGCCATTCTGGGTGACCTGCCGTCTTACATTTCATCCAAATTTGACTTGGTCCAAAACGGCCTCAACCTCAGGTCAAATGCTTGGTGTGTAGTACCAGCATTCGAATCCGAGGGGGGTAAAAAATGTCTGGCCTTCTTTGGCCCTTGGTCGTGGAACGATCTACAGTCCAGACTAAAATTGGCTTTGAAAGTTCCCTTGAGAAGTTTCAAAAGGATCATCTTAGATGGAATGTACAGTCCAACACCTGCATGTTTGGATATGTACTAGCCTATGTTCATGCCTATATATTTATTATGTCTGTTTAGATCGTGTATATTGTGTATTTTGCCCTGCTACTAAAAAGTAGGACTTTGTTGACGTGTTGTATTTATTCATAGGTACTTTGAGGTGTATTATGGATGTTGTATTTGCTGGTCCAAAATATTGACGATGTGTAATTTTATTTCTGCCTCTTGGCCAGTACTACTCAAGGAATCCCTTGAAAACGAGTTGCTGCAACTCAAGGGACTATCCTTCAGGGAAATTTAAAAAAACATTTTTAAAAAGAGACTCAGTCTAAATGTATTTTTACTGTGTGTGTCTCTCTCTCTCTCTCTCTCTCTCAGATCGCTATCAGACAGTCTCATCTCTCCATTAGAACTGAAGATAGAGGAATGGAAGAAGATCACCAGTCAGCTGGACAAGGACCACGCTAAAGGTACACACACACACACACACACACACACACACACACACACACGTAATGCTAATGATATACACACATCCAAGTGGACCTACCATGACCGTGTCAAAGTGATTAAGGCAGCTTAAACAACTTAATCTCTATGTTCTAAGTCGTGCAACAAGTTCAACATCAGGTTGAACTGCTTCAAACTGCTTCACTTCACTGTGATGGCTCCAGATTACATACTGTAGGACTGTAATAATATCATTACTCCTGTAACTCCAAACCATTAATGATTTTAAGAAATAGAAAAAGGGAACTGTTATCTGATATATTATTTAGTCACAAGCTCTTGTTTGCATTGGCTATACATTTATAAAACCCACAGACACAGTTAACCACGTTCACTTTCAAAATATTTGAAGACCAGATTGACCAGATTGACCAGATTGAACAACTATTGGGCCATATGACTCGGCAAGGCTTACTTTTTTTTGTTTCAGGAATAGCCCAAATAGCCGGTCTGCAATCTCACAACGCAACGCAATCTCACAACGCAATTTGTGAGATTGTAGATCAAAGATGGCCACAACAAGCTTGTATGATGAAGTAGGGCATTCGTTTACGAAATAAAACAATAAACATGGACATACAGGGCTCCATCTTTCGCCACCCTTATCCCTTATCCCTAAACGTATTTGCCAATTTTGTACTATTTTGAAAAACATTTTAAAATAGTTCAACTAGCCGATCTACATCAAGACATTGTGAGCTTGTAGATCTTTTCTTATCTTTAGGGATAAGGGTTAAGGGGTGGCGCAAGATATAGCCCACAATGTTCCTGCACTATCCCCTCCCGCATACTCCTGCAGCATGCTTCAACATCCTTGTAAACAACCTTGTGAAACACCAAGTTATTGTGAAAGGGTCTTAAATCCTCACCCTCTGGCAGGTAGCTTAGTATCGGCTGACTACCGGTGAGTGAGCACGTAACCAGTCATGTGTTTCTGTGACTGGGTTACAAAATGGGGACGGAAATTTAACGGTATGTTTGGTAAGACTGCAGTGTTGATCTTGACAGCACATTTTGGTGTAGTGGTCATAGTCTTTTGTAAGTTTTTTTTTTTTTTTTTTACGTGGTCGTTAATGTAATGTGGTATTCTGCTGAGCAACGCTTATACTTCATAAACCGCGTTAGGAGTTCTTATAAATTATTATAAACATTATTGAGTGTTATAATGCCGTATAGGTTCTTTATAAGGCATTATAATAGCACTTATAACTTTAAGTCATTATAGACCAAACCATGACGTATGTTTATTCAAAGTGTGAATCAGAGCAACTTTGAAATGTTGCATGAATAAATTACATGCAAGTCATTTATGTGACATGTCTTAGAGATTACAGAAGAAAACCTTTGCAGCCCTACCCAATGTTTTCTCTTATGTCAACTCAAGAACGTGTCCCAACTTTCATCCTTTGTTGTATTTGTTTAGTTTTGTGGAGGTAAATCATTGTCCCAGTCATAACTCTATGTGAACGTGCCATTTCACCTCCCACAGTCTGGCACAGTGGAGAATGTCTTTAGTCATTCACTGACATGAACTTGTGTTTTGTGCCAGGGACCCCCAGGAGAGGGGAAAACAATCTTAATACTATCAATCATCTGCTATTTTTGAAAAGCCAACATATAAATGATGGATTAAGGGGTTAAATGATTGTGACTCTGCATAATGTGTTTTCTTGCTGGGGACTCCCCAGACCACACAGACAAACATCAATCCACCATTTAAAACAGAGCAACTGTGCCATAAAAAATGTGGTATTGTTCCACTGTGAACAATCTGATTAGATGCATCACTGTGAATGTGCTACACTCTGATTAGATGTATCACTGTGAATGTGCTACACTCTGATTAGATGTATCACTGTGAATGTGCTACACTCTGATTAGATGTATCACTGTGAATGTGCTACACTCTGATTAGATGTATCACTGTGAATGTGCTACACTCTGATTAGATGTATCACTGTGAATGTGCTACACTCTGATTAGATGTATCACTGTGAATGTGCTACACTCTGATTAGATGTATCACTGTGAATGTGCTACACTCTGATTAGATGTATCACTGTGAATGTGCTACACTCTGATTAGATGTATCACTGTGAATGTGCTACACTCTGATTAGATGTATCACTCTGAATGTGTCTGCACACGAAACCAATCAAAAGGTTGTGTGAATCTCTTAAAGGAACAGTACTCCTCTACTAATACCAGTACATGCAATGAACCAACCACTATTCTACACATTTATCTTAGTGCTGATGTATTATTTTATTATTTTATTTAGTCTATTGATGACTATTCCATTAATTGAATAATCAAGAAGCAATTATTTATTTTATAATTTCTTTATTATTTATTCTAATATCAACAAAGCAAATTTGGAAAAGAAGCTAAATTTAAATTATTCTCTCTCTCTCTCTCTCTCTCTCTCTCTCTCAGAGTATAAGAAGGCCAGAGCAGACATTAAAAAGAAGTCTTCAGACACCATTAAACTACAGAAGAAGGTGAAGAAAGGTAAGGAAGAAGCATGGCTGTATAGTACAGTATAGTACAGTCCTATGAGAAATGTCTCTCCTCAGTATCTCATACACAAGTTCCTATATACTCTCTGTCTCAGCTTTACGACTGTCTGTCCTCAACTGTCTCTACCTCAGTCTCTCCACTGTCTGTCTCAGCTTTCCCACTGTATTTTCCACTGTTTCTCTCTCCTCTCGACGATACAATTTTTATGTGAGATAACATTGACATGTCTCTAAATGTATTTATTTTAATTATTAATCTCATTCACAATGCTGCTTTCCGACATGACCATTGATATTGAACATTTAATTTACTCAAAGCGCTTTACAGTCTCCATTATATTCACACCTGTTCACACCGGTACAAGCTTTTCTCAATCCTTTTCAAGTCAAGGTGAGGCGAACAGTTCTCAAATTACGTGGATTTCAGATGTACGTACGTATGTATGTACGTACACGTATGTACGTACATACGTGTGTGTGTGTGTGTACATACGTACGTACGTACGTACACACAGAGACTTGGTGCATTTATAGATATATTTGGCTGTGCGGACATCTATTTCACTTGGTCAGGTCAACTGTAGCTTAACCTGGAATAAATGGATGTTTCAAAGGCTCTGACCTCTAATGACATTCCTAGAGTAGTGCTTTTTTCGTGCAGGTATTTCCACTGTGAGCACTTTCACTTCTCATACTATTGCACCGACTGAATGGACACTTTTGTTTTGTTTGGCACTGCGCTGATAATTATTTGTTTTACGATGTAATACGATGACGAGGCACTTATGAAGCACTGACTGTAATCAGTGTAATGGACACTTTATTTGTTTTTTACCGTCGTTTACCATTGCTGGTCCTTCTGGTATTTTTGCACTGTATTGCTAGAGTACAGTACTTACTCTTTACCTGTAACTCTGTAACCACAATATATACGATATCTCTGAAAAGGCATATCGTAGAGACACCGTATCATCTCAACGATATTTATCACCATATCGCCCACCCCTATCTGTAACCTTACCTGCTGTACCGCCACTATCTATCTGGAAATGTTTTGTGCCAGGGATCCCCAGAAGAGAAGATTTGTGTAACAAAAAGCTAAATTATTCAAACTCTTCCGCTCTCAACTTCCGCTCTTCCACTTTTTGAGATTGTATAGCCAAAGTATAAAATATGGTTAATATAGTTCAAATCATTGAACCCCTGGGGGTCCCCGGACCACACTTTGAGAACCGCTGCAGCAGTTAAACAAACAGGGTTAGCTGTGCTAACTTACCTGCTCTGTCGCCATAGCAACCCAGAGTTCCCTGGGTGTGGCCCAGTGGCTGATGGGAAGTCCGTCCTTATTGTGTTTTTTTGGGAGGTTGTGTGACACACCCTGCAGTTACCATGGTAGCACCTGGCATGGCCATCCCATAATCAAAGCAGTTGAAAACACACACACACACACACACACACACACACACACACACACACACACACACACACACACACACACACACACACACACACACACACACACACACACACACACACACACACAGAGAAGAGGGCAGGTCCAGCCACAGCAGAGTGTGTGATGTGGTGTAAACATCTCTGGACATGTTCTCATCCAAACATCTCTCTGTTATTCTCTCTCTCTCTCTCTCTCTCTCTCTGCTGCAATTCATGTTTAATGAGAGTGAGAGAGGGGGAGAGAGGGAGAGAAAGTGCTCAGTCATGTTCTATTGTTGGCCACCAGTTACCACATAATGATGACATGACACATATAGCCCCCCCCCCCTCTCTCTGTCACACACACACACACACACACACACACACACACACACACACACACACACACACACACACACACACACACACACACACACACACACATATTACTATACTTGTAAGGACATCAACGTTTTAACATTTATAAGTGTCATTCATATATTTCTTGTGGCCTGGTGTTGACACGCTGATAATAGCAGATCTATACACGCTCAGGGAGCGTTGTGAGTTTGCTATTTTGCTATTTTCGGTGTGCATCACAAGTTAACTAAATATAAATACAGGCATACTCCGACCCCTAAACCTGACCTCTAAATGTGTAATCCTAATCCTAACATTAATGTTTTCCTAAATGTAATCCCAACACTAAAAATAAATATGTGTGGGCGTGTGTTTTTATCTGTCATTATGTGGAGTAGGACCACTTCAGAGCACCAACACACTGGCACACACACGCACACACACATACATACAGTACGTAACAAGTTACAACCATGACGCAGCCAACACAGTTATGTTGGGGCCCAGAGTCATTTGGGCCCAGAGTCATTTGGGCCCAGAGTCATTTGGGGCCCACCCGTGCCTGCCTTCACTGTGAAGTGCCTCACTTCTTTAAGCAAACATCGTACTCTATGTTGGTTTAAAGTGCTCTAAAACAACGTCCATAGACTTGGCTGCCACATGACGTCATGTGGGTTCTTTTACGTCATTAAAAGTTCATAGTTGCCTGCCATATGACATATTTTCAGAAAGCCAGACATTAGAGTGTCTAGTTAGCGACCCTCAAAGTAATGCAGACATGCAGCAGCTCTAGTGGAGATGGTAGACTAAAGTAATGCAGCAGCTCTAGTGGAGATGGTAGACTAAAGTAATGCAGCAGCTCTAGTGGAGATGGTAGACTAAAGTAATGCAGACATGCAGCAGCTCTAGTGGAGATGGTAGGCTAAAGTAATGCAGACATGCAGCAGCTCTAGTGGAGAATGTAGACTAATAACGTGGAGTAAGTCAAAAGAGGCGAGGTTACTGCGGGTGCCCCCGACCTCGCAGAGACAATCGCAGCAGTTATGCGTTCATCTCGACATTACAACGACTGTACTGTACAGTGTGCCGCTGTTTATAGGCCGAAAGGTGCAGTTTGGCTGTTTTCTACGGTATGTGTTCTGTTCTGTCTCGGGCAGGTACTTTGTGTGTGTCCGTGTGTGTCTGTGTCTGTGTCTGTGTCTGTGTGTGTGTGTGTGTGTGTGTGTGTGTGTGGCTGGCCAGGAGTCACCCTGGTGACATCATCAGTGTGTGACGTGCAGGCACGCACACACAAACACACACACACACAGGTGTAGACCCTGTTGCTGAATAAGCCTTTTGATTGCAGCCTGTGTGTGTGTGTGTGTGTGTGTGTGTGTGTGTGTGTGTGTGTGTGTGTGTGTGTGTGTGTGTGTGTGTGTGTGTGTGTGTGTGTGTGTGTGTGTGTGTGTGTGTGTGTGTGTGTGTGTGTGTGTGTGTGTGTGTGTGTGTGTGTGTGTGTGTGTGTGTGTGTGTGTGAGAGAGCAGTACAGTAACAGACCTGTTAGAGACACTGGAAACACATACAGTCATGTCCGCAGCCAGACAGTATGGCACTTTGAGCTCTCATACAAGGTGGTGTTGTTTTAGTTTTCTTTTCTTTATTTTCCTTTTTACATTGACACGTTTTATAAAAGGTTGTACTGTTCAAAGTGGAGGACAGTGACTAAGTACATTAACTTGGAGTACTGGGGTAAAACAAAACAAAAACTTTCACGCCACTACATTTCAAAGACAAATATTGTACTTTTTACTCAGTAGGAAGGGACCCACCCCTAGGACCCAGACTTAACAAAAAACGATATTATATACTGCACCACGACTTCCCACTCGGCCCTCGGCGATACACGCGGCAAGTTTGAAGTCGGACCGCTCAGACAGTTGCAGGGG
>NC_137863.1:22345113-22350113 GCF_963924005.1 Protomyctophum bolini
TTAACATATGTTAACAATATTTGTCACCTGTGCGTATCTTTATCTGTGTGTGTGTGTGTGTGTGTGTGTGTGTGTGTGTGCAGGTCATCTTGGACCTGAAGTGTTCAGACTTCAGTTATTCGTACCAGACTCCTCCTGCCTCTCCCAGTAACACACTGTCTAGGAAGAGTAGCATCAGCAGGTAACGCACACATGTAAATAAATGCAAAGTTTACCGGCTGAACATCAAACCTAGCATCTGTCTAAACAGCATGCTAGGCTAAATGACATTTTTAAGCCCACAGTATACTTCCAATCGTCATTCCACCTCTGATTTCTGAGGCTGTTGACTTTTTTCTAGAGAACGGACGGGGCGCTTATAACTATGGACTGACATCTCAGAAAGACAACTTTACTCACCTGTCTGTCTGTCTGTCTGTCTGTCTGTCTGTCTGTCTGTCTCTGTCTCTGTCTCTGTCTCTGTCTCTGTCTCTGTCTCTGTCTCTGTCTCTGTCTCTCTCTCTCTCTCTCTCTCTCTCTCTCTCTCTCTCTCTCTCTCTCTCTCTCTCCATTGGTTTCCATAGTACATACCAGTGTGGGTCAGTGAGACATGTCCCTTCGCTGGACTCAATCAGCTGTGCTATGGATGGAATGGTAATACACACACACACACACACACACACACACACACACACACACACACACACACACACACACAGCTACTTGAGAAACAGTTGTCGGGTAGAAACCTCATAATGTGTACATCCAAACATTTTAGGAAATAGAAAAATAACTACATATTCCAATGGATCCAAATGTGGTTATTATTTAGTCACAAAAAGCTCTTGTTAATATTTTTCCTTGATTAAATATTCATAAAGCATACACACGCACACATTCACTTGGAAAACAAAGTAAAGAATAGCAGATCTACAAGCTCACAGCGAGTGTAGATTGACTCTTTTTGCTACTTTTGTGTGACATTCCTGTACGACAAAGTAGGGCATCAATTTACAGAAAAAAACAAAACTTTGATATGTGGACATACTGCACAAGGTTTAAACTTTGGTTTTGCTTGATGTGTCCTTTTATAATTTAGACCTGAATCTATAAATCACACACACACACACACACACACACACACACACACACACACACCGGTCTAACCATCTCCTATGTGTAGCGATGCTCCTCCCCCTTCCTGCTGATTGGCCACGATGAGGCCGGCCGCTCCCTCAGCGAGGGGAACTCCCCCTCCCGCCTCGGTCGCCGTGGCCCCACCCCCCAGCGATGTGCGCTGCTTCCTGGTCACGTTAGCCGCAGGGATTTGACCACGAGAGTGAGGACATACAAATACTCCCCCTCGATCCTCCATACGTCCCTCATGTCTTCTTCCCATGTATCTCTGGCCGTGTGACTGTGTTTAGGGTAAATAAATAGTGTGCGTGCGTGCGTACGTACACGTACACGTGCATGTGCGTGTGTGTGGTGACGTGTCCTGTGACAATGTGCTAGACCCCTGGGAGATGGAGGCTGAGGTGGAGCGCCACACCTACCATCAGCTCCCAGAACTTCCCAAGCCATGCTACTCATACACAGAGTTGGCAGCCGTGCCGGGATCGAACCCATGACCTCATAGACTGACCCACCCACATGTCTACCGTACCTGTTATCTCAAAGTCGCCATCATGAAGACATGTACAGTACAGCATATGCAATATTCCTGTGATTTGTTTGACACCATGTATTTCTGTAACCAAACCATATGTGTGTTGTTCCCTTTTTTATGAAGTCTAGAGCAGGGGTCTTCAACGTTGCTCAGGCCAAGGACCCCTAGGAGAAAGACAAAGCAGGGACCCCCAATACATATTGTATAAAATTCTGTGTAAAATTTCTTGGATGGCTTCATTGACTTATCAGTTTTGGTTTATTTCAGACATTATAATTACAGTAAGCCCTCCATACTTAGTGAACTTGACCTTGGGCTCTGTACTTGGTTTGCTCCTTCTTCTACACCAACTTTGCAGAAAATAGCCGATCTACAAGCTCACAACCCCTGTAGTAACTCTTGAATACGCCCTAGTGGTCCTGGACCTCCCGTTGAAGACTCCTGGTCTAGTGTTATAGCTCTGAAATTAGCTATAAGTGATATATATTATTTTGTGTTAGTGTTAAATAGCTCTATATTCCGTTTTTCTTAGTTGGAAAGACAGGGAGAGCCCTGTTGCTGAACAAACACTCTCTAACGATGATTACTATCGGAATGTAGAGATTTAACATTTTAACAAAAACACAAAAATATGACTTGCAGCAAGACGCACCAATATCGGATTAGTATTTTTAACCCATTTAGACTGGCGGCCGTGACAGCATTACTTTGAAGCTGGGAATTGTATAGTCTCTTTCTGTACTTTTCTGAATTCCCGTTTTCCGGATTCAATTCTATGAAGTTTCTCAGAAAGACATCCGGTCTTTCATAAAACCTTTAGAAGGCCTTTTCAAGACCGGCCTCGGGTTTAAATGGGTTAACTTGAGGACATGTAATGCTGCTTTTCAATCCTATTGGTGACATTGATGATTTATTGATTCAGGATTCACTTGATGGCTCCACCAATCAGCTGGCGTCGTGGTCCGGCCCGGGGGGGAGTGGTGGGGCGGAGAACGGATCATTGGCACCCCCGCACAACGCTTACACCCACCACGCCGAGAGGGCCAGAGCCATGTCTGCATCTGGGAAGGTAAGCCTGAAGTCTAAAAGCCTGGTTCATACTTGGGCGCGCCGGCTAATAGCAGGCCTACAAGCTCACAATGCACCGCCCTGACAAGCTGCAGGCCTGGACTGGCCACTTGACACACCAGGCATATGCCCAGTGGGCCGACCAATGAATGAAACAAAATAAAATGAATAATTATTATTATTTAAAAAAGAAAATGTTTGTGTGTGCCTTGACGGAGCTGGGCGCTATAGAGTATCTGCTATGTGTGGGCCTTGACGGAGCTGGGAGCTATAGAGTATCTGCTATGTGTGGGCCTTGACGGAGCTGGGAGCTATAGAGTATCTGCTATGTGTGGGCCTTGACGGAGCTGGGCGCTATAGAGTATCTGCTATGTGTGGGCCTTGACGGAGCTGGGCGCTATAGAGTATCTGCTATGTGTGGGCCTTGACGGAGCTGGGAGCTATAGAGTATCTGCTATGTGTGGGCCTTGACGGAGCTGGGAGCTATAGAGTATCTGCTATGTGTGGGCCTTGACGGAGCTGGGAGCTATAGAGTATCTGCTATGTGTGGGCCTTGACGGAGCTGGGCGCTATAGAGTACCTGCTATGTGTGGGCCTTGACGGAGCTGGGAGCTATAGAGTATCTGCTATGTGTGGGCCTTGACGGAGCTGGGCGCTATAGAGTATCTGCTATGTGTGGGCCTTGACGGAGCTGGGAGCTATAGAGTATCTGCTATGTGTGGGCCTTGACGGAGCTGGGCGCTATAGAGTATCTGCTATGTGTGGGCCTTGACGGAGCTGGGAGCTATAGAGTATCTGCTATGTGTGGGCCTTGACGGAGCTGGGCGCTATAGAGTATCTGCTATGTGTGGGCCTTGACGGAGCTGGGAGCTATAGAGTATCTGCTATGTGTGGGCCTTGACGGAGCTGGGCGCTATAGAGTATCTGCTATGTGTGGGCCTTGACGGAGCTCGGAGCTATAGAGTACCTGCTATGTGTGGGCCTTGACGGAGCTGGGAGCTATAGAGTATCTGCTATGTGCGTGCCGGTCTAGCCTAAATGTCAGGGCCTAGTTTTTGACCCAGTCCACCCCAGCCCAGTCACGTTGTGATTCTGACGTTTACTTTTAGTCATATTCTTTTGAATACAATTCCAATTAGTTTTAGTCACATTTTAGTTGCCTGATATGTTTTTAGTCTAGTTTTAGTTGGGAGGCGGACTATTTTCCGACAGCATTCTAGCCGACGGGGCAACGGTCCGCTCCGCAGCGGGGGGACCGTCGCTGCGATGCGAAAAAGCGATGGTCCGACATGCGCTGCTCCCGTGCTTGCGGTTAGGGTTAGGTTAGGATTGAGGTTTCGGATCAATATGCTGTCGGAAAAAAGACCTGCACCCGTTTTAGTTGACTAAATACCATAAGATTTTTGTCGAATTAATCTACAGGTTTTTTTTTGTCGATAAATGTTTAATTTGGCGGCTTGTGATGCTGTCGTAATGCATGATTTCTACTTAACTGTGTGCCCAAAATAGCCGATCTACAAGCTCACGACGAGTGGCTGAGCACCTGTTTTAAATGTTTCGTCATAGTTTTAGTCAACAAAATGAACACTGGTTGTGAGATTGTACGTCTGCTGTTCTCATCATCATCATCATTCTCATCATGCAACATTTATTTTGGTTCCGGTCCATAAATGTACTTGTGTATTCGTGTACAAATGTTCTTTGTTAGTGTATTATTTTGTAGTACTGTTGTATATATTCTATAGGCTTCTGGAGGTACTGTTCATGGATTTATTATTTGGCTGTTGACATGTATATAATGTATAATGTAGAGTTGAAAGTGTAATTACCGGTATGTATTCTGCCGCTTGGCCAGTTCCCACTTGAAAAAGAGACGCAGTCTCAATGTGTTTTTACTGGTTAAATATAGGTTAAATAAAATAGAGCGTAGCTCCTTTAGTTAGAAGAACAGAAGGCTCACTGAGGCTGAGCATTGTTTTTCATCTGTGCTCACTGCTACATGACACGTTCTGTTGAGACTTCAATAGCTTCCATTAGCTCTCAGAACAAACACACAACTAGTGTAAAACGCTTGACTGTTAATGTCATGTACAATGTCTCTAGTCTAGATGGTCCTCGTCCATGTCTCATCATGGACACTAGGGGGCGTCATGAGCAGGGACATAACCCCTCGTCTGTCTCTCTCCATCTTCCTCTAACCCCCTCACAGTGTGAATTTACTGTAACTCTGCATACAAACGTCACAAACTTACCTGAGAACAATGGAATAAAACCAATAACAGAT
>NC_137863.1:22352613-22362613 GCF_963924005.1 Protomyctophum bolini
TTGTAGTACAGTATGTTAAATGTTGATAAATCAAGCTATAATAATGTAAGCAAACAGTTGTTCTGACAGTGAATCCACAAGTAAACCATCTACTCAACAGTTTCTGATGGCTTTTTCACTTCTTTTCCTCCTACTAATATATAGAACAGTGGTTTTCAAAGAAAATCTCAATTATTTTTTTGGAAAAGTTTTAAATAATTTAGCATTCTTTTTAACACAAATCTTCTATTCTGTTGGGCACTGGCATACTTGGAACGATGCAAGTTGGAAATGCATGCCCCACCCAGATATTATGCGTTGGAGCCTCTACAATGGTGCCCGTTGGGCACTGGCCTACTAGCCCGGGCAGAGGCCTTTTTGGGGCGGTTCTGGACAACCGTGAGTCCGACCGACTCGACACCGGCCACTGCACCCCCTGCGGTGGTGTGGAACGCGTGTGTCGAATTTGAAGTCGATGGATCGAACAGTTCTCGAGTTACGTGGATTACACACAGACAGACGTACAGAGACTTGGTGCATTTATAGATAGAAGATGGAACAAAGTTACAAAACCAGTAGGGAGTAACTTAAATACAACACATCTAAACCTCCCTCTCCCCCTCCCTCCCTCCCCCTAGTGGACTACGAGTCCATCTCTCTCCATGGGGGTGACGGGGACTCCATTTCCCTGCACCACATGCGTCTCCATAGCAACAGCGGCATGGGCCAGTCGGACTTCGACAAGTCCTCCACCATCCCCCGCAACTCGGACCTGAGCTTCCAGTACCGCAAACTGATGCAGTCCAAACGGCCCGCCTCCACCGTCAGCCTATTGGCCGAACCCGAGCGGATGGGCGGTGGCATGCACCACTCGCAGTCCCACACGGCCACCATCAGGCGGAAGCCACAGTCCAAACCGGCCTATCGGCGCGGGACGATCAGCGGCGGGGTTCCCATCCCCATCTGTACGCCCCAGGTCAGTGGTTGGAAAGTACTTTTACCCAAGTATTATACTCAAGTACAAGTTCAAAGTACTTTTGCTTTACTTGAGTATTCCCCTTTCTTGATAGTACATACAGTATGTCAAGCATTATGATATGACATGATATTTTATAGCTTGTAAGAGCCAAGGTGTTTCTGCTAGGCCTGATAGCTATAGTTTTTGGTATAATCTGTCTTCATCAGCTAGAGTAGTGGTTTTCAACCAGTGGTCCTTGAAGGGGTTCCAGGTGGTCCCCAGCTAGGAACCCCAGCTAAATGACGGAGAGCCCTTCCAAATTGTCAAATATTACCCAAGAAATGCTCAATATTTACTATCTACTTCTATCTATATGCACTTGTCAGAGTAGATATCATCAAATATATATATATATATATATGGTTATTTTGGGGCGGTCACGACCTGAAAAGTTTAGTTGTTTAAGTCGTCAGGAGCTGAATTGTTCTTCCACCCGTGTCCCAGGTTCCCCTGAAGGCCATGGGGCCAGGAAGCAGCGAGGAGAATGTATTTGTGGCTCCTTCCTGTGCAGGAGGAGGGCTGAGCGCGCACGCTGCCAAGCTGTGCACGTCCACCCAGAGCCTGAGTGCTCTGCCCCCTCAGTCACCCTCTCCTTACTACCAGCTGGTGCCAGGGCAGATGCCCATTCCTGTGGCGGTGCCCACCGTTCCCAACTTCCAAGGTAAACAGATGATATACTTAGGCAACGTACAAGTTTTAGACAGAGGTGAAACAACCACTTACAAAGCTTATGAAGTCAGCCAGTACCATGTTTTCCCAATGCAATCTTATGGAAGCAGTACTGCGCATGCGGATGGGGGTTGTCTGGACAGCATTTAACATTTAAGCCTGATTTAAGCAGTTTTACATGCTATTTTTTTCTTATTGTACTAAGTTTATCTTCTGTAGCTCGGTTATGATACCTTTTACTTTTAGGAAACGATACTGCGAAAAGGGTTTTCGCCACTGTTTTTGGTCAACCCCTTTTCTACCCGTGCAGGGATATCCTGACACAGAACCTCTGCTCTGAGCTAAAGCGTAGAGATAAGGTTCCAAACGGAGCTACAGCATTGGGAGATTGTGGAATAGTTGAGTGCAATACTACTATACTAACGCTACCTCCTTCTGACCAGCAGAGGGCGGTGGTGGACAACAGCTGCAACAGAGGAAGTACCAGCAGCAGCAGCAACAACAACTGAACCAGCAACAACTCAGTCAGCAACTAAATCATCATCAGCAACAACAGCAACTAAACCAACAGCAACTAAACCTGCAGCAACAAGCCTGTGCTTTACAAGTGAGCATTGTTCAACTTTCTTAAGCCGCTGCCACTCCCCCCACCCCTCCTCTGCAAATATAATTTACTAGAGGTGTGCACGCCTTCAGCGCACTCACATCTATCTAAAAAATATATTATGCCTTGCACTGCGTCGACGTGTGTGTCACGTGATCGGCCGTAGCCAATCGGGAGAAGAAAACACAGGAATGGAGTTCCTGTGTGTGCCGTTGGCTGTTTTAGACTGTTTTCTCTGAATGTAGGTGGCATCTGCGGACAACGTTCTGGGATCATTCTGTTAACCCAGAGTTATTCCATATGCTGGTGATTCAATAATAACTCATTTTGGCAGTCTGGGTCATTGTTTAACTGGTCCTTAGCAGTAGATCATGAGTTAACACTGCTAACACAGCATTCAATCCGTCAATCCAACAGCAGCTGAACCAGCAGCAGCAGCAGCAGTTACACCATCAACAGCTTCAACAGCAACAGCAGTTAAACAACCAACAGCAACTCCACCAACAGCAGTACCATCTACAGCAGTACCAGCAACAACAGCAACCCGTCCAGCACAAGGTTAGAATAGTTTGGGATATTTCTTTTTTTTTCATTTTTTTTTCAGTTGGTTTAATTTGTTTTTGAGTAGATTTGCTAGCTTTTATTTTTGAAAATGATAATAGCTTTAATTAGTTTTAATGTTAGTTAGATTGTTGTAATAAAAACTAAAAAGTTCAGTTACAGATGAACCACCAACAATCCACAAACGAAAATGAAAACAGTCTACAGTATATCAGATGGTTTTAGTTTGTTTTGTAAATACACAATACAGTTTCAGTTGGTAATTTGTTTTATTATTGTAATTTTCTAGCTTTCGTTATTTTGTTAACTATGACAACTTTGGTCCAGCAGACCAATCAACAGCACCAGTTCAAAGAGCCACACCCCCCACCGCCGCATTACCACCACCCCCAAAAGCCACAGTCCCAGCCGCCACCACCCCAGCTGCCACCTGCTGCAGCCACCATGCAGGGACAGAGCTGCTCCGAGGAGCCGGGGCTTCCCCAGGCGCCCTACCCCGACCCGCTCCAACACACAGAGGAGCATGAGGGAGGTCTGGAGACAGGAGGAGGAGAGCAAGGAGGAGAAGAAGAAGAAGAGGAGAGAGAGAGAGGCCCGCTGGACATGGTGACGCTGATCAGAGCGGTCAAGCTGCGACGGACCGTGTCCAACGACCGCTCGGCCCCCTTCCTGCCCTCTCCCGCCAATCACAAATGAGAGCCTGTAGCTGTGACGTCACAGGTCAAGACAATTCAGGCTGTTTAGTTATTTTTTTGCTCAAGTGAAATCTCAGCGGAATTAACCACTTAAACCCCAGCATCCGTATTGTGGGAAAAGATTAGCTGAAAATAGCAGATCAACAAGCTCACTTTCCCCACACTGAAAAGACTATCATAGATCCCTAAAGGGACTCCGCTCAACCATAATGGGGTTTAAGTGGTTAAATCTGCGATGCCAAATAGCACACAGTAATCCATGTGTGTGTGGGACCGTCTGTGGACTGATTCATGCTTTGCCGAGCGCCATGTTGCGATGTGAAAATGGCTACAATTTACAAGATCACAACATTATGGGCTTGTAAATCTCAGAGACTTGTCGTTTAGAGATTGTGTGCTTTGGAACAATTAAACAATACAAGCCGCTGGAACGTACGTTTGTTCGACTTCCCAAAGTTCAGTTGGGTTCGGTTCTGTTCAGACTCTGTTTTTACAGAAATCTTTGATTTTAGTTATTTTTCTTCCTACGAGCAAACCGGATGTCTTTTGTTTTTAGCCTTTTCTTCTGTCTGCATTTGCATTTCGCTTCGTCGATAAAGTTTAATTGAACTCGGTCTTACCCAATCAGAGTGTCCGGTAGCACTGTCAATTGTTGATTGGTGGTTTTATTTCACTATGTTTTTATTTTATTACACGGACACTTGGCCGATTTTGAACCCAAATGCCCGTTTTTCTGCTGTGAGGTCAAATTGTGTCAAAAATGTGTTCTAAATACATAGTTTGGTTCTAAATACATAGTTTGGTTTTGCCACACTTGTACAGCAACAGGATTTAGGTTCAATCGACAAAAGTGTGCCTATAACCTCCTGGTCGTTAATTTGTGGCCTGTTGATTGGACCGATGTGGACCAATTAGCATCTGATATGCAGGTACCTCTACCTTGGCTTAGTTAAAATATTTTAGGGTCATGTGTGCGGGTATGAAAGGAAAGGTACGCTTTTAGGGGACGTGTCCACAGACAAAGGTTTCATGAGCGGAGGGGCACGTTGAATATCAAGCCCAGAGCTCTCGCAGTCACAGAGCGTTTATTGACGCACGCAGCATTCAAACCTAACCTCGAATGTCCTGTGGTGTCATTATCAGCAAAAACATCCTAGCTGAAACAACATGACATGAACATGGACGTCAATGTCAGGTCTTAACCACTGAAACCTCATGCAGCATCCGCATGGTGGGGAACACCTTCGCTGAAAGATAGCATATCGACGATGAACGAAAACAGAAAAGACACCAGTACAGAGCCCTGAGGCACTCCGGTCAACCATAATAGGGTTGGTCAAACTTATCTCCTGCTTGACGCACCCTTGCTTTAGTGCACTTCCACCAAAATCTGCTGGATGCACAGAGAGAGAGAGAGAGAGATGAAATGTGATGCTTGATGCGGAATAGATGAGTGCTCCTCACAGCGTGTCTTTAACCATAGACATGCATGGGAGGAAAGGCCCTGGCAGCTCCCAAAAAAATTAATGGTTTTCTGTGAACACGGCCCCTTATAGGACGTTCTCCTTTTGAGGTCTTCCGGGCCGCTGATGCTGTTACAGTGACGCAGTGGTTCTCAAAGTGGGGTCAAAATGGACCCTTAAGGCCAGTCCACACCAATGCAACTCCTCATCATGCAACAACTTGAAACCATTATCCCCAATGGCAGTTGCAAGGAGTTGCATTGGTGTGGGTCTGGCCATTATCGGTCCGTAACTCTGAGAGTGTACAAATGGATGCAAATTGACCCGTACTTCCATTTGTGTACACAGAAATTGAAAAAAAGTTTGAGAACCACTGATACGTTTTGTCCTTTGCTCGTGTACGGTTATTTCAAAGTTCATCTCTTGTCACACCAAAGGTGTCGTTGGTACAAAACCATCCTTTAGCGATATTTATGGGTATAATGTTTTTTTTTTTTTAAACATGACTTAACAGTCACAACCTTGGACTTTTATAACGCTGTTCTTTGCCTTTGTCGGACAAGCAACAGGTCTACTGCTTGAAGGAGCACTTCACGTCACGCCCATTTCCAACCTCATCTTCATTTAATTGTATCCTCACTAATGCTCGTTATAACATGGTCTACTCACTGAGGCCCCTTTTCCACTAAAATAACTTAGGTTCTATAACTGGTTCCGTTCTTTATTTTTTATGATGGTTTATATCACATCTGCATCTTCCAACCTGAGTAGTGACTTTGGCTCCCACTTCAGGGCAAGAAGAAGTCTTTTTTGGTTCCGAACCAACATTTAGGGATCTGAGCCAATTAATTTGGTTTAAAAATAGGTGGAAAAAAGAACAATCAGTGGAAAAGCAGCCTGTGTGTCTCATTGGTGGGCTGTGGACGGTTCAGAAACCTGCCTACCAGTGACCTCATCGGTAGGCAGGGTTTTCAAAACTTCTTTTTTAAAATGATGGCTTCACTTCAGTGTGCTAACTTCACAGGAAGAGAAAGGCTGTAGTTTCTATTGGCTGTGAATGTCCATCGACGATGCCATTGGTACAGTAGGTTTAGGTAGCTGTCCACAGTCTACCAATGAGACGCAGAGAGTGAATAGATAGAAATGGTGCCATCTTAAATGGGTGAAGTGCTCCTTTTATCTATCATCTCAACGCGACGATCCACACAGACCAACGACCAACAAGCAGCTTATATCTATCACGATCCACACAGACCAACAACCAACAAGCAGCTTATATCTATCACGATCCACACAGACCAACGACCAACAAGCAGCTTATATCTATCACGATCCACACAGACCAACGACCAACAAGCAGTTTATATCTATCACGATCCACACAGACCAACGACCAACAAGCAGCTTATATCTATCACGATCCACACAGACCAACGACCAACAAGCAGCTTATATCTATCACGATCCACACAGACCAACGACCAACAAGCAGCTTATATCTATCACGATCCACACAGACCAACGACCAACAAGCAGCTTATATCTATCACGATCCACACAGACCAACGACCAACAAGCAGCTTATATCTATCACGATCCACACAGACCAACGACCAACAAGCAGCTTATATCTATCACGATCCACACAGACCAACGACCAACAAGCAGCTTATATCTATCACGATCCACACAGACCAACGACCAACAAGCAGCTTATATCGCAGCCACGGGCGTCGGCAGTGTTGCCTAGCAACAACGACGTCGATCTGCAACTTTTGCAATTAGAAAAATCTAGAATAGATAATCATAGCTGGCTATGAAGAACAAGTATAAGAATATCGCTTCTGTCGGTTGGAAACCTCATATGTCCAAAACTGTTACTTTTCAGGATTCCAATTAAAAAATAGCAAAAGTAGCAGATGGACAATCTCGATGCTTTTGCGTGACGCTGTAGTATGATGAAGTTGGGCCTTAAAGAAATGCTAAAAACTAAAACATGGAGATAAGAGGTTTCTGGCCGACAGCGACGATATAAAAGTGTTACTTATGAAGTTGTGGGTGATATATATATTTTTCCTGTATGTAATTTGCCTGTAAATGTCGCCCCCCTGGTGTTGATGAAATGTAATCCCTGTTGTGTTTGGAAAATACAAGTTGCGTAGAGATGATGATAAAAACAAATACTGTTTATATTGTTAATGAGAGAATTGAAAGGATGCCTCGCTTATTTCAGTCTTTGCGTTTGTGTTCATTTATCAATGGATGGATGGATTTATTGATTGATTTACTGTAACTGGAGCGATGAGCCCCACATCAGCAGTTGTGTGTATGTATATATTAGCTGTACTATTCCTGGGAGAGATGTCTATCTATATATCTGGGTTGTATTTTAATTTTTTCGTGGCTTGTCGATAATTAGAGGATGATAATTTAGATGGTTAATTGGATTACAGCACTGGCATACCTTTCTCCAACTTATTTTTGTACAAAAAGCAGAACAAGAAAAAACAAAACAAAAATAGTCGTTTGATCTGGGATCAGCTAAGAAACAACGAGGAATGGGAAGTGAGACTGTCTCACAAAAGCACACGTGCATGCGTGCACAAGCACGCAGAGGTTTGTATACTTGTGAGGTCATCAGCATTTTATGAATGGATTTATTTTGCGATGTGAGCTTGTAGATCAGCTATTTTTTGGCCCACGACACCAGTCGTGTATAACTCGTGTATAATCGGGTATAACTCAATCTCTAAAAGCTATAAACCTTGTGCGCCTGTGTGCGTGTGTGTGTGTGTGTGTGTGTGTGTGTGTGTGTGTGTGTGTGTGTGTGTGTGTGTGTGTGCACGTGCGTGTGTGTGTCCGTACAGAATCTGTCAGAGGGCTTTCGAACCTACGGCCGGATGGAGAGAAAGAACAAAGGATTAAAATGATGATCCAAATGTTTTCATGATTGTTTAAAAAAGAAAATCACAATGGGATCAATAATAACAATGAGAATCGATTGTTTGGTTATTGACTTTTTTTTTACTTTGCATTTACTTATTTATTGACCTTCTATTCCATTGGCTCCTTTCCGTGTGTGTGTGTGTGTGTGTGTGTGTGTGTGTGTGGACATGAGGTTTCCACCCAACAGAGTATACAGTTCCATCTCAATTAATTTGAATATTGTGTAAAAGTTCATTTTTTCCCTAATCTAATTAAAAAAGTGAAACTTCCATATATTATTCTCTATTAATTGTGCAAGTATTTAAAACCTTTTTTTTGTTTTAATCTTGACGATTATGGCGTACAGCTCATGAAATTCAAAAAAATCCTATCATATTTGAATATTTTACGAGACCACTAAAAGAATGATTTTTTTAAACGAGAAATGTCGACCATCTGAAAAGTATATTTATGTATGCAGTCATACATAAGTCTGGGCTACTTTTGAACAAATTATTTCATCAATGGGGCGTGGCATGTAGGTGATCAGCCTCTGTCACTGTTGAGGTGTTATGGAAGCCCAAGTTTGCTTTGATAACAGCCGTTTGTTGAGTGTCATGTCTCAAGTAATACCATGGTCAGTTGCTAGTAGTTTTGGCACTGTGGGCAGGTGCCAAATCCAGCTGGAAAGGAAAATTAGCATCTCCATGAAGCTTGTCAACATACTGAAGCACAATGTACTCTAAAAAGATGGCTGTGTTGAAACCATTAAGTTTTCACTGTCAGTGGATCAACACCAGCAGACAACATGGCCAAAATCATCACTGTGTTTTGACATGTCCAGAGTCTCAACACAACCATCTGTTATGATATTTTACAGCACTGTGTGCCTCCGTACATTGACAAGCTTTATGTTGATGCTGATCTTCCTTTCCAGGCAGCACTTGGCACCTGCCCACAGAGCCAAAACGACTAGTAACTGGTGTATTGACCATAGTATTACTGTGCTTAACTGACCAGCCAACTGGACTGACCTGAACCCCACAGAGAATCTAGGTTGTAGTATCAAGATCAAGATGAAGGTGTGAGACATGCACTCAAGTGACTCAACAATACAAATAAAATTAGTTTACGGCTGTTATCAAACAAACCTTGGCTTCGATAAAACCTCAACAGTGCCACAGGCTGATCACCTCCATGCTACTTTTCAGATGGTCGACATGTCTCGTTTAAAAATTTTAGTGGTCTCGTAAAAGATAGGATAGGATTTTTTTGATTTTCATGAGCTGTATGCCATAATCATCAAGATTAAAACAAAAAAGGGTTTTAAATACTTTATTTATATACAATTAATTGAGAATATATGAACGTTTCACTTTTTGAATTATATTACGGAAGAGAGTGAACTTTCACACTATTCTAATGAATTGAGATGGACCTGTCCTGTATAATGGTCCCACACAGGGTGGACCCCCCAGCAGTGGCTTGGAGACTCGTTCACGGTTCCAGAGCCTCAGTTTGGAAAGCGTTTCGACAGAGCAGGTCTGGTTGAGATGATCTGTTCCGACTCTGAGAACACCATGATTTAAACTGCAAACCTATTTACCCACACTCCCTAGGGTGTCATTTAGGTACAGGGTGGGACAGACACACGCACACAATGTCTCATACTTTCTGCTCACACACACACACACACTCTTTCTCTCTCTTGGGCGTGTGTTGGGTGGATCATGCCATTTGTGGCTTCAGAATACCCCCTAGGGTGTGTGTGTGTGTGTGTGTGTGTGTGTGTGTGTGTGTATCCCAGCCCAGTAGTAGGGTTATGGTTTAGTGTTATGATAATTTCACACTAATTTTCTCTATGAGAAACACATGTGATGCTATTGTGACAGAGAAACCCAACACAGATGGGTTCAGAGTTAAAACACACCCACACGTCACACACACACACACGGATATTATTACGGGAAAACGTGGCACTACTCATAGACAGTGATTCACAGCCTCATACAGTATGAATCATATTCAGATATTTGGCTATTTTAAACCGTAGCTGGTATGAATATGAGAACTTGTTTACATGATT
>NC_137863.1:22370113-22467613 GCF_963924005.1 Protomyctophum bolini
GACCACCTATCTGAGAGAGAGATGAAGCAGGGAGCCCCACTACATCACATTGTATAAAATTGTGTTGCATATTCAAACGTTCTCATAGATTTAATAGCTTCATAGACACTATCATCAGTGTTGAATTATTTTGTTTCTTGTTTGTTTGTTTGTTTACATATGTTTTCTATTGCTATTTTGGATTCACGTTAATGCATACTGTATGTTCAGACATTCACGTTAATGCATACTGTATGTTCAGACATTTTACCCTCAATACATTCAAAACGTGACCTTTATCTCTGTTCTCACGTCTGCTCTAAACCAAACCTCTTTGCCGCAAATCGCGGGTCTACAAGTTCACAACGCGTCTGCTACTGGACTAAAGTTCCCCACAGGATATAGTTTCAAGTGGTTATACTGTACATCACAATCCTATAACACAAAGACTTGGCAGTTGAGCCTATTTGGGGTTGATTTTCCATCAGAATACCCCAACACTATGTGGATGTGATCGTCACACATGGACATCATATACTGCATTCTGTGAATTGTAAATTGTCATCAGCCTCCTATATGGAGGAAATGTAAAGACACAGAGGAAGACATTTCCTGGCCAGATGATCCTGTCACATGTGACATGTGGTAGAAGCAGTACGCCCATTCTTTACTTAACCCACTGCTTCTCAATCAGTGGTCCAGGGACCCCCAGTGGTCCTTTAGGCCAGGGCAGTTGTTTTCAACCAGTGGTCCTTTAGGGCAGTTGTTTTCAACCAGTGGTCCTGGTCCTTTAGGGCAGTTGTTTTCAACCTGTGGTCCAGGGACCCCCAGTGGTCCTTTAGGGCAGTTGTTTTCAACCTGTGGTCCAGGGACCACCAGTGGTCCTTTAGGGCAGTTGTTTTCAACCAGTGGTCCTTTAGGGCAGTTGTTTTCAACCAGTGGTCCTTTAGGGCAGTTGTTTTCAACCTGTGGTCCTTTAGGGCAGTTGTTTTCAACCAGTGGTCCTTTAGGGCAGTTGTTTTCAACCAGTGGTCCTTTAGGGCAGTTGTTTTCAACCAGTGGTCCTTTAGGGCAGTTGTTTTCAACCTGTGGTCCTTTAGGGCAGTTGTTTTCAACCTGTGGTCCAGGGACCACCAGTGGTCCTTTAGGGCAGTTGTTTTCAACCTGTGGTCCAGGGACCCCCAGTGGTCCTTTAGGGCAGTTGTTTTCAACCTGTGGTCCAGGGACCACCAGTGGTCCTTTAGGGCAGTTGTTTTCAACCAGTGGGGGTTAGGGGGTTCCAGGTGGCTAAATGGAGAGTTGGCAACCAAATGGACACTTATTAAATCTTTAAGTCTTAGATCTCGAGAGTTAAACTATTGTTAAACATCTTCACTGCTTCATTGACAAGAAGTCTACACAATTAGAGAATGATTAGAATATGTGTTATTTTGAGCAATGTTTGTTATCAACCAACATGCATCGAATTGTGGACAAAATCTTATCTAATGACAGCAAAATATGAATTGGGTGGGTTTGAGAGGCTAAATCTCATCATGGTGGTCCGTGTGGCTGCAGAATAAATAAAGGACCTTGATTATGAAAGGGGTTGAAAACCACTGACCTGAGGCTGATTCTATGAATGCCTTCTGAATCAGTAGTTCTCACACTCAAGATCTTTCTAAAATGTTCAAAAATAAGACTTGCAGAGCGGCACGAAGTGACGAGCTGTGAGCTTCTACATCAGCTGTTGTTGAATAGCCAACACTACATCTAAAACATGACACAGATGCTTTCCCACTTACCTTTTACCAATACCTCAATGTAGAAACACACAGTAAAAGGCCTGTATTCAAACTTTAATACCAATGCATTGGCATTCAGTGAAAATTGGTCAAACTTGATTGCTCACGAGCCCCAATGTGACATGTTTTGAGCTTGTAAATATGTTGTTTTCAAATAGCAGTATAGAAATTTGTATTATTGTAATAATAATCTAAATCTACAAAGTAACTCATAAATAGTTTTAAGATAATTGTAGTGGAGTAAAAAGAACAACATTTATCTCTGAGATGGAGTGTGGAGTATAAAGTAATGGATATATACAAGTAAAGTAAAAGTACCTCAAAATAATATGTAGTATACCTTAGTACTAGTACTTTACTATAGAGTACTTTAGTTTCCACCACTGGATGGGAGGATGATAGCTCTCGTAGGACAACATGACCAACATCCCTACAGTCTCTGTCATCTAGTGCTTTGCTCGGACGCATTTTCGTGCGTGCGTGCGTGCATGCATGCGTGCGCGCGTGCGTGCGTGTGTGTTTAAAAGTTAAATCCTAGGAACACACTCCTGGAAATCTCCCCAACTTTTTTTTCCTCCCCCAAACAACATTCCAGTGAGCCATGTGTGTACAGTCTGCCACGTAGTATACACTACTAGTACTATACTGTATCAGAGAGAGTTCAGTGAAAGAGAGGGAATACGGAAAGAGGTAGAGAGTAGGGGAAACGGAGCGAGAGAATAGAGTGAAAGAGAAAACATGAAATGTTTCGTATGAGTGCGTCTGCAGAAGCATGGAGTTACAAAATATAATTTCCTTCTACATTTAGTATATAGAATTAAATAGAGATTTGGTTTAGACTAGAGTCTAACGCTGCGTTCACACTACATACAAAGCTACAGGCTACCATTGATGTTTAATGGAAGCCAACTACATGAAGATACAAAGCTATACTGTACACTAGCTAGGCTACCTTCATGTACAGTATGTTCAATGGAAGTCAGCGACATGAAGATATAAAGATGCAGGCTACCATTCATGTTCAATGGAAGCCAAGATACAAAGCTACTGTACATGCTACCATTCATTCATGATATTTAGTCAACTAAAACTAGTCAACTCAAACTCTTCAGATGACTAAAATATGACTAAAACTAAATGGAATTTATTCTAAAGACTAGGACAAAAACAATATCAAAATTTGCTGTCAAAATCAACACTGGTTGTGTTGTGTGTGTCTCTCTGGATTCAAACTCATGACTGGTGCTGCTGTCCCAGGCAGCGAGGCAGGCGTCTGAGCTGTCATTCTACTCAGTGAGCTAAATGTGGGCTTCCTGATCTTGGTGTCTGTCCGTGGGCAGACAGAGGTAACAGGGCAGACAGAGCTGACAGAGCTAACAGGGCAGACAGACAGAGCAGACAGAGCTAACAGGGCAGACAAAGCTATAACAGGGCAGACAGAGCTAACAGGGCAGACAGAGCTATAACAGAGCAGACAGAGCTAACAGGGCAGACAGAGCTAACAGGGCAGACAGACAGAGCAGACAGAGCTAACAGGGCAGACAGAGCTATAACAGGGCAGACAGAGCTAACAGGGCAGACAGACAGAGCAGACAGAGCTAACAGGGCAGACAGAGCTATAACAGGGCAGAGAACGGCCATGTGCTCATGTACCCTGTCTATTAGGTCAGAAAAGTAATATTTAAACAGTAAATAAGACATTTTGGCGAATGCAATGTAGTCTATATGTTTTGTGGGAGTGTGCAGGTTTTATTTTGCATAGAGAGATGTGTGGTGGAAGTGTGGTTTGGTCGGAGATAGAGCACGAATGAACGGCCATGTGCTCATGTACTCCCTGTCTATTAGGTCAGAAAAGTAATATTTAAACAGTAAATAAGACATTTTTGGCGAATGCAATGTAGTCTATATGTTTTGTGGGAGTGTGCAGGTTTTATTTTGCATAGAGAGATGTGTGGTGGAAGTGTGGTTTGGTCGGAGATAGAGCACGAATGAACGGCCATGTGCTCATGTACCCCCTGTCTATTAGGTCAGAAAAGTAATATTTAAACAGTAAATAAGACATTTTTGGCGAATGCAATGTAGTCTATATGTTTTGTGGGAGTGTGCAGGTTTTATTTTGCATAGAGAGATGTGTGGTGGAAGTGTGGTTTGGTCGGAGATAGAGCACGAATGAACGGCCATGTGCTCATGTCTATTAGGGTAGCAGGATGGTCAGGATAATGAAGTGCTTCTCAGTGGTTCCCAAATCAGTTTGCCTCAGGTCAGCCCTGTAAATAACATTTTCATCCAAGGCACCCCTGAATTAGGCCTACATTATTCATTTATCCAGTAGAACCTTTTGACATTTATGTCATATACGTACTAGGCCTGTATACATGTCAATCTCAATCTTCTCCCTGAAGATGCAGTGTAATGTGTCACGAGGAAAACTTGAGAGAATAGTAGGTTCCATTTTGACAGATTGGAAATAACTTCATACTTGACATTTAACCACTTGAACCCCAGCATCCCTATTCTGGAGGGGAACATTCACCAAAAATAGCAGATGTACAAGCTCACAAGGCATCGTGGCGTATTCTGCGGCAGCCCTGGACTGGGGTATCTTAAATGTCTGAAAATAATAATAATAATAATAAATAAAAATAAAACAAGTGTGAATGTGCACACGTACACGTGTGGGTCAGGGTGCTCCGCATTTGTCTGATGTAAGAACGGGGGCCCCAAGAGAAAGAAAAGGAAGGGAAAACCGCTGGCTTTTTAGCGGAGCGGTTGCATGAGTGTGTCTCTCTCTCGATTCGAACTCATGACTCCTGGCATTCTAAGCTGTCATTCTACACAGTGAGCTAAACCTCACTGCTAGCCAGCAGCAGCACAACTTTAAATAGACCGAGAGAGAGACAGAGAGTGGGATTTCAGCCTAGTGAGCGAACAGGCAAGGCGCTCGCCGCTCAGCTCCGTATATAGACGTGCATATCGTAGCTACTACTATGACATAGTAGGATGTTTTATTCTCAGCCTTCTGGTGCAACATGACAGCCATATATCTTACACTATATATATATAAATATATCGGGGTGGGAACCCTTGTATGTCCAAAACGTTTTACTCTCCAGGAACTGCTCGGAGGTAAAAAATAACCTGTGTTCCCAGTGGTGGAACATTGGAGAACATTTATGTAATGTATGTAATGTATAATCTATTCTGTACCTTACTTGAGTATTTATTCTTTTACTCCACCACATCTAGGACCCAAATATTGTGCTTTTACTCCACTACTTTTATTTGAGAGTTTAGTTACTTTGTAGATTTTGCATTCTGACACGTCGTGAGCTTGGAGATCAGATATTTTCGACTAACTAATTTTCGACATGACGTCCTTATGCGACAAAGTAGGGCAGTGGTTCTCAAAGCAGGGGCCCCTGACCACCCCCCACCCCCTCGACTCAGGGGCCCCTGACCACCCCCCACCCCCTGGACTCAGGGGCCCCTGACCACCCTCCACCCCCTGGACTCAGGGGCCCCTGACCACCGCCCACCCCCTGGACTCAGGGGCCCCTGACCACCCTCCACCCCCTGAACTCAGGGGCCCCTGACCACCCCCCACCCCCTGGACTCAGGGTCCCCTGACCACCGCCCACCCCCTGGACTCAGGGGCCCCTGACCACCCCCCACACCCTGGACTCAGGGCCCCTGACCACCCCCACCCCCTGGACTCAGGGGCCCCTGACCACCCCCTGGACTCAGGGGCCCCTGACCACCCCCCACCCCCTGGACTCAGGGGCCCCTGACCACCCCCCACCCCTGGACTCAGGGGCCCCTGACCACCCCCCACCCCCTGGACTCAGGGGCCCCTGACCACCCTCTACCGCATAATAAAATACATCATCACAATCCTTTGAACTATTATTTTTGAATGTATTTTGGTGATACAGGGTGTCTGCCCGGCGACATTGTAGAGCTACTGAGACATACCGTAGTAGGAGATGTTGTTCTGTCTTCTGTGAACTATAGTGAACCCACACACACACACACACACCTCTGAAGTAGGTCTCTCTCAACAGGTGTGTGTGTGTGTGTGTGTGTGTGTGTGTGTGTGTGTGTGTGTGTGTATCTCTGTCCTAGCCCCCCCCCCCCCCCCCTCATTTGCACAGTTCATCTGCATTTTGCACACAGACATCGACCATCATGTTATGCAGGGCACCACAAAGCACTTTTTCCAAATTAACAAACTGAATTCTGTTTATTTGTGTTTATTTGCATTTTCCCACAGTTACACCCTTACTGCGCATGCGTGGTTGCTTTACTGCACATGCATGGTTGCTTTACTGCACATGCGTGGTTGCTTTACTGCACATGCCTGGTTGCTTTACTGCACATGCGTGGTTGCTTTACTGCACATGCCTGGTTGCTTTACTGCACATGCGTGGTTGCTTTACTGCACATGCCTGTTGCTTACTGCACATGCCTGGTTGCTTTACTGCACATGCTGGTTGCTTTACTGCACATGCGTGGTTGCTTTACTGCACATGCCTGGTTGCTTTACTGCACATGCCTGGTTGCTTTACTGCACATGCGTGGTTGCTTTACTGCACATGCGTGGTTGCGTTACACATCATTCGTTGCCGAATTTTGCCGCGGGCCGCTGGACACTCTAAGACTCATAACACTACCTCACATCACATGCTCTCACAGCGACTCACAGCTGTATGCTTTTGGATGCCTACGTCCGGGACGGGTCACGGGTCACATACACACACACGCGTGTGTGTTCCTCTGTGTTCATTGTAGGAGGGACGGAGATTTACTATTCTGTGTCTATCGGGTCACAACTCGGACGGGGCTGAGTTGGCTCAAGCGAACTTCGCAACGTTCACACGACAACTCTCTCGCTTCAGCTCGCTCTGTGGTGTCTCTCGTGGCTCACGTTGGCCTCACCGCCCAAGAAAATAACGCTGCAGTCTGCAAGTACCTTCATATTATGCAGTGATATTAGTCTAGCCTTCCAAGCAGACCAGACTGCTGTGAACACGACCACTCTGTCTCACGCTCACCCCCCCTCCCCCCTCCTCCCATGTACTCGTCAATCAATCAGCTGAGAGTCTAACATGCCGAGGGTGCGATCCCAGAACATGACCCACTGAACTCAGGAGAGGTCATTCTGTATACTGCCGTTCCGTTCCGTACTGCCTGCTCCTGGATCACTTTCACTCTGCGTGCGTGCGTGGCTGCGTGTGGCGTGCATATGCGTGTGTGCGCGTGTGTGTGTGCACGTGTGTGTGTGTGTGTGTGTGTGCGTGTGCGTGACAGAGAGAGACCACAGTCACGAGACTGCTCTCTGGCATCTTAAACATCTCTCCTCTCTCTCGCTCTCTCTTTTTATTCTCGCCTCTCACTCATTCTATTCTCAGTCTCTCTCTCTCTCTCTCTCTCTCTCTCTCTCTCTCTCTCTCTCTCTCTCTATTTATTCTCACCTCTCTCACTCATTCTATTCTCAGTCTCTCCTTTCTCTCTCTCTCTCTCTCTCTCTCTCTCTCTCTCTCTCTCTCTCTCTCTCTCTCTCTCTCTCTCTCTATTTATTCTCGCCTCTCTTACTCATTCTATTCTCAGTCAGTATCTCCTTCTCTGTCTCCCTCTCTCTCTGTCTCTCTCTTTCTCTCTCTCTTTTTATGTCTCTCTCTTTCTGTCTTTCTCTCTCTCTGCAGTACCATTCATCTGCCAATCGGTCTATGTGACTTCTTTCTCTGTGTGTGTCTCTCTCTCTCTCTCTCTCTCTCTCTCTCTCTCTCTCGCTCCTCTCTCTCACATGGTGAGCTTGTAGATCTGTGACTTCTCCCTCTCCCTCTCTCTCGCGCTCTTCTCTCTCTCGCACTGTGAGCTTGAAGATCTCTGAAATTTTCTGTGATGAGATTTGGTGTCAAGCCAAACGAAAAGGGCCCAAAATGTCATGTTGAATTCAAATCTCTGCGATATGATTATTTAGAGTTTATTTTATTTATTTTTTGACGTAAACAGATTTTCGATCTGCTAATTTTTGGAAAAGCTTTCCCCACAATACGGATGCTGGGGTTGAATCCATTTAGACCTGAGAACTGATTCAACAATTTCATGTCCCCCCATAGGACCCCCAGAATTATATGAACCCCAATCTGAAAATATGTTGTTCCAGGGACCCCCCCAGAAGCAAAGATTTGAGTTAAAAGCGTTCACTGGGAAAGTTTTTACGATTACAAAAAATAGCAGATCTACAAGCTCGTAGCCACGCTATATGAGCTTGTAGATCTGCTATATTTTTCAACAGCTGAAGTTTAAAATAATGGTTAAAAGTGGTTACTGTAAAAGCGAATGCGTTCCATCCAAAATGGGTTCAGTGGATAATGGTCACACGCATAGCACGACGTGTCAGTCAGTCGACACTTGTCGCCTCCGAGCATGACTTGCCCTTCAGCACAGTAACACTTAGCAGTGGAAAGTGACCAGGAGAGAGGTCGTCTGGTCGCTCTACTCTAGTGCCACTTCCTTTCAGCATGAGACGTGCTCTCTCAGCTCTGAGGGTTTCAGATACCCAACGAGGTGCAGAGGGCAGAGAGGACAACACCCCAACTAGTCAGACTGCTCTTTGGTGGAACAGGGAGGTATATAAATACACAGAGGTACTACTTTGTCTCCGCAGTGGCATAAAGAGCGACTCACAGAGAGACTCCCTGCAATGGTCCATCCAAGTGTGTACTGTGTGTGTGTGTGTGTGTGTGTGTGTGTGTGTGTGTGTGTGTGTGTGTGTGTGTGTGTGTGTGTGTGTGTGTGTGTGTGTGTGTGTGTGTGTGTGTGTGCGTGCGTGCGTGCGGAGTGCCATTAGCTCTTGATCAATCAATCAAGATATATTGTACACAATAATATAATATGTAATATATGTGCGCGTACAGTATATACAGTACATGCATATACTGTACAACCCCTTGCTTTAAGGGTAGTGCATATAAAGGGTTACGGTTTGAGGCCTTATGTTTGGCCAGAAGCCTGATTTGAGTGTTTGTTGGGGACCTGGAGGCATGAGTTGTAAAGCCTGAGCCTACTTGATAAGAAAACCGCAAATAAATGTCGATGCGGTGTTCGGCAGGTGTGATGTTTGGTGAGAGGGAGATGGGACGCTGCCAGAGTCAGTAAAGGGTAGGGGAACGGGTTCGCCGGTTTGGGTTCTCTGATGCTTTTTGAGAGGAGTATTTCTATCCCATATAAAAAGATCTAATTAAACCGTCGACCTTTGTCCTGGGGTTTATCTTTAATAAATCATTTGATCCGGATATATATAATTGATAGTAGGGACTCTTCCCAAAGCTAAAAGATTGACATTTAACAAGCTAATTTGCCAGTGTGACGCATGATCAAGAGGATCCTTGTGTCAAATCTTCGCCTGGGGTAAGAGTACCATTTACAAATGCTTCATTGTATAATTTCAATTAAAAATAGAGGCAATTCTCGGAAAAAGCTTATTTTTTGTAGAATGCTGACAAATAGCTGTTAGGTTCCGGGGCTTCTGGGATGTGACGGTGGTTGTAGGCAGTTATTCAACAGTGATAGGTCGCTCTAATCGTTTAACTAAATCAGAGCTGACTCAAGTGAAAGAAATTATCAAATTCCAACACATTTGCTTGGTTTTCAGAAGTATACAAAGACTGGTGTAACCTGTTGAAGTAATCATTATCAAATGATATCTAAGACCATGCAGGAATTCTAGGAATCTGCCTGCAATTGGGAAGCTGGTGATAATTAACACAACGTATGGAGGAGAAGTGCAGTAAAGTATAAAGTATAAAAACCAGCAGTAAAGTGCCGACACCCCACCACGGAATCTATAGGAGTTTGAATCCATCGTGATATATCTGGCTTTGTCAAGCGTTTATTCATTGGTTCTCAACTTTTTCAGGCCATGATCCCCATGCAAAATAATCATATTTGACATAATTAAAGGTCCTTAAAGTCCTTGTCAATTTGCTGTCATCTGGAGACCTCCCAAAATCTCCCAATTTGAGAACCACGTGGTGGGCCTCCCCACCCGGATATCTGTCGCTGCACGTCATCCTTCACCGGGGAGTGTTGAGCGGGAGGAGTAGGACGAAGGCTCTAGTCTACATCCTCCCGGTGGGGGCTCCTCACTGGCAGTAGGATACAACAGCACACATACAGTGCATGTGTTTGAGGAGGAATCAATTTACGAAAATTGGGGAGAAAAAGGGGTAAAACGAAACAAACAAAAACAAGTACTTGGAAAAATGTACGTAGTTCCTTTCCACTCCTGAGTGATAGGTTTTATGGTGGAAGATGAGGAAGGAATAGCAGACAACATTGTTTATAGGCCTCTGACTAATGTTTGTAAAATATCGATTCAAGCAGCAAAATGCACATTCATGAGATGAGTGTGTATCAAAACTGACGCCTCTCTATGAAGAGCAGTGTTGTCTACACACTTGAGTGCGAGCGTGCATGTGTAGCATGCAGTGAGAGTGAGTGCAGTACTAAAAATAGACAATAGCGGCAACACCATTCCACCACTCTAACCCCGACCTCCAGCTCTCACTGTCTCTCTTTCTATCTCCCGCTCTCCTCTCTATTACTCTATATCCATCTCTATATCCATCTCTCTCTCTCTCTCTCTCTCTCTCTCTCTCTCTCTCTCTCGCTCTCTCTCTCTCTCTAACTTTCTCTCTCATATGTTCCTTATTCTCATGGTTTTTTTTCTCAAAGTTCCTAGAATCTTCTTTCGGTCGGAAAGTCACAAACCTCTCAGCCATACAAAATAAACCCTGTGGCCTGGCTGTCCTTCACACACACACACACACACACACACACACACACACACACACACACACACACACACACACACACACACACACACACACACACAGACAGACACACAGACACACAGACACACAGACAGACACACCATCGTACAGTATCTCTCTACGCCTCTCTGTCCATCCGTCCGTCCGTCCGTCCGTCTGTCTGTCTGTCTGTCTGTCTGTCTGTCTGTCTGTCTGTCTGTCTGTCTGTCTGTCTGTCTGTCTGTCTGTCTGTCTGTCTGTCTGTCTGTCTGTATTTTTCTTAAGGGTTCCTAATATTTGTGTTGTCTCCTTTTCGCTCCTGCTTTCATTTGGGCTACAATTCCAACAAATACATAATTTGCACTTATAGTTAAATTGTTATGTGATGCATGCCATGCATACATTACATACGTAACATGACTTTGTTATGGTCCAAAGCCAGGTACTAGTTATTTTCATATTCACCAGTAATACACTTTGAAAACAGTTTGGACACTCCTGGCATCAATAATATTGTCGTTAGCAGTTGAGTTTAATATGAGAAGAAGAGGCTGGGATGTTTTTGAGATGTACAACATACGTAGCTTCCTTACGGCTTACATAACAACCTCAGCCTCAGCAGTGGAAAGTTAAACACAAGTATTATTTCTTACTAAAGTACAGTGATGGCACACTGTATATTTGTGTGTGTGTGTGTGTGTGTGTGTGTGTGTGTGTGCGTGCGTGTGTGTGTGCGTGTGTGTGTGTGTGTGTGTGTGTGTGTGTGTGTGTGTGTGTGTGTGTGTGCGCGCGTGTGCGTGTGTGAGTGTGCACGTGCGTGAGTGCGTGTGCGCGTGCACACTCCTGCAGTGTAATTACTCAAGTTCCTAGAAGGAGCGAGGACGCTCGGCTCTTTACTGTTCCACGAAGTCTGATCTTTATTGGCACACTCATATCTCTCTCTCTCTCTCTCTCTCTCTCTCTCATACACATTAATCTCAAGACAGATTGAGCTCCTCAGCGCAATCTCAAGTAGCCTAAATACCGCTATGTGTAGAGTTTGTTTGTTGTTAGTAGGAATGAAAACAAAGACGCACCAGCAGAACAGGAGGGCTGAATGAGAGTGACATCCGGTCTGTACACGCAGACGCGTGCGGTGCCCCCAGAGGCAAATAATATATGTTGTTACAGTTTCTTGCCAATGGGTTCCTAGATTACATAGGCCTACACAAAAACATGCCCTATAGCAGTGATACTCAACCTCAGGCCTGCGGGCCACATCAGGCCCGCGGGACCATTATGACTGGCCCACCAATGAAAATCTAAAAAAAAGAAGAAAAAAAAATCTGGAAAATGAAATAAAAATAAATAAATCTGAATGAAGTTATCTTTAATTACATTATTATAAGTAATAGCCTACTATTAGAGTTGTACTATTACTCGAACGAAAATAAAAGCTTGGGGGGGGGGGGAGATGCAATGCAAATGAAAGACATATACTGTGTATCCCTATTCCCTGACATAATTTTATAGCTAAACGGACAGAATTCTATTTTATTTGAATGATGAAACCCAGCTGCCATTAATAGTTGGAAATGGAAATGGAAATTGCGGAAATGCGGAAATGTAAATTGCGGAAATGGTGGAAATGGAAATTGCGGAAATTGCGGAAATGGAAATTGCGGAAATGGAAATTGCGGAAATTGCAGAAATTGCGGAAATTGCTCTTCACTTATAGCTATCTATTTTCAGGTAGATTGTTTTATTTTACTCAGTCAGCCATATCACTACTCATTTTTTTTCATGAAAAAAAGGTCATAGCTGGGTAATCTATTTTCAGGCAAATTGTGTTTATTGTATTGTCTGTCTGTCTACTCTACACTGCCATCCCAAGTCCCCTCCCCCTTTCACTGCTCCTGTGTGTGACCTGTGAACTACTCTCTGACTGCACTGTAGGCTACTCACTCAAAAATTCAAAAAACATGGGTTATAGCCCATCGTTTTTTGAATTTTTGAAAAAAAATTAACCTCGTTTTTCATCATTTTTGAACATGGGCTATAGCCCCTACCGTACGGCATACTATAGCACGCCGTTTTTCATCATTTTTGAGGATTTGAAAAAAATTCAACATTTAAAAAAATATGGGTTATAGCCCATCGTTTTTTGAATTTTTGAAAAAAAATTAACCTCGTTTTTCATCATTTTTGAACATGGGCTATAGCCCCTACCGTACGGCATACTATAGCACGCCGTTTTTCATCATTTTTGAGGATTTGAAAAAAAATCTAAATTTCAAAAAATATGGGTTATAGCCCATCGTTTTTTGAATTTTTGAAAAAAATGTTAACCTCGTTTTTCATCATTTTCGAACATGGGCTATAGCCCCTACCGTACGGCATACTATAGCACGCCGTATTTAATCATTTTTGAGGATTTGAAAAAAATTCAAAATTTCAAAAAACATGGGTTATAGCCCATCGTTTTTTGAATTTTTGAAAAAAATGTTATCCTCGTTTATCATCATTTTTGAACATGGGCTATAGCCTATATCGTACGGCATACTATAGCGCGCCGTTTTTCATCATTTTTGATGATTTGACAAAAATGAAAAAATGAAAAAAACGATGGGTTATAGCCCATGTTTTTTGAAATTTTGAAAAAAAAGTTATCCTTGTTTCTCATCATTTTGGACCATGGGCTATAGCCTATATCGTACGGCATACTATAGCGCGCCGTTTTTCATCATTTACATGAAAAATTTGAAAAAATTCAAAAAGCATGGGCTATAACCGATCGTTTTTTTCATTTTTTCATTTTTGTCAAATCATCAAAAATGATGAAAAATGGCGCGCTATAGTATGCCGTACGATATGGGCTACAGCCCATGGTCCAAAATGATGATAAACGAGGCTAACTTTTTTTTTCAAAATTTCAAAAACATGGGCTATAACCCATCGTTTTTGTCATTTTGTCATTTTTTTCAAATCCTCAAAAATGATGAAAAATTTGGCGCGCTATAGTATGCCGTACGATATGGGCTATAGCCCATGGTCCAAAATGATGAGAAACGAGGCTAATTTTTTTTTTCAAAATTTCAAAAAACATGGGCTATAACCCATCGTTTTTGTCATTTCGTAATTTTTTTCAAATCCTCAAAAATGATGAAAAACGGCGCGCTATAGTATGCCGTACGATATGGGCTATAGCCCATGGTCCAAAATTATGAGAAACGAGGCTAACTTTTTTTTTCAAAATTTCAAAAACATGGGCTATAACCCATCGTTTTTGTCATTTCGTCATCTTTTTTCAAATCCTCAAAAATGATGAAAAACGGCGCGCTATAGTATGCCGTACGATATGGGCTACAGCCCATGGTCCAAAATGATGATAAACGAGGCTAACTTTTTTTTTCAAAATTTAAAAAACTTTCCGCAATTTCTGCAATTTTTCAAAAAATTAAAAAAACGATTTCCTATAAGCGATCTTTTTTTCCGCAATTTTCCACAATTCCTCATGAACTTTCCGCAAATTCCGCAATTTTTCAAAAAAATTCAAAAAACGATGGACACTCCGCAATTTCCTAATGTTTCCCATCCTCCGCAATTTGCTAATGTTTCCCATACTTTCCGGTAAATAAAACACATTGAGCAGGGCACTGCAGGGAGTTGAACCCCGTTCCGGTAAACCAGAAGTCCGACACCAGTGCCTTAGTTTTTGTGTTGTTCATTTACAGGTCCAGGTGTGCATAGGCATGTGCGCCTGTGCGTGTGTAGGTGCATGCTTCAATATAACCCATCGTTTTTTTCATTTTTTCAATATTGTCAAATCATCTGTTACATTCCCCTTTTTAGGTCTAGGGGTATAAGAAGAGGATGCAACACGGCTGGCATGATAATTGTTATTTATTCACGTTATAAGGATAAGGTATCATAATAATAAACAATAAAGATGTACAACTGGAATACAAACGAAAAGACAGGCTATATGGGGCAACTCAAAGAAACCATCAAAACTATCTAGCCCTATTCTAAAGTATCGCACAACACTCTTACCTAACTCTAACCAATGAATGAAATGAAATGTACACAAAGTCAATCTACCTAAACTGTCTACGCTAACTACTGCCTAACAAAGATTTACAAAAAGTACGCACCCATACGCCGTAAGTATATATTATATATTATATATCTCTCTCTATATATATATAATTATAATCAGTTGTATCTTTTAGCTCTGAACCACCAATGACCGAAATAAAGCTCAGGGGACCACACACAGGTTTAGCCCCTGGCCTATGCTTATTAAACAGATTTGACCTTGAGCGTTTTAACTTAGCTCCTACACGGACATGTATGAGGTGACTGAGAGACAATGCCAATGAGTGCATGTCACAGGTGCTGCTAAGTAGTCTTCACAGTCTAGTCCTCTGAGCGCGGATTGGCTCCTGGTGACTAGGAGGTGGGCAGACAGCAAGGAGGTTGATGGTTCTTCTCCGCCTCCACGCCCCACAGCAGACCAGACCTGTGACTGAAAGTGTTGATCAGCACTCTGTACAATGCAACCCATTCATGATATATTATATATACATATATACACATACAAACATAACCACGTTATCATATGATATATATATATATATAAATATAATCATTACTTTATCATCTCATAACTATAAACATACTCCCCGATTATGTAACATCATCAAAAATGATGAAAAACGGCGCGCTATAGTATGCCGTACGATATAGGCTATAGCCCATGGTCCAAAATGATGAGAAACGAGGATAATTTTTTTTTCAAAATTTCAAAAAACATGGGCTATAACCCATCGTTTTTTTCATTTCGTCATTTTTTTCAAATCCTCAAAAATGATGAAAAACGGCGCGCTATAGTATGCCGTACGATATGGGCTATAGCCCATGGTCCAAAATGATGAGAAACGAGGCTAACTTTTTTTTTCAAAATTTAAAAAAACATGGGCTATAACCCATCGTTTTTGTCATTTTGTCATTTTTTTCAAATCCTCAAAAATGATGAAAAACGGCGCGCTATAGTATGCCGTACGATATGGGCTATAGCCCATGGTCCAAAATGATGAGAAACGAGGCTAACTTTTTTTTTTTTTTTTTCAAAAACATGGGCTATAACCCATCGTTTTTGTCATTTCGTCATTTTTTTCAAATCCTCAAAAATGATGAAAAACGGCGCGCTATAGTATGCCGTACGATATGGGCTATAGCCCATGGTCCAAAATGATGAGAAACGAGGATAACTTTTTTTTCCAAAATTTCAAAAACATGGGCTATAACCCATTGTTTTTGTCATTTCGTCATTTTTTTCAAATCCTCAAAAATGATGAAAAACGGCGCGCTATAGTATGCCGTACGATATGGGCTATAGCCCATGGTCCAAAATGATGAGAAACGAGGCTAACTTTTTTTTTCAAAATTTCAAAAAACATGGGCTATAACCCATCGTTTTTGTCATTTTGTCATTTTTTTCAAATCCTCAAAAATGATGAAAAACGGCGCGCTATAGTATGCCGTACGATATGGGCTATAGCCCATGGTCCAAAATGATGAGAAACGAGGCTAACTTTTTTTTTCAAAATTTCAAAAAACATGGGCTATAACCCATCGTTTTTGTCATTTCGTCATTTTTTTCAAATCCTCAAAAATGATGAAAAACGGCGCGCTATAGTATGCCGTACGATATGGGCTATAGCCCATGGTCCAAAATGATGAGAAACGAGGCTAACTTTTTTTTTCAAAATTTTAAAAAACATGGGCTATAACCCATCGTTTTTGTCATTTTGTCATTTTTTTCAAATCCTCAAAAATGATGAAAAACGGCGCGCTATAGTATGCCGTACGATATGGGCTATAGCCCATGGTCCAAAATGATGAGAAACGAGGCTAACTTTTTTTTTCAAAATTTCAAAAACATGGGCTATAACCCATCGTTTTTGTCATTTCGTCATTTTTTTCAAATCCTCAAAAATGATGAAAAACGGCGCGCTATAGTATGCCGTACGATATGGGCTATAGCCCATGGTCCAAAATGATGAGAAACGAGGCTAACTTTTTTTTTCAAAATTTCAAAAAACATGGGCTATAACCCATCGTTTTTGTCATTTCGTCATTTTTTTCAAATCCTCAAAAATGATGAAAAACGGCGCGCTATAGTATGCCGTACGATATGGGCTATAGCCCATGGTCCAAAATTATGAGAAACGAGGCTAACTTTTTTTTTCAAAATTTCAGAAACATGGGCTATAACCCATCGTTTTTGTCATTTCGTCATCTTTTTTCAAATCCTCAAAAATTATGAAAAACGGCGCGCTATAGTATGCCGTACGATATGGGCTATAGCCCATGGTCCAAAATGATGAGAAACGAGGCTAACTTTTTTTTTCAAAATTTTAAAAAACATGGGCTATAACCCATCGTTTTTGTCATTTTGTCATTTTTTTCAAATCCTCAAAAATGATGAAAAACGGCGCGCTATAGTATGCCGTACGATATGGGCTATAGCCCATGGTCCAAAATGATGAGAAACGAGGCTAACTTTTTTTTCCAAAATTTCAAAAACATGGGCTATAACCCATCGTTTTTGTCATTTCGTCATTTTTTTCAAATCCTCAAAAATGATGAAAAACGGCGCGCTATAGTATGCCGTACGATATGGGCTATAGCCCATGGTCCAAAATGATGAGAAACGAGGCTAACTTTTTTTTTCAAAATTTCAAAAACATGGGCTATAACCCATCGTTTTTGTCATTTCGTCATTTTTTTCAAATCCTCAAAAATGATGAAAAACGGCGCGCTATAGTATGCCGTACGATATGGGCTATAGCCCATGGTCCAAAATGATGAGAAACGAGGCTAACTTTTTTTTTCAAAATTTCAAAAAACATGGGCTATAACCCATCGTTTTTGTCATTTCGTCATTTTTTTCAAATCCTCAAAAATGATGAAAAACGGCGCGCTATAGTATGCCGTACGATATGGGCTATAGCCCATGGTCCAAAATTATGAGAAACGAGGCTAACTTTTTTTTTCAAAATTTCAGAAACATGGGCTATAACCCATCGTTTTTGTCATTTCGTCATCTTTTTTCAAATCCTCAAAAATTATGAAAAACGGCGCGCTATAGTATGCCGTACGATATGGGCTATAGCCCATGGTCCAAAATGATGAGAAACGAGGCTAACTTTTTTTTTCAAAATTTTAAAAAACATGGGCTATAACCCATCGTTTTTGTCATTTTGTCATTTTTTTCAAATCCTCAAAAATGATGAAAAACGGCGCGCTATAGTATGCCGTACGATATGGGCTATAGCCCATGGTCCAAAATGATGAGAAACGAGGCTAACTTTTTTTTTCAAAATTTCAAAAACATGGGCTATAACCCATCGTTTTTGTCATTTTGTCATTTTTTTCAAATCCTCAAAAATGATGAAAAACGGCGCGCTATAGTATGCCGTACGATATGGGCTATAGCCCATGGTCCAAAATGATGAGAAACGAGGCTAACTTTTTTTTTCAAAATTTCAAAAACATGGGCTATAACCCATCGTTTTTGTCATTTCGTCATTTTTTTCAAATCCTCAAAAATGATGAAAAACGGCGCGCTATAGTATGCCGTACGATATGGGCTATAGCCCATGGTCCAAAATGATGAGAAACGAGGATAACTTTTTTTTCCAAAATTTCAAAAACATGGGCTATAACCCATCGTTTTTGTCATTTCGTCATTTTTTTCAAATCCTCAAAAATGATGAAAAACGGCGCGCTATAGTATGCCGTACGATATGGGCTATAGCCCATGGTCCAAAATGATGAGAAACGAGGCTAACTTTTTTTTTCAAAATTTCAAAAACATGGGCTATAACCCATCGTTTTTGTCATTTCGTCATTTTTTTCAAATCCTCAAAAATGATGAAAAACGGCGCGCTATAGTATGCCGTACGATATGGGCTATAGCCCATGGTCCAAAATGATGAGAAACGAGGCTAACTTTTTTTTTCAAAATTTCAAAAAACATGGGCTATAACCCATCGTTTTTGTCATTTCGTCATTTTTTTCAAATCCTCAAAAATGATGAAAAACGGCGCGCTATAGTATGCCGTACGATATGGGCTATAGCCCATGGTCCAAAATGATGAGAAACGAGGCTAACTTTTTTTTTCAAATTTTCAAAAACATGGGCTATAACCCATCGTTTTTGTCATTTCGTCATTTTTTTCAAATCCTCAAAAATGATGAAAAATGGCGCGCTATAGTTTGCCGTACGATATGGGCTATAGCCCATGGTCCAAAATGATGAGAAACGAGGCTAACTTTTTTTCCCAAAATTTCAAAAACATGGGCTATAACCCATCGTTTTTGTCATTTCGTAATTTTTTTCAAATACTCAAAAATGATGAAAAACGGCGCGCTATAGTATGCCGTACGATATGGGCTATAGCCCATGGTCCAAAATGATGAGAAACGAGGATAACTTTTTTTTCCAAAATTTCAAAAACATGGGCTATAACCCATCGTTTTTGTCATTTCGTCATTTTTTTCAAATCCTCAAAAATGATGAAAAACGGCGCGCTATAGTATGCCGTACGATATGGGCTATAGCCCATGGTCCAAAATGATGAGAAACGAGGCTAACTTTTTTTTTCAAAATTTCAAAAAACATGGGCTATAACCCATCGTTTTTGTCATTTTGTCATTTTTTTCAAATCCTCAAAAATGATGAAAAACGGCGCGCTATAGTATGCCGTACGATATGGGCTATAGCCCATGGTCCAAAATGATGAGAAACGAGGATAACTTTTTTTTCCAAAATTTCAAAAACATGGGCTATAACCCATCGTTTTTGTCATTTCGTCATTTTTTTCAAATCCTCAAAAATGATGAAAAACGGCGCGCTATAGTATGCCGTACGATATGGGCTATAGCCCATGGTCCAAAATGATGAGAAACGAGGCTAACTTTTTTTTTCAAAATTTCAAAAAACATGGGCTATAACCCATCGTTTTTGTCATTTTGTCATTTTTTTCAAATCCTCAAAAATGATGAAAAACGGCGCGCTATAGTATGCCGTACGATATGGGCTATAGCCCATGGTCCAAAATGATGAGAAACGAGGCTAACTTTTTTTTCAAAATTTCAAAAACATGGGCTATAACCCATCGTTTTTGTCATTTCGTCATTTTTTTCAAATCCTCAAAAGTGATGAAAAATGGCGTGCTATAGTATGCCGTACGATATGGGCTATAGCCCATGGTCCAAAATGATGAGAAACGAGGCTAACTTTTTTTTTCAAAATTTCAAAAAACATGGGCTATAACCCATCGTTTTTGTCATTTCGTCATTTTTTTCAAATCCTCAAAAATGATGAAAAACGGCGTGCTATAGTATGCCGTACAATATGGGCTATAGCCCATGGTCCAAAATGATGAGAAACGAGGCTAACTTTTTTTTTCAAAATTTCAAAAACATGGGCTATAACCCATCGTTTTTGTCATTTCGTAATTTTTTTCAAATCCTCAAAAATGATGAAAAATGGCGCGCTATAGTATGCCGTACGATATGGGCTATAGCCCATGGTCCAAAATGATGAGAAACGAGGCTAACCTTTTTTTTTCAAAATTTCAAAAAACATGGGCTATAACCCATCGTTTTTGTCATTTTGTCATTTTTTTCAAATCCTCAAAAATGATGAAAAACGGCGCGTTATAGTATGCCGTACGATATGGGCTATAGCCCATGGTCCAAAATGATGAGAAACGAGGCTAACTTTTTTTTCCAAAATTTCAAAAACATGGGCTATAACCCATCGTTTTTGTCATTTCGTCATTTTTTTCAAATCCTCAAAAATGATGAAAAACGGCGCGCTATAGTATGCCGTACGATATGGGCTATAGCCCATGGTCCAAAATGATGAGAAACGAGGCTAACTTTTTTTTTCAAAATTTCAAAAACATGGGCTATAACCCATCGTTTTTGTCATTTCGTCATTTTTTTCAAATCCTCAAAAATGATGAAAAATGGCGCGCTATAGTATGCCGTACGATATGGGCTATAGCCCATGGTCCAAAATGATGAGAAACGAGGATAACTTTTTTTCCCAAAATTTCAAAAACATGGGCTATAACCCATCGTTTTTGTCATTTCGTCATTTTTTTCAAATCCTCAAAAATGATGAAAAACCCCGCGCTATAGTATGCCGTACGATATGGGCTATAGCCCATGGTCCAAAATGATGAGAAACGAGGCTAACTTTTTTTTTCAAAATTTCAAAAAACATGGGCTATAACCCATCGTTTTTGTCATTTTGTCATTTTTTTCAAATCCTCAAAAATGATGAAAAACGGCGCGCTATAGTATGCCGTACGATATGGGCTATAGCCCATGGTCCAAAATGATGAGAAACGAGGCTAACTTTTTTTTTCAAAATTTCAAAAACATGGGCTATAACCCATCGTTTTTGTCATTTTGTCATTTTTTTCAAATCCTCAAAAATGATGAAAAACGGCGCGCTATAGTATGCCGTACGATATGGGCTATAGCCCATGGTCCAAAATGATGAGAAACGAGGCTAACTTTTTTTTTCAAAATTTCAAAAAACATGGGCTATAACCCATCGTTTTTGTCATTTTGTCATTTTTTTCAAATCCTCAAAAATGATGAAAAACGGCGCGCTATAGTATGCCGTACGATATGGGCTATAGCCCATGGTCCAAAATGATGAGAAACGAGGCTAACTTTTTTTTCCAAAATTTCAAAAACATGGGCTATAACCCATCGTTTTTGTCATTTCGTCATTTTTTTCAAATACTCAAAAATGATGAAAAACGGCGCGCTATAGTATGCCGTACGATATGGGCTATAGCCCATGGTCCAAAATGATGAGAAACGAGGCTAACTTTTTTTTTCAAATTTTCAAAAAACATGGGCTATAACCCATCGTTTTTGTCATTTCGTCATTTTTTTCAAATCCTCAAAAATGATGAAAAACGGCGCGCTATAGTATGCCGTACGATATGGGCTATAGCCCATGGTCCAAAATGATGAGAAACGAGGCTAACTTTTTTCCCCAAAATTTCAAAAACATGGGCTATAACCCATCGTTTTTGTCATTTCGTCATTTTTTTCAAATCCTCAAAAATGATGAAAAACGGCGCGCTATAGTATGCCGTACGATATGGGCTATAGCCCATGGTCCAAAATGATGAGAAACGAGGCTAACTTTTTTTCCCAAAATTTCAAAAACATGGGCTATAACCCATCGTTTTTGTCATTTCGTCATTTTTTTCAAATACTCAAAAATGATGAAAAACGGCGCGCTATAGTACGCCGTACGATATGGGCTATAGCCCATGGTCCAAAATGATGAGAAACGAGGCTAACTTTTTTTTTCAAAATTTCAAAAACATGGGCTATAACGCATCGTTTTTGTCATTTCGTCATTTTTTTCAAATCCTCAAAAATGATGAAAAACGGCGCGCTATAGTATGCCGTACGATATAGGCTTTTTTTTTTAATCCTCGTTTTTTATCAATTTTGACCATCCCACTGAGCAATAGCCGGCTATTAGACGTGCGTCTAAAAATGGGATGAAAAACATCTGCAAATAGACGTCAAAAAACGTCTAAAAATAGACGTCTAAAACACGTCTCGTGTTTTTATCCATTTTTTAGACGCTCGTCTAATAGCCCATATCGTACAATATATTGTCAAATCATCAAAAATGATGAAAAACGGCGTGCTATAGTATGCCGTACGATATGGGCTATAGCCAATGGTCCAAAATGATGAGAAACAAGGATAACTTTTTTTTTCAAAATTTCAAAAAACATGGGCTATAACCCATCGTTTTTTTCATTTTTTCATTTTTTTCAAATCCTCAAAAATGATGAAAAACGGCGAGCTATAGTATGCCGTACGATATGGGCTATAGCCCATGGTCCAAAATGATGAGAAACGAGGCTAACTTTTTTTTTCAAAATTTCAAAAACATGGGCTATAACCCATCGTTTTTGTCATTTCGTCATTTTTTTCAAATCCTCAAAAATGATGAAAAATGGCGCGCTATAGTATGCCGTACGATAATGGGCTATAGCCCATGGTCCAAAATGATGAGAAACGAGGCTAACTTTTTTTTTCAAAATTTCAAAAAACATGGGCTATAACCCATCGTTTTTGTCATTTCGTCATTTTTTTAAAATCCTCAAAAATGATGAAAAACGGCGCGCTATAGTATGCCGTACGATATGGGCTATAGCCCATGGTCCAAAATGATGAGAAACGAGGCTAACTTTTTTTTTCAAATTTTCAAAAAACATGGGCTATAACCCATCGTTTTTGTCATTTCGTCATTTTTTTCAAACCCTCAAAAATGATGAAAAACGGCGCGCTATAGTATGCCGTACGATATGGGCTATAGCCCATGGTCCAAAATGATGAGAAACGAGGATAACTTTTTTTCCAAAATTTCAAAAACATGGGCTATAACCCATCGTTTTTGTCATTTCGTCATTTTTTTCAAATCCTCAAAAATGATGAAAAACGGCGCGCTATAGTATGCCGTACGATATGGGCTATAGCCCATGGTCCAAAATGATGAGAAACGAGGCTAACTTTTTTTTTCAAAATTTCAAAAACATGGGCTATAACCCATCGTTTTTGTCATTTCGTCATTTTTTTCAAATCCTCAAAAATGATGAAAAACGGCGCGCTATAGTATGCCGTACGATATGGGCTATAGCCCATGGTCCAAAATGATGAGAAACGAGGCTAAATTTTTTTGAAATTTTGAAAAAACATGGGCTATAACCCATCGTTTTTGTCATTTCGTAGTTTTTTTCAAATCCTCAAAAATGATGAAAAACGGCGCGCTATAGTATGCCGTACGATATGGGCTATAGCCCATGGTCCAAAATGATGAGAAACGAGGCTAACTTTTTTTTTCAAAATTTCAAAAAACATGGGCTATAACCCATCGTTTTTGTCATTTCGTCATTTTTTTCAAATCCTCAAAAATGATGAAAAACGGCGCGCTATAGTATGCCGTACGATATGGGCTATAGCCCATGGTCCAAAATTATGAGAAACGAGGCTAACTTTTTTTTTCAAAATTTCAAAAACATGGGCTATAACCCATCGTTTTTGTCATTTCGTCATCTTTTTTCAAATCCTCAAAAATGATGAAAAACGGCGCGCTATAGTATGCCGTACGATATGGGCTATAGCCCATGGTCCAAAATGATGAGAAACGAGGCTAACTTTTTTTTTTTTAATTTTAAAAAACATGGGCTATAACCCATCGTTTTTGTCATTTTGTCATTTTTTTCAAATCCTCAAAAATGATGAAAAACGGCGCGCTATAGTATGCCGTACGATATGGGCTATAGCCCATGGTCCAAAATGATGAGAAACGAGGCTAACTTTTTTTTTCAAAATTTCAAAAACATGGGCTATAACCCATCGTTTTTGTCATTTCGTCATTTTTTTCAAATCCTCAAAAATGATGAAAAACGGCGCGCTATAGTATGCCGTACGATATGGGCTATAGCCCATGGTCCAAAATGATGAGAAACGAGGATAACTTTTTTTTCCAAAATTTCAAAAACATGGGCTATAACCCATCGTTTTTGTCATTTCGTCATTTTTTTCAAATCCTCAAAAATGATGAAAAACGGCGCGCTATAGTATGCCGTACGATATGGGCTATAGCCCATGGTCCAAAATGATGAGAAACGAGGCTAACTTTTTTTTTCAAAATTTCAAAAACATGGGCTATAACCTATCGTTTTTGTCATTTCGTCATTCTTTTTCAAATCCTCAAAAATGATGAAAAACGGCGCGCTATAGTATGCCGTACGATATGGGCTATAGCCCATGGTCCAAAATGATGAGAAACGAGGCTAACTTTTTTTTTCAAAATTTCAAAAACATGGGCTATAACCCATCGTTTTTGTCATTTCGTCATTTTTTTCAAATCCTCAAAAATGATGAAAAACGGCGCGCTATAGTATGCCGTACGATATGGGCTATAGCCCATGGTCCAAAATGATGAGAAACGAGGCTAACTTTTTTTTTCAAAATTTCAAAAACATGGGCTATAACCCATCGTTTTTGTCATTTTGTCATTTTTTTCAAATCCTCAAAAGTGATGAAAAACGGTGCGCTATAGTATGCCGTACGATATGGGCTATAGCCCATGGTCCAAAATGATGAGAAACGAGGCTAACTTTTTTTTTCAAAATTTCAAAAACATGGGCTATAACCCATCGTTTTTGTCATTTCGTCATTTTTTTCAAATCCTCAAAAATGATGAAAAATGGCGCGCTATAGTATGCCGTACGATATGGGCTATAGCCCATGGTCCAAAATGATGAGAAACGAGGCTAACCTTTTTTTTCAAAATTTCGAAAAACATGGGCTATAACCCATCGTTTTTGTCATTTCGTCATTTTTTTCAAATCCTCAAAAATGATGAAAAACGGCGCGCTATAGTATGCCGTACGATATGGGCTATAGCCCATGGTCCAAAATGATGAGAAACGAGGATAACTTTTTTTTCCAAAATTTCAAAAACATGGGCTATAACCCATCGTTTTTGTCATTTCGTCATTTTTTTCAAATCCTCAAAAATGATGAAAAACGGCGCGCTATAGTATGCCGTACGATATGGGCTATAGCCCATGGTCCAAAATGATGAGAAACGAGGCTAACTTTTTTTTTCAAAATTTCAAAAAACATGGGCTATAACCCATCGTTTTTGTCATTTTGTCATTTTTTTCAAATCCTCAAAAATGATGAAAAACGGCGCGCTATAGTATGCCGTACGATATGGGCTATAGCCCATGGTCCAAAATGATGAGAAACGAGGCTAACTTTTTTTTTCAAAATTTCAAAAAACATGGGCTATAACCCATCGTTTTTGTCATTTCGTCATTTTTTTCAAATCCTCAAAAATGATGAAAAATGGCGCGCTATAGTATGCCGTACGATATGGGCTATAGCCCATGGTCCAAAATGATGAGAAACGAGGCTAACTTTTTTTTTCAAAATTTCAAAAAACATGGGCTATAACCCATCGTTTTTGTCATTTTGTCATTTTTTTCAAATCCTCAAAAATGATGAAAAACGGCGCGCTATAGTATGCCGTACGATATGGGCTATAGCCCATGGTCCAAAATGATGAGAAACGAGGCTAACGTTTTTTTTCAAAATTTCAAAAACATGGGCTATAACCCATCGTTTTTGTCATTTCGTCATTTTTTTCAAATCCTCAAAAGTGATGAAAAATGGCGTGCTATAGTATGCCGTACGATATGGGCTATAGCCCATGGTCCAAAATGATGAGAAACGAGGCTAACTTTTTTTTTCAAAATTTCAAAAACATGGGCTATAACCCATCGTTTTTGTCATTTCGTCATTTTTTTCAAATCCTCAAAAATGATGAAAAATGGCGTGCTATAGTATGCCGTACGATATGGGCTATAGCCAATGGTCCAAAATGATGAGAAACGAGGCTAACTTTTTTTTTCAAAATTTCAAAAAACATGGGCTATAACCCATCGTTTTTGTCATTTCGTCATTTTTTTCAAATCCTCAAAAATGATGAAAAACGGCGCGCTATAGTATGCCGTACTATATGGGCTATAGCCCATGGTCAAAAATGATGAGAAACGAGGCTAACTTTTTTTTTCAAAATTTAAAAAAACATGGGCTATAACCCATCGTTTTTGTCATTTTGTCATTTTTTTCAAATCCTCAAAAATGATGAAAACGGCGCGCTATAGTATGCCGTACGATATGGGCTATAGCCCATGGTCCAAAATGATGAGAAACGAGGCTAACTTTTTTTTTCAAAATTTCAAAAACATGGGCTATAACCCATCGTTTTTGTCATTTTGTCATTTTTTCAAATCCTCAAAAATGATGAAAAATGGCGTGCTATAGTATGCCGTACGATATGGGCTATAGCCCATGGTCCAAAATGATGAGAAACGAGGCTAACTTTTTTTTTCAAAATTTCAAAAAACATGGGCTATAACCCATCGTTTTTGTCATTTTGTCATTTTTTTCAAATCCTCAAAAATGATGAAAAACGGCGCGCTATAGTATGCCGTACAATATGGGCTATAGCCCATGGTCCAAAATGATGAGAAACGAGGCTAACTTTTTTTTTCAAAATTTCAAAAACATGGGCTATAACCCATCGTTTTTGTCATTTCGTCATTTTTTTCAAATCCTCAAAAATGATGAAAAACGGCGCGTTATAGTATGCCGTACGATATGGGCTATAGCCCATGGTCCAAAATGATGAGAAACGAGGCTAACTTTTTTTTCCAAAATTTCAAAAACATGGGCTATAACCCATCGTTTTTGTCATTTCGTCATTTTTTTCAAATCCTCAAAAATGATGAAAAACGGCGCGCTATAGTATGCCGTACGATATGGGCTATAGCCCATGGTCCAAAATGATGAGAAACGAGGCTAACTTTTTTTTTCAAAATTTCAAAAACATGGGCTATAACCCATCGTTTTTGTCATTTCGTCATTTTTTTCAAATCCTCAAAAATGATGAAAAATGGCGCGCTATAGTATGCCGTACGATATGGGCTATAGCCCATGGTCCAAAATGATGAGAAACGAGGATAACTTTTTTTCCCAAAATTTCAAAAACATGGGCTATAACCCATCGTTTTTGTCATTTTGTGATTTTTTTCAAATCCTCAAAAATGATGAAAAACGGCGCGCTATAGTATGCCGTACGATATGGGCTATAGCCCATGGTCCAAAATGATGAGAAACGAGGCTAACTTTTTTTTTCAAATTTTCAAAAAACATGGGCTATAACCCATCGTTTTTGTCATTTCGTCATTTTTTTCAAATCCTCAAAAATGATGAAAAACGGCGCGCTATAGTATGCCGTACGAAATGGGCTATAGCCCATGGTCCAAAATGATGAGAAACGAGGCTAACTTTTTTCCCCAAAATTTCAAAAACATGGGCTATAACCCATCGTTTTTGTCATTTCGTCATTTTTTTCAAATCCTCAAAAATGATGAAAAACGGCGCGCTATAGTATGCCGTACGATATGGGCTATAGCCCATGGTCCAAAATGATGAGAAACGAGGCTAACTTTTTTTTTCAAAATTTCAAAAACATGGGCAATAACCCATCGTTTTTGTCATTTCGTCATTTTTTTCAAATCCTCAAAAATGATGAAAAACGGCGCGCTATAGTATGCCGTACGATATGGGCTATAGCCCATGGTCCAAAATGATGAGAAACGAGGATAACTTTTTTCCCAAAATTTCAAAAACATGGGCTATAACCCATCGTTTTTGTCATTTTGTCATTTTTTTCAAATCCTCAAAAATGATGAAAAACGGCGCGCTATAGTATGCCGTACGATATGGGCTATAGCCCATGGTCCAAAATGATGAGAAACGAGGCTAACTTTTTTTTTCAAATTTTCAAAAAACATGGGCTATAACCCATCGTTTTTGTCATTTCGTCATTTTTTTCAAATCCTCAAAAATGATGAAAAACGGCGCGCTATAGTATGCCGTACGATATGGGCTATAGCCCATGGTCCAAAATGATGAGAAACGAGGCTAACTTTTCTTTTCAAAATTTCAAAAACATGGGCTATAACCCATCGTTTTTGTCATTTCGTCATTTTTTTCAAATCCTCAAAAATGATGAAAAACGGCGCGCTATAGTATGCCGTACGATATGGGCTATAGCCCATGGTCCAAAATGATGAGAAACGAGGCTAACTTTTTTTTTCAAATTTTCAAAAAACATGGGCTATAACCCATCGTTTTTGTCATTTCGTCATTTTTTTCAAATCCTCAAAAATGATGAAAAACGGCGCGCTATAGTATGCCGTACGATATGGGCTATAGCCCATGGTCCAAAATGATGAGAAACGAGGATAACTTTTTTTTCCAAAATTTCAAAAACATGGGCTATAACCCATCGTTTTTGTCATTTCGTCATTTTTTTCAAATCCTCAAAAATGATGAAAAACGGCGCGCTATAGTATGCCGTACGATATGGGCTATAGCCCATGGTCCAAAATGATGAGAAACGAGGCTAACTTTTTTTTTCAAAATTTCAAAAACATGGGCTATAACCCATCGTTTTTGTCATTTCGTCATTTTTTTCAAATCCTCAAAAATGATGAAAAACGGCGCGCTATAGTATGCCGTACGATATGGGCTATAGCCCATGGTCCAAAATGATGAGAAACGAGGCTAACTTTTTTTTTCAAAATTTCAAAAAACATGGGCTATAACCCATCGTTTTTGTCATTTCGTAGTTTTTTTCAAATCCTCAAAAATGATGAAAAACGGCGCGCTATAGTATGCCGTACGATATGGGCTATAGCCCATGGTCCAAAATGATGAGAAACGAGGCTAACTTTTTTTTTCAAAATTTCAAAAAACATGGGCTATAACCCATCGTTTTTGTCATTTCGTCATCTTTTTTCAAATCCTCAAAAATTATGAAAAACGGCGCGCTATAGTATGCCGTACGATATGGGCTATAGCCCATGGTCCAAAATGATGAGAAACGAGGCTAACTTTTTTTTTCAAAATTTTAAAAAACATGGGCTATAACCCATCGTTTTTGTCATTTTGTCATTTTTTTCAAATCCTCAAAAATGATGAAAAACGGCGCGCTATAGTATGCCGTACGATATGGGCTATAGCCCATGGTCCAAAATGATGAGAAACGAGGCTAACTTTTTTTTTCAAAATTTCAAAAACATGGGCTATAACCCATCGTTTTTGTCATTTCGTCATTTTTTTCAAATCCTCAAAAATGATGAAAAACGGCGCGCTATAGTATGCCGTACGATATGGGCTATAGCCCATGGTCCAAAATGATGAGAAACGAGGATAACTTTTTTTTCCAAAATTTCAAAAACATGGGCTATAACCCATCGTTTTTGTCATTTCGTCATTTTTTTCAAATCCTCAAAAATGATGAAAAACGGCGCGCTATAGTATGCCGTACGATATGGGCTATAGCCCATGGTCCAAAATGATGAGAAACGAGGCTAACTTTTTTTTTCAAAATTTCAAAAACATGGGCTATAACCCATCGTTTTTGTCATTTCGTCATTTTTTTCAAATCCTCAAAAATGATGAAAAACGGCGCGCTATAGTATGCCGTACGATATGGGCTATAGCCCATGGTCCAAAATGATGAGAAACGAGGCTAACTTTTTTTTTCAAAATTTCAAAAACATGGGCTATAACCCATCGTTTTTGTCATTTCGTCATTTTTTTCAAATCCTCAAAAATGATGAAAAATGGCGCGCTATAGTATGCCGTACGATATGGGCTATAGCCCATGGTCCAAAATGATGAGAAACGAGGCTAACTTTTTTTTTCAAATTTTCAAAACACATGGGCTATAACCCATCGTTTTTGTCATTTCGTCATTTTTTTCAAATCCTCAAAAATGATGAAAAACGGCGCGCTATAGTATGCCGTACGATATGGGCTATAGCCCATGGTCTAAAATGATGAGAAACGAGGATAACTTTTTTTTCCAAAATTTCAAAAACATGGGCTATAACCCATCGTTTTTGTCATTTTGTCATTTTTTTCAAATCCTCAAAAATGATGAAAAACGGCGCGCTATAGTATGCCGTACGATATGGGCTATAGCCCATGGTCCAAAATGATGAGAAACGAGGCTAACTTTTTTTTTCAAAATTTCAAAAACATGGGCTATAACCCATCGTTTTTGTCATTTCGTCATTTTTTTCAAATCCTCAAAAATGATGAAAAACGGCGCGCTATAGTATGCCGTACGATATGGGCTATAGCCCATGGTCCAAAATGATGAGAAACGAGGCTAACTTTTTTTTTCAAAAATTTCAAAACACATGGGCTATAACCCATCGTTTTTGTCATTTCGTAGTTTTTTTCGAATCCTCAAAAATGATGAAAAACGGCGCGCTATAGTATGCCGTACGATATGGGCTATAGCCCATGGTCCAAAATGATGAGAAACGAGCCTAACTTTTTTTTTCAAAATTTCAAAAAACATGGGCTATAACCCATCGTTTTTGTCATTTCGTCATTTTTTTCAAATCCTCAAAAATGATGAAAAACGGCGCGCTATAGTATGCCGTACGATATGGGCTATAGCCCATGGTCCAAAATGATGAGAAACGAGGATAACTTCTTTTTCCAAAATTTCAAAAACATGGGCTATAACCCATCGTTTTTGTCATTTCGTCATTTTTTTCAAATCCTCAAAAATGATGAAAAACGGCGCGCTATAGTATGCCGTACGATATGGGCTATAGCCCATGGTCCAAAATTATGAGAAACGAGGCTAACTTTTTTTTTCAAAATTTCAAAAACATGGGCTATAACCCATCGTTTTTGTCATTTCGTCATCTTTTTTCAAATCCTCAAAAATGATGAAAAACTGCGCGCTATAGTATGCCGTACGATATGGGCTATAGCCCATGGTCCAAAATGATGAGAAACGAGGCTAACTTTTTTTTTCAAAATTTTAAAAAACATGGGCTATAACCCATCGTTTTTGTCATTTTGTCATTTTTTTCAAATCCTCAAAAATGATGAAAAACGGCGCGCTATAGTATGCCGTACGATATGGGCTATAGCCCATGGTCCAAAATGATGAGAAACGAGGCTAACTTTTTTTTTCAAAATTTCAAAAACATGGGCTATAACCCATCGTTTTTGTCATTTCGTCATTTTTTTCAAATCCTCAAAAATGATGAAAAACGGCGCGCTATAGTATGCCGTACGATATGGGCTATAGCCCATGGTCCAAAATGATGAGAAACGAGGATAACTTTTTTTTCCAAAATTTCAAAAACATGGGCTATAACCCATCGTTTTTGTCATTTCGTCATTTTTTTCAAATCCTCAAAAATGATAAAAATCGGCGCGCTATAGTATGCCGTACGATATGGGCTATAGCCCATGGTCCAAAATGATGAGAAACGAGGCTAACTTTTTTTTTTCAAAATTTCAAAAACATGGGCTATAACCCATCGTTTTTGTCATTTCGTCATTTTTTTCAAATCCTCAAAAATGATGAAAAACGGCGCGCTATAGTATGCCGTACGATATGGGCTATAGCCCATGGTCCAAAATGATGAGAAACGAGGCTAACTTTTTTTTTCAAATTTTCAATAAACATGGGCTATAACCCATCGTTTTTGTCATTTCGTCATTTTTTTCAAATCCTCAAAAATGATGAAAAGCGGCGCGCTATAGTATGCCGTACGATATGGGCTATAGCCCATGGTCCAAAATGATGAGAAACGAGGATAACTTTTTTTTCCAAAATTTCAAAAACATGGGCTATAACCCATCGTTTTTGTCATTTCGTCATTTTTTTCAAATCCTCAAAAATGATGAAAAACGGCGCGCTATAGTATGCCGTACGATATGGGCTATAGCCCATGGTCCAAAATGATGAGAAACGAGGCTAACTTTTTTTTTCAAAATTTCAAAAAACATGGGCTATAACCCATCGTTTTTGTCATTTTGTCATTTTTTTCAAATCCTCAAAAATGATGAAAAACGGCGCGCTATAGTATGCCGTACGATATGGGCTATAGCCCATGGTCCAAAATGATGAGAAACGAGGCTAACTTTTTTTTTCAAAATTTCAAAAACATGGGCTATAACCCATCGTTTTTGTCATTTCGTCATTTTTTTCAAATCCTCAAAAGTGATGAAAAATGGCGTGCTATAGTATGCCGTACGATATGGGCTATAGCCCATGGTCCAAAATGATGAGAAACGAGGCTAACTTTTTTTTTCAAAATTTCAAAAACATGGGCTATAACCCATCGTTTTTGTCATTTCGTCATTTTTTTCAAATCCTCAAAAATGATGAAAAATGGCGTGCTATAGTATGCCGTACGATATGGGCTATAGCCCATGGTCCAAAATGATGAGAAACGAGGCTAACTTTTTTTTTTCAAAATTTCAAAAAACATGGGCTATAACCCATCGTTTTTGTCATTTCGTCATTTTTTTTAAATCCTCAAAAATGATGAAAAACGGCGCGCTATAGTATGCCGTACGATATGGGCTATAGCCCATGGTCCAAAATGATGAGAAACGAGGATAACTTTTTTTTCCAAAATTTCAAAAACATGGGCTATAACCCATCGTTTTTGTCATTTCGTCATTTTTTTCAAATCCTCAAAAATGATGAAAAACGGCGCGCTATAGTATGCCGTACGATATGGGCTATAGCCCATGGTCCAAAATGATGAGAAACGAGGCTAACTTTTTTTTTCAAAATTTCAAAAACATGGGCTATAACCCATCGTTTTTGTCATTTCGTCATTTTTTTCAAATCCTCAAAAATGATGAAAAACGGCGCGCTATAGTATGCCGTACGATATGGGCTATAGCCCATGGTCCAAAATGATGAGAAACGAGGCTAACATTTTTTTTCAAAATTTCAAAAAACATGGGCTATAACCCATCGTTTTTGTCATTTCGTAGTTTTTTTCAAATCCTCAAAAATGATGAAAAACGGCGCGCTATAGTATGCCGTACGATATGGGCTATAGCCCATGGTCCAAAATGATGAGAAACGAGGCTAACTTTTTTTTTCAAAATTTCAAAAAACATGGGCTATAACCCATCGTTTTTGTCATTTCGTCATCTTTTTTCAAATCCTCAAAAATTATGAAAAACGGCGCGCTATAGTATGCCGTACGATATGGGCTATAGCCCATGGTCCAAAATGATGAGAAACGAGGCTAACTTTTTTTTTCAAAATTTTAAAAAACATGGGCTATAACCCATCGTTTTTGTCATTTTGTCATTTTTTTCAAATCCTCAAAAATGATGAAAAACGGCGCGCTATAGTATGCCGTACGATATGGGCTATAGCCCATGGTCCAAAATGATGAGAAACGAGGCTAACTTTTTTTTTCAAAATTTCAAAAACATGGGCTATAACCCATCGTTTTTGTCATTTCGTCATTTTTTTCAAATCCTCAAAAATGATGAAAAACGGCGCGCTATAGTATGCCGTACGATATGGGCTATAGCCCATGGTCCAAAATGATGAGAAACGAGGATAACTTTTTTTCCCAAAATTTCAAAAACATGGGCTATAACCCATCGTTTTTGTCATTTCGTCATTTTTTTCAAATCCTCAAAAATGATGAAAAACGGCGCGCTATAGTATGCCGTACGATATGGGCTATAGCCCATGGTCCAAAATGATGAGAAACGAGGCTAACTTTTTTTTTCAAAATTTCAAAAACATGGGCTATAACCCATCGTTTTTGTCATTTCGTCATTTTTTTCAAATCCTCAAAAATGATGAAAAACGGCGCGCTATAGTATGCCGTACGATATGGGCTATAGCCCATGGTCCAAAATGATGAGAAACGAGGATAACTTTTTTTTCCAAAATTTCAAAAACATGGGCTATAACCCATCGTTTTTGTCATTTTTTTCAAATCCTCAAAAATGATAAAAAACGGCGCGCTATAGTATGCCGTACGATATGGGCTATAGCCCATGGTCCAAAATGATGAGAAACGAGGCTAACTTTTTTTTTTTCAAAATTTCAAAAACATGGGCTATAACCCATCGTTTTTGTCATTTCGTCATTTTTTTCAAATCCTCAAAAATGATGAAAAACGGCGCGCTATAGTATGCCGTACGATATGGGCTATAGCCCATGGTCCAAAATGATGAGAAACGAGGCTAACTTTTTTTTTTCAAAATTTCAAAAACATGGGCTATAACCCATCGTTTTTGTCATTTCGTCATTTTTTTCAAATCCTCAAAAATGATGAAAAACGGCGCGCTATAGTATGCCGTACGATATGGGCTATAGCCCATGGTCCAAAATGATGAGAAACGAGGCTAACTTTTTTTTTCAAAATTTCAAAAACATGGGCTATAACCCATCGTTTTTGTCATTTCGTCATTTTTTTCAAATCCTCAAAAATGATGAAAAACGGCGCGCTATAGTATGCCGTACGATATGGGCTATAGCCCATGGTCCAAAATGATGAGAAACGAGGCTAACTTTTTTTTTCAAAATTTTAAAAAACATGGGCTATAACCCATCGTTTTTGTCATTTTGTCATTTTTTTCAAATCCTCAAAAATGATGAAAAACGGCGCGCTATAGTATGCCGTACGATATGGGCTATAGCCCATGGTCCAAAATGATGAGAAACGAGGCTAACTTTTTTTTTCAAAATTTCAAAAACATGGGCTATAACCCATCGTTTTTGTCATTTCGTCATTTTTTTCAAATCCTCAAAAATGATGAAAAACGGCGCGCTATAGTATGCCGTACGATATGGGCTATAGCCCATGGTCCAAAATGATGAGAAACGAGGATAACTTTTTTTTCCAAAATTTCAAAAACATGGGCTATAACCCATCGTTTTTGTCATTTCGTCATTTTTTTCAAATCCTCAAAAATGATGAAAAACGGCGCGCTATAGTATGCCGTACGATATGGGCTATAGCCCATGGTCCAAAATGATGAGAAACGAGGCTAACTTTTTTTTTCAAAATTTCAAAAACATGGGCTATAACCCATCGTTTTTGTCATTTCGTCATTTTTTTCAAATCCTCAAAAATGATGAAAAACGGCGCGCTATAGTATGCCGTACGATATGGGCTATAGCCCATGGTCCAAAATGATGAGAAACGAGGCTAACTTTTTTTTTCAAAATTTCAAAAACATGGGCTATAACCCATCGTTTTTGTCATTTCGTCATTTTTTTCAAATCCTCAAAAATGATGAAAAACGGCGCGCTATAGTATGCCGTACGATATGGGCTATAGCCCATGGTCCAAAATGATGAGAAACGAGGATAACTTTTTTTTCCAAAATTTCAAAAACATGGGCTATAACCCATCGTTTTTGTCATTTTTTTCAAATCCTCAAAAATGATAAAAAACGGCGCGCTATAGTATGCCGTACGATATGGGCTATAGCCCATGGTCCAAAATGATGAGAAACGAGGCTAACTTTTTTTTTTCAAAATTTCAAAAACATGGGCTATAACCCATCGTTTTTGTCATTTCGTCATTTTTTTCAAATCCTCAAAAATGATGAAAAACGGCGCGCTATAGTATGCCGTACGATATGGGCTATAGCCCATGGTCCAAAATGATGAGAAACGAGGCTAACTTTTTTTTTTCAAAATTTCAAAAACATGGGCTATAACCCATCGTTTTTGTCATTTCGTCATTTTTTTCAAATCCTCAAAAATGATGAAAAACGGCGCGCTATAGTATGCCGTACGATATGGGCTATAGCCCATGGTCCAAAATGATGAGAAACGAGGCTAACTTTTTTTTTCAAAATTTCAAAAACATGGGCTATAACCCATCGTTTTTGTCATTTCGTCATTTTTTTCAAATCCTCAAAAATGATGAAAAACGGCGCGCTATAGTATGCCGTACGATATGGGCTATAGCCCATGGTCCAAAATGATGAGAAACGAGGATAACTTTTTTTTCCAAAATTTCAAAAACATGGGCTATAACCCATCGTTTTTGTCATTTTTTTCAAATCCTCAAAAATGATAAAAAACGGCGCGCTATAGTATGCCGTACGATATGGGCTATAGCCCATGGTCCAAAATGATGAGAAACGAGGCTAACTTTTTTTTTTCAAAATTTCAAAAACATGGGCTATAACCCATCGTTTTTGTCATTTCGTCATTTTTTTCAAATCCTCAAAAATGATGAAAAACGGCGCGCTATAGTATGCCGTACGATATGGGCTATAGCCCATGGTCCAAAATGATGAGAAACGAGGCTAACTTTTTTTTTCAAATTTTCAATAAACATGGGCTATAACCCATCGTTTTTGTCATTTCGTCATTTTTTTCAAATCCTCAAAAATGATGAAAAGCGGCGCGCTATAGTATGCCGTACGATATGGGCTATAGCCCATGGTCCAAAATGATGAGAAACGAGGATAACTTTTTTTTCCAAAATTTCAAAAACATGGGCTATAACCCATCGTTTTTGTCATTTCGTCATTTTTTTCAAATCCTCAAAAATGATGAAAAACGGCGCGCTATAGTATGCCGTACGATATGGGCTATAGCCCATGGTCCAAAATGATGAGAAACGAGGATAACTTTTTTTTCCAAAATTTCAAAAACATGGGCTATAACCCATCGTTTTTGTCATTTTGTCATTTTTTTCAAATCCTCAAAAATGATGAAAAACGGCGCGCTATAGTATGCCGTACGATATGGGCTATAGCCCATGGTCCAAAATGATGAGAAACGAGGCTAACTTTTTTTTTCAAAATTTCAAAAACATGGGCTATAACCCATCGTTTTTGTCATTTCGTCATTTTTTTCAAATCCTCAAAAATGATGAAAAACGGCGCGCTATAGTATGCCGTACGATATGGGCTATAGCCCATGGTCCAAAATGATGAGAAACGAGGCTAACTTTTTTTTTCAAAAATTTCAAAAAACATGGGCTATAACCCATCGTTTTTGTCATTTCGTAGTTTTTTTCAAATCCTCAAAAATGATGAAAAACGGCGCGCTATAGTATGCCGTACGATATGGGCTATAGCCCATGGTCCAAAATGATGAGAAACGAGGCTAACTTCTTTTTTCAAAATTTCAAAAAACATGGGCTATAACCCATCGTTTTTGTCATTTCGTCATTTTTTTAAAATCCTCAAAAATGATGAAAAACGGCGCGCTATAGTATGCCGTACGATATGGGCTATAGCCCATGGTCCAAAATTATGAGAAACGAGGCTAACTTTTTTTTTCAAAATTTCAAAAACATGGGCTATAACCCATCGTTTTTGTCATTTCGTCATCTTTTTTCAAATCCTCAAAAATGATGAAAAACGGCGCGCTATAGTATGCCGTACGATATGGGCTATAGCCCATGGTCCAAAATGATGAGAAACGAGGCTAACTTTTTTTTTCAAAATTTTAAAAAACATGGGCTATAACCCATCGTTTTTGTCATTTTGTCATTTTTTTCAAATCCTCAAAAATGATGAAAAACGGCGCGCTATAGTATGCCGTACGATATGGGCTATAGCCCATGGTCCAAAATGATGAGAAACGAGGCTAACTTTTTTTTTCAAAATTTCAAAAACATGGGCTATAACCCATCGTTTTTGTCATTTCGTCATTTTTTTCAAATCCTCAAAAATGATGAAAAACGGCGCGCTATAGTATGCCGTACGATATGGGCTATAGCCCATGGTCCAAAATGATGAGAAACGAGGATAACTTTTTTTTCCAAAATTTCAAAAACATGGGCTATAACCCATCGTTTTTGTCATTTCGTCATTTTTTTCAAATCCTCAAAAATGATAAAAAACGGCGCGCTATAGTATGCCGTACGATATGTGCTATAGCCCATGGTCCAAAATGATGAGAAACGAGGCTAACTTTTTTTTTTCAAAATTTCAAAAACATGGGCTATAACCCATCGTTTTTGTCATTTCGTCATTTTTTTCAAATCCTCAAAAATGATGAAAAACGGCGCGCTATAGTATGCCGTACGATATGGGCTATAGCCCATGGTCCAAAATGATGAGAAACGAGGCTAACTTTTTTTTTCAAATTTTCAATAAACACGGGCTATAACCCATCGTTTTTGTCATTTCGTCATTTTTTTCAAATCCTCAAAAATGATGAAAAGCGGCGCGCTATAGTATGCCGTACGATATGGGCTATAGCCCATGGTCCAAAATGATGAGAAACGAGGATAACTTTTTTTTCCAAAATTTCAAAAACATGGGCTATAACCCATCGTTTTTGTCATTTCGTCATTTTTTTCAAATCCTCAAAAATGATGAAAAACGGCGCGCTATAGTATGCCGTACGATATGGGCTATAGCCCATGGTCCAAAATGATGAGAAACGAGGCTAACTTTTTTTTTCAAAATTTCAAAAAACATGGGCTATAACCCATCGTTTTTGTCATTTTGTCATTTTTTTCAAATCCTCAAAAATGATGAAAAACGGCGCGCTATAGTATGCCGTACAATATGGGCTATAGCCCATGGTCCAAAATGATGAGAAACGAGGCTAACTTTTTTTTTCAAAATTTCAAAAACATGGGCTATAACCCATCGTTTTTGTCATTTCGTCATTTTTTTCAAATCCTCAAAAATGATGAAAAATGGCGCGCTATAGTATGCCGTACGATATGGGCTATAGCCCATGGTCCAAAATGATGAGAAACGAGGCTAACTTTTTTTTTCAAATTTTCAAAAAACATGGGCTATAACCCATCGTTTTTGTCATTTCGTAATTTTTTTCAAATCCTCAAAAATGATGAAAAACGGCGCGCTATAGTATGCCGTACGATATGGGCTATAGCCCATGGTCCAAAATGATGAGAAACGATGATAACTTTTTTTTTCAAAATTTCAAAAACATGGGCTATAACCCATCGTTTTTGTCATTTCGTCATTTTTTTCAAATCCTCAAAAATGATGAAAAACGGCGCGCTATAGTATGCCGTACGATATGGGCTACAGCCCATGGTCCAAAATGATGATAAACGAGGATAACTTTTTTTTCCAAAATTTCAAAAACATGGGCTATAACCCATCGTTTTTGTCATTTCGTCATTTTTTTCAAATCCTCAAAAATGATGAAAAACGGCGCGCTATAGTATGCCGTACGATATGGGCTACAGCCCATTGTCCAAAATGATGATAAACGAGGCTAACTTTTTTTTTCAAAATTTAAAAAACTTTCCGCAATTTCTGCAATTTTTCAAAAAATTCAAAAAACGATTTCCTATAAGCGATCGTTTTTTCCGCAATTTTCCACAATTCCTCATGAACTTTCCGCAATTTCCGCAATTTTTCAAAAAAAATCAAAAAACGATGGACACTCCGCAATTTCCTAATGTTTCCCATCCTCCGCAATTTGCTAATGTTTCCCATACTTTCCGGTAAATAAAACACATTGAGCAGGGCACTGCAGGGAGTTGAACCCCGTTCCGGTAAACCAGAAGTCCGACACCAGTGCCTTAGTTTTTGTGTTGTTCATTTACAGGTCCAGGTGTGCATAGGCATGTGCGCCTGTGCGTGTGTAGGTGCATGCTTCAATATAACCCATCGTTTTTTTCATTTTTTCCATATTGTCAAATCATCTGTTACATTCCCCTTTTTAGGTATAGGGGTATAAGAAGAGGATGCAACACGGCTGGCATGATAATTGTTATTTATTCACGTTATAAGGATAAGGTATCATAATAATAAACAATAAAGATGTACAACTGGAATACAAACGAAAAGACAGGCTATATGGGGCAACTCAAAGAAACCATCAAAACTATCTAGCCCTATTCTAAAGTATCGCACAACACTCTTACCTAACTCTAACCAATGAATGAAATGAAATGTACACAAAGTCAATCTACCTAAACTGTCTACGCTAACTACTGCCTAACAAAGATTTACAAAAAGTACGCACCCATACGCCGTAAGTATATATTATATATTATATATCTCTCTCTATATATATATAATTATAATCAGTTGTATCTTTTAGCTCTGAACCACCAATGACCGAAATAAAGCTCAGGGGACCACACACAGGTTTAGCCCCTGGCCTATGCTTATTAAACAGATTTGACCTTGAGCGTTTTAACTTAGCTCCTACACGGACATGTATGAGGTGACTGAGAGACAATGCCAATGAGTGCATGTCACAGGTGCTGCTAAGTAGTCTTCACAGTCTAGTCCTCTGAGCGCGGATTGGCTCCTGGTGACTAGGAGGTGGGCAGACAGCAAGGAGGTTGATGGTTCTTCTCCGCCTCCACGCCCCACAGCAGACCAGACCTGTGACTGAAAGTGTTGATCAGCACTCTGTACAATGCAACCCATTCATGATATATTATATATACATATATATACACATACAAACATAACCACGTTATCATATGATATATATATATATAAATATAATCATTACTTTATCATCTCATAACTATAAACATACTCCCCGATTATGTAACATCATCAAAAATGATGAAAAACGGCGTGCTATAGTATCCCGTACGATATAGGCTATAGCCCATGGTCCAAAATGATGAGAAACGAGGATAATTTTTTTTTCAAAATTTCAAAAAACATGGGCTATAACCCATCGTTATTTTCATTTCGTCATTTTTTTCAAATCCTCAAAAATGATGAAAAACGGCGCGCTATAGTATGCCGTACGATATGGGCTATAGCCCATGGTCCAAAATGATGAGAAACGAGGCTAACTTTTTTTTTCAATTTTTCAAAAAACATGGGCTATAACCCATCGTTTTTGTCATTTCGTCATTTTTTTTAAATCCTCAAAAATGATGAAAAACGGCGCGCTATAGTATGCCGTACGATATGGGCTATATCCTATGGTCCAAAATGATGAGAAACGAGGCTAACTTCTTTTTTCAAAATTTCAAAAACATGGGCTATAACCCATCGTTTTTGTCATTTCGTCATTTTTTTCAAATCCTCAAAAATGATGAAAAATGGCGCGCTATAGTATGCCGTACGATATGGGCTATAGCCCATGGTCCAAAATGATGAGAAACGAGGCTAACTTTTTTTTTCAAAATTTAAAAAAACATGGGATATAACCCATCGTTTTTGTCATTTCGTCATTTTTTTCAAATCCTCAAAAATGATGAAAAACGGCGCGCTATAGTATGCCGTACGATATGGGCTATAGCCCATGGTCCAAAATGATGAGAAACGAGGCTAACTTTTTTTTTTCAAAATTTCAAAAAACATGGGCTATATCCCATCGTTTTTGTCATTTTGTCATTTTTTTCAAATCCTCAAAAATTATGAAAAACGGCGCGCTATAGTATGCCGTACGATATGGGCTATAGCCCATGGTCCAAAATGATGAGAAACGAGGATAACTTTTTTTTCAAAATTTCAAAAACATGGGCTATAACCCATCGTTTTTGTCATTTCGTCATTTTTTTCAAATCCTCAAAAATGATGAAAAACGGCGCGCTATAGTATGCCGTACGATATGGGCTATAGCCCATGGTCCAAAATGATGAGAAACGAGGCTAACTTTTTTTTTCAAATTTTCAAAAAACATGGGCTATAACCCATCGTTTTTGTCATTTCGTAATTTTTTTCAAATCCTCAAAAATGATGAAAAACGGCGCGCTATAGTATGCCGTACGATATGGGCTATAGCCCATGGTCCAAAATGATGAGAAACGAGGCTAACTTTTTTTTTTTCAAAATTTCAAAAACATGGGCTATAACCCATCGTTTTTGTCATTTCGTCATTTTTTTCAAATCCTCAAAAATGATGAAAAATGGCGTGCTATAGTATGCCGTACGATATGGGCTATAGCCCATGGTCCAAAATGATGAGAAACGAGGCTAACTTTTTTTTCCAAAATTTCAAAAAACATGGGCTATAACCCATCGTTTTTGTCATTTTGTCATTTTTTTCAAATCCTCAAAAATGATGAAAAACGGCGCGCTATAGTATGCCGTACGATAATGGGCTATAGCCCATGGTCCAAAATGATGAGAAACGAGGCTAACTTTTTTTTTCAAAATTTCAAAAAACATGGGCTATAACCCATCGTTTTTGTCATTTTGTCATTTTTTTCAAATCCTCAAAAATGATGAAAAACGGCGCGCTATAGTATGCCGTACGATATGGGCTATAGCCCATGGTCCAAAATGATGAGAAACGAGGCTAACTTTTTTTTTCAAAATTTCAAAAACATGAGCTATAACCCATCGTTTTTGTCATTTCGTCATTTTTTTCAAATCCTCAAAAATGATGAAAAATGGCGCGCTATGGTATGCCGTACGATATGGGCTATAGCCAATGGTCCAAAATGATGAGAAACGAGGCTAACTTTTTTTTTCAAAATTTCTAAAAACATGGGCTATAACCCATCGTTTTTGTCATTTCGTCATTTTTTTCAAATCCTCAAAAATGATGAAAAACGGCGCGCTATAGTATGCCGTACGATATGGGCTATAGCCCATGGTCCAAAATGATGAGAAACGAGGCTAACTTTTTTTTCAAAATTTCAAAAACATGGGCTATAACCCATCGTTTTTGTCATTTCGTCATTTTTTTCAAATCCTCAAAAATGATGAAAAACGGCGCGCTATAGTATGCCGTACGATATGGGCTATAGCCCATGGTCCAAAATTATGAGAAACGAGGCTAACTTTTTTTTTTCAAAATTTCAAAAACATGGGCTATAACCCATCGTTTTTGTCATTTTGTCATTTTTTTCAAATCCTCAAAAATGATGAAAAACGGCGCGCTATAGTATGCCGTACGATATGGACTATAGCCCATGGTCCAAAATGATGAGAAACGAGGATAACTTTTTTTTCCAAAATATCAAAAACATGGGCTATAACCCATCGTTTTTGTCATTTCGTCATTTTTTTCAAATCCTCAAAAATGATGAAAAACGGCGCGCTATAGTATGCCGTACGATATGGGCTATAGCCCATGGTCCAAAATGATGAGAAACGAGGCTAACTTTTTTTTTCAAATTTTCAAAAAACATGGGCTATAACCCATCGTTTTTGTCATTTCGTCATTTTTTTCAAATCCTCAAAAATGATGAAAAATGGCGCGCTATAGTATGCCGTACGATATGGGCTATAGCCCATGGTCCAAAATGATGAGAAACGAGGATAACTTTTTTTTCCAAAATTTCAAAAACATGGGCTATAACCCATCGTTTTTGTCATTTCGTCATTTTTTTCAAATCCTCAAAAATGATGAAAAACGGCGCGCTATAGTATGCCGTACGATATGGGCTATAGCCCATGGTCCAAAATGATGAGAAACGAGGCTAACTTTTTTTTTCAAAATTTCAAAAAACATGGGCTATAACCCATCGTTTTTGTCATTTCGTAATTTTTTTCAAATCCTCAAAAATGATGAAAAACGGCGCGCTATAGTATGCCGTACGATATGGGCTATAGCCCATGGTCCAAAATGATGAGAAACGAGGCTAACTTTTTTTTTTCAAAATTTCAAAAAACATGGGCTATAACCCATCGTTTTTGTCATTTCGTCATTTTTTTCAAATCCTCAAAAATGATGAAAAACGGCGCGCTATAGTATGCCGTACGATATGGGCTATAGCCCATGGTCCAAAATTATGAGAAACGAGGCTAACTTTTTTTTTCAAAATTTCAAAAACATGGGCTATAACCCATCGTTTTTGTCATTTTGTCATTTTTTTCAAATCCTCAAAAATGATGAAAAACGGCGCGCTATAGTATGCCGTACGATATGGGCTATAGCCCATGGTCCAAAATGATGAGAAACGAGGATAACTTTTTTTTCCAAAATTTCAAAAACATGGGCTATAACCCATCGTTTTTGTCATTTCGTAATTTTTTTCAAATCCTCAAAAATGATGAAAAACGGCGCGCTATAGTATGCCGTACGATATGGGCTATAGCCCATGGTCCAAAATGATGAGAAACGAGGCAAACTTTTTTTTTCAAAATTTCAAAAACATGGGCTATAACCCATCGTTTTTGTCATTTCGTCATTTTTTTCAAATCCTCAAAAATGATGAAAAACGGCGCGCTATAGTATGCCGTACGATATGGGCTATAGCCCATGGTCCAAAATGATGAGAAACGAGGCTAACTTTTTTTTTCAAATTTTCAAAAAACATGGGCTATAACCCATCGTTTTTGTCATTTCGTCATTTTTTTCAAATCCTCAAAAATGATGAAAAACGGCGCGCTATAGTATGCCGTACGATATGGGCTATAGCCCATGGTCCAAAATGATGAGAAACGAGGATAACTTTTTTTTCCAAATTTTCAAAAACATGGGCTATAACCCATCGTTTTTGTCATTTCGTCATTTTTTTCAAATCCTCAAAAATGATGAAAAACGGCGCGCTATAGTATGCCGTACGATATGGGCTATAGCCCATGGTCCAAAATGATGAGAAACGAGGCTAACTTTTTTTTTCAAAATTTCAAAAAACATGGGCTATAACCCATCGTTTTTGTCATTTCGTAATTTTTTTCAAATCCTCAAAAATGATGAAAAACGGCGCGCTATAGTATGCCGTACGATATGGGCTATAGCCCATGGTCCAAAATGATGAGAAACGAGGCTAACTTTTTTTTTTCAAAATTTCAAAAAACATGGGCTATAACCCATCGTTTTTGTCATTTCGTCATTTTTTTCAAATCCTCAAAAATGATGAAAAACGGCGCGCTATAGTATGCCGTACGATATGGGCTATAGCCCATGGTCCAAAATGATGAGAAACGAGGCTAACTTTTTTTTTCAAAATTTCAAAAACATGGGCTATAACCCATCGTTTTTGTCATTTTGTCATTTTTTTCAAATCCTCAAAAATGATGAAAAACGGCGCGCTATAGTATGCCGTACGATATGGGCTATAGCCCATGGTCCAAAATGATGAGAAACGAGGCTAACTTTTTTTTTTCAAAATTTCAAAAACATGGGCTATAACCCATCGTTTTTGTCATTTCGTCATTTTTTTCAAATCCTCAAAAATGATGAAAAATGGCGCGCTATAGTATGCCGTACGATATGGGCTATAGCCCATGGTCCAAAATGATGAGAAACGAGGATAACTTTTTTTTCCAAAATTTCAAAAACATGGGCTATAACCCATCGTTTTTGTCATTTCGTCATTTTTTTCAAATCCTCAAAAATGATGAAAAACGGCGCGCTATAGTATGCCGTACGATATGGGCTATAGCCCATGGTCCAAAATGATGAGAAACGAGGCTAACTTTTTTTTTCAAAATTTCAAAAACATGGGCTATAACCCATCGTTTTTGTCATTTCGTCATTTTTTTCAAATCCTCAAAAATGATGAAAAACGGCGCGCTATAGTATGCCGTACGATATGGGCTATAGCCCATGGTCCAAAATGATGAGAAACGAGGCTAACTTTTTTTTTTCAAATTTTCAAAAAACATGGGATATAACCCATCGTTTTTGTCATTTCGTCATTTTTTTCAAATCCTCAAAAATGATGAAAAACGGCGCGCTATAGTATGCCGTACGATATGGGCTATAGCCCATGGTCCAAAATTATGAGAAACGAGGCTAACTTTTTTTTCCCAAAATTTCAAAAACATGGGCTATAACCCATCGTTTTTGTCATTTCGTCATCTTTTTTCAAATCCTCAAAAATGATGAAAAACGGCGCGCTATAGTATGCCGTACGATATGGGCTATAGCCCATGGTCCAAAATGATGAGAAACGAGGCTAACTATTTTTTTCAAATTTTCAAAAAACATGGGCTATAACCCATCGTTTTTGTCATTTTGTCATTTTTTTCAAATCCTCAAAAATGATGAAAAACGGCGCGCTATAGTATGCCGTACGATATGGGCTATAGCCCATGGTCCAAAATGATGAGAAACGAGGCTAACTTTTTTTTCAAAATTTCAAAAACATGGGCTATAACCCATCGTTTTTGTCATTTCGTCATTTTTTTCAAATCCTCAAAAATGATGAAAAACGGCGCGCTATAGTATGCCGTACGATATGGGCTATAGCCCATGGTCCAAAATGATGAGAAACGAGGCTAACTTTTTTTTTCAAATTTTCAAAAAACATGGGCTATAACCCATCGTTTTTGTCATTTCGTCATTTTTTTCAAATCCTCAAAAATGATGAAAAACGGCGCGCTATAGTATGCCGTACGATATGGGCTATAGCCCATGGTCCAAAATGATGAGAAACGAGGCTAACTTTTTTTTCCAAAATTTCAAAAACATGGGCTATAACCCATCGTTTTTGTCATTTCGTCATTTTTTTCAAATCCTCAAAAATGATGAAAAACGGCGCGCTATAGTATGCCGTACGATATGGGCTATAGCCCATGGTCCAAAATGATGAGAAACGAGGCTAACTTTTTTTTTCAAAATTTCAAAAACATGGGCTATAACCCATCGTTTTTGTCATTTCGTAATTTTTTTCAAATCCTCAAAAATGATGAAAAACGGCGCGCTATAGTATGCCGTACGATATGGGCTATAGCCCATGGTCCAAAATGATGAGAAACGAGGCTAACTTTTTTTTTTTTAAATTTCAAAAACATGGGCTATAACCCATCGTTTTTGTCATTTCGTCATTTTTTTCAAATCCTCAAAAATGATGAAAAATGGCGCGCTATAGTATGCCGTACGATATGGGCTATAGCCCATGGTCCAAAATGATGAGAAACGAGGCTAACTTTTTTTTTCAAAATTTAAAAAAACATGGGCTATAACCCATCGTTTTTGTCATTTTGTCATTTTTTTCAAATCCTCAAAAATGATGAAAAACGGCGCGCTATAGTATGCCGTACGATATGGGCTATAGCCCATGGTCCAAAATGATGAGAAACGAGGCAAACTTTTTTTTTCAAAATTTCAAAAACATGGGCTATAACCCATCGTTTTTGTCATTTCGTCATTTTTTTCAAATCCTCAAAAATGATGAAAAACGGCGCGCTATAGTATGCCGTACGATATGGGCTATAGCCCATGGTCCAAAATGATGAGAAACGAGGCTAACTTTTTTTTTTCAAAATTTCAAAAAACATGGGCTATAACCCATCGTTTTTGTCATTTCGTCATTTTTTTCAAATCCTCAAAAATGATGAAAAACGGCGCGCTATAGTATGCCGTACGATATGGGCTATAGCCCATGGTCCAAAATGATGAGAAACGAGGCTAACTTTTTTTTTCAAAATTTCAAAAACATGGGCTATAACCCATCGTTTTTGTCATTTTGTCATTTTTTTCAAATCCTCAAAAATGATGAAAAACGGCGCGCTATAGTATGCCGTACGATATGGGCTATAGCCCATGGTCCAAAATGATGAGAAACGAGGCTAACTTTTTTTTTTCAAAATTTCAAAAACATGGGCTATAACCCATCGTTTTTGTCATTTCGTCATTTTTTTCAAATCCTCAAAAATGATGAAAAATGGCGCGCTATAGTATGCCGTACGATATGGGCTATAGCCCATGGTCCAAAATGATGAGAAACGAGGATAACTTTTTTTTCCAAAATTTCAAAAACATGGGCTATAACCCATCGTTTTTGTCATTTCGTCATTTTTTTCAAATCCTCAAAAATGATGAAAAACGGCGCGCTATAGTATGCCGTACGATATGGGCTATAGCCCATGGTCCAAAATGATGAGAAACGAGGCTAACTTTTTTTTTCAAAATTTCAAAAACATGGGCTATAACCCATCGTTTTTGTCATTTCGTCATTTTTTTCAAATCCTCAAAAATGATGAAAAACGGCGCGCTATAGTATGCCGTACGATATGGGCTATAGCCCATGGTCCAAAATGATGAGAAACGAGGCTAACTTTTTTTTCAAAATTTCAAAAACATGGGCTATAACCCATCGTTTTTGTCATTTCGTCATTTTTTTCAAATCCTCAAAAATGATGAAAAACGGCGCGCTATAGTATGCCGTACGATATGGGCTATAGCCCATGGTCCAAAATGATGAGAAACGAGGCTAACTTTTTTTTTCAAATTTTCAAAAAACATGGGCTATAACCCATCGTTTTTGTCATTTCGTCATTTTTTTCAAATCCTCAAAAATGATGAAAAACGGCGCGCTATAGTATGCCGTACGATATGGGCTACAGCCCATGGTCCAAAATGATGAGAAACGAGGCTAACTTTTTTTTCCAAAATTTCAAAAACATGGGCTATAACCCATCGTTTTTGTCATTTCGTCATTTTTTTCAAATCCTCAAAAATGATGAAAAACGGCGCGCTATAGTATGCCGTACGATATGGGCTATAGCCCATGGTCCAAAATGATGAGAAACGAGGCTAACTTTTTTTTTCAAAATTTCAAAAACATGGGCTATAACCCATCGTTTTTGTCATTTCGTAATTTTTTTCAAATCCTCAAAAATGATGAAAAACGGCGCGCTATAGTATGCCGTACGATATGGGCTATAGCCCATGGTCCAAAATGATGAGAAACGAGGCTAACTTTTTTTTTTTTAAATTTCAAAAACATGGGCTATAACCCATCGTTTTTGTCATTTCGTCATTTTTTTCAAATCCTCAAAAATGATGAAAAATGGCGCGCTATAGTATGCCGTACGATATGGGCTATAGCCCATGGTCCAAAATGATGAGAAACGAGGCTAACTTTTTTTTTCAAAATTAAAAAAAACATGGGCTATAACCCATCGTTTTTGTCATTTTGTCATTTTTTTCAAATCCTCAAAAATGATGAAAAACGGCGCGCTATAGTATGCCGTACGATATGGGCTATAGCCCATGGTCCAAAATGATGAGAAACGAGGCTAACTTTTTTTTTCAAATTTTCAAAAAACATGGGCTATAACCCATCGTTTTTGTCATTTCGTCATTTTTTTCAAATCCTCGAAAATGATGAAAAACGGCGCGCTATAGTATGCCGTACGATATGGGCTATAGCCCATGGTCCAAAATGATGAGAAACGAGGCTAACTTTTTTTTCCAAAATTTCAAAAACATGGGCTATAACCCATCGTTTTTGTCATTTCGTCATTTTTTTCAAATCCTCAAAAATGATGAAAAACGGCGCGCTATAGTATGCCGTACGATATGGGCTATAGCCCATGGTCCAAAATGATGAGAAACGAGGCTAACTTTTTTTTTCAAAATTTCAAAAACATGGGCTATAACCCATCGTTTTTGTCATTTCGTAATTTTTTTCAAATCCTCAAAAATGATGAAAAACGGCGCGCTATAGTATGCCGTACGATATGGGCTATAGCCCATGGTCCAAAATGATGAGAAACGAGGCTAACTTTTTTTTTTTTTAATTTCAAAAACATGGGCTATAACCCATCGTTTTTGTCATTTCGTCATTTTTTTCAAATCCTCAAAAATGATGAAAAATGGCGCGCTATAGTATGCCGTACGATATGGGCTATAGCCCATGGTCCAAAATGATGAGAAACGAGGCTAACTTTTTTTTTCAAAATTTAAAAAAACATGGGCTATAACCCATCGTTTTTGTCATTTTGTCATTTTTTTCAAATCCTCAAAAATGATGAAAAACGGCGCGCTATAGTATGCCGTACGATATGGGCTATAGCCCATGGTCCAAAATGATGAGAAACGAGGCAAACTTTTTTTTTCAAAATTTCAAAAACATGGGCTATAACCCATCGTTTTTGTCATTTCGTCATTTTTTTCAAATCCTCAAAAATGATGAAAAACGGCGCGCTATAGTATGCCGTACGATATGGGCTATAGCCCATGGTCCAAAATGATGAGAAACGAGGCTAACTTTTTTTTTTCAAAATTTCAAAAAACATGGGCTATAACCCATCGTTTTTGTCATTTTGTCATTTTTTTCAAATCCTCAAAAATGATGAAAAACGGCGCGCTATAGTATGCCGTACGATATGGGCTATAGCCCATGGTCCAAAATGATGAGAAACGAGGCTAACTTTTTTTTTTCAAAATTTCAAAAACATGGGCTATAACCCATCGTTTTTGTCATTTCGTCATTTTTTTCAAATCCTCAAAAATGATGAAAAATGGCGCGCTATAGTATGCCGTACGATATGGGCTATAGCCCATGGTCCAAAATGATGAGAAACGAGGATAACTTTTTTTTCCAAAATTTCAAAAACATGGGCTATAACCCATCGTTTTTGTCATTTCGTCATTTTTTTCAAATCCTCAAAAATGATGAAAAACGGCGCGCTATAGTATGCCGTACGATATGGGCTATAGCCCATGGTCCAAAATGATGAGAAACGAGGCTAACTTTTTTTTTCAAAATTTCAAAAACATGGGCTATAACCCATCGTTTTTGTCATTTCGTCATTTTTTTCAAATCCTCAAAAATGATGAAAAACGGCGCGCTATAGTATGCCGTACGATATGGGCTATAGCCCATGGTCCAAAATGATGAGAAACGAGGCTAACTTTTTTTTTTCAAATTTTCAAAAAACATGGGATATAACCCATCGTTTTTGTCATTTCGTCATTTTTTTCAAATCCTCAAAAATGATGAAAAACGGCGCGCTATAGTATGCCGTACGATATGGGCTATAGCCCATGGTCCAAAATTATGAGAAACGAGGCTAACTTTTTTTTCCCAAAATTTCAAAAACATGGGCTATAACCCATCGTTTTTGTCATTTCGTCATCTTTTTTCAAATCCTCAAAAATGATGAAAAACGGCGCGCTATAGTATGCCGTACGATATGGGCTATAGCCCATGGTCCAAAATGATGAGAAACGAGGCTAACTATTTTTTTCAAATTTTCAAAAAACATGGGCTATAACCCATCGTTTTTGTCATTTTGTCATTTTTTTCAAATCCTCAAAAATGATGAAAAACGGCGCGCTATAGTATGCCGTACGATATGGGCTATAGCCCATGGTCCAAAATGATGAGAAACGAGGCTAACTTTTTTTTCAAAATTTCAAAAACATGGGCTATAACCCATCGTTTTTGTCATTTCGTCATTTTTTTCAAATCCTCAAAAATGATGAAAAACGGCGCGCTATAGTATGCCGTACGATATGGGCTATAGCCCATGGTCCAAAATGATGAGAAACGAGGCTAACTTTTTTTTTCAAATTTTCAAAAAACATGGGCTATAACCCATCGTTTTTGTCATTTCGTCATTTTTTTCAAATCCTCAAAAATGATGAAAAACGGCGCGCTATAGTATGCCGTACGATATGGGCTATAGCCCATGGTCCAAAATGATGAGAAACGAGGCTAACTTTTTTTTCCAAAATTTCAAAAACATGGGCTATAACCCATCGTTTTTGTCATTTCGTCATTTTTTTCAAATCCTCAAAAATGATGAAAAACGGCGCGCTATAGTATGCCGTACGATATGGGCTATAGCCCATGGTCCAAAATGATGAGAAACGAGGCTAACTTTTTTTTTCAAAATTTCAAAAACATGGGCTATAACCCATCGTTTTTGTCATTTCGTAATTTTTTTCAAATCCTCAAAAATGATGAAAAACGGCGCGCTATAGTATGCCGTACGATATGGGCTATAGCCCATGGTCCAAAATGATGAGAAACGAGGCTAACTTTTTTTTTTTAAATTTCAAAAACATGGGCTATAACCCATCGTTTTTGTCATTTCGTCATTTTTTTCAAATCCTCAAAAATGATGAAAAATGGCGCGCTATAGTATGCCGTACGATATGGGCTATAGCCCATGGTCCAAAATGATGAGAAACGAGGCTAACTTTTTTTTTCAAAATTTAAAAAAACATGGGCTATAACCCATCGTTTTTGTCATTTTGTCATTTTTTTCAAATCCTCAAAAATGATGAAAAACGGCGCGCTATAGTATGCCGTACGATATGGGCTATAGCCCATGGTCCAAAATGATGAGAAACGAGGCAAACTTTTTTTTTCAAAATTTCAAAAACATGGGCTATAACCCATCGTTTTTGTCATTTCGTCATTTTTTTCAAATCCTCAAAAATGATGAAAAATGGCGCGCTATAGTATGCCGTACGATATGGGCTATAGCCCATGGTCCAAAATGATGAAAAACGAGGCTAACTTTTTTTTTCAAAATTTCAAAAAACATGGGCTATAACCCATCGTTTTTGTCATTTCGTCATTTTTTTCAAATCCTCAAAAATGATGAAAAATGGCGCGCTATAGTATGCCGTACGATATGGGCTATAGCCCATGGTCCAAAATGATGAGAAACGAGGCTAACTTTTTTTTTCAAATTTTCAAAAAACATGGGCTATAACCCATCGTTTTTGTCATTTCGTCATTTTTTTCAAATCCTCAAAAATGATGAAAAACGGCGCGCTATAGTATGCCGTACGATATGGGCTATAGCCCATGGTCCAAAATGATGAGAAACGAGGCTAACTTTTTTTTCCAAAATTTCAAAAACATGGGCTATAACCCATCGTTTTTGTCATTTCGTCATTTTTTTCAAATCCTCAAAAATGATGAAAAACGGCGCGCTATAGTATGCCGTACGATATGGGCTATAGCCCATGGTCCAAAATGATGAGAAACGAGGCTAACTTTTTTTTTCAAAATTTCAAAAACATGGGCTATAACCCATCGTTTTTGTCATTTCGTCATTTTTTTCAAATCCTCAAAAATGATGAAAAACGGCGCGCTATAGTATGCCGTACGATATGGGCTATAGCCCATGGTCCAAAATGATGAGAAACGAGGCTAACTTTTTTTTTTCAAAATTTCAAAAACATGGGCTATAACCCATCGTTTTTGTCATTTCGTCATTTTTTTCAAATCCTCAAAAATGATGAAAAATGGCGCGCTATAGTATGCCGTACGATATGGGCTATAGCCCATGGTCCAAAATGATGAGAAACGAGGCTAACTTTTTTTTTCAAAATTTAAAAAAACATGGGCTATAACCCATCGTTTTTGTCATTTTGTCATTTTTTTCAAATCCTCAAAAATGATGAAAAACGGCGCGCTATAGTATGCCGTACGATATGGGCTATAGCCCATGGTCCAAAATGATGAGAAACGAGGCTAACTTTTTTTTTCAAAATTTCAAAAACATGGGCTATAACCCATCGTTTTTGTCATTTCGTCATTTTTTTCAAATCCTCAAAAATGATGAAAAATGGCGCGCTATAGTATGCCGTACGATATGGGCTATAGCCCATGGTCCAAAATGATGAGAAACGAGGCTAACTTTTTTTTTCAAATTTTCAAAAAACATGGGCTATAACCCATCGTTTTTGTCATTTCGTCATTTTTTTCAAATCCTCAAAAATGATGAAAAACGGCGCGCTATAGTATGCCGTACGATATGGGCTATAGCCCATGGTCCAAAATGATGAGAAACGAGGCTAACTTTTTTTTTCAAAATTTCAAAAAACATGGGCTATAACCCATCGTTTTTGTCATTTCGTCATTTTTTTCAAATCCTCAAAAAATGATGAAAAACGGCGCGCTATAGTATGCCGTACGATATGGGCTATAGCCCATGGTCCAAAATGATGAGAAACGAGGCTAACTTTTTTTTTCAAAATTTCAAAAACATGGGCTATAACCCATCGTTTTTGTCATTTCGTCATTTTTTTCAAATCCTCAAAAATGATGAAAAATGGCGCGCTATAGTATGCCGTACGATATGGGCTATAGCCCATGGTCCAAAATGATGAGAAACGAGGCTAACTTTTTTTTTCAAAATTTCAAAAAACATGGGCTATAACCCATCGTTTTTGTCATTTTGTCATTTTTTTCAAATCCTCAAAAATGATGAAAAACGGCGCGCTATAGTATGCCGTACGATATGGGCTATAGCCCATGGTCCAAAATGATGAGAAACGAGGCTAACTTTTTTTTTCAAAATTTCAAAAACATGGGCTATAACCCATCGTTTTTGTCATTTCGTCATTTTTTTCAAATCCTCAAAAATGATGAAAAATGGCGCGCTATAGTATGCCGTACGATATGGGCTATAGCCCATGGTCCAAAATGATGAGAAACGAGGCTAACTTTTTTTTTCAAATTTTCAAAAAACATGGGCTATAACCCATCGTTTTTGTCATTTCGTCATTTTTTTCAAATCCTCAAAAATGATGAAAAACGGCGCGCTATAGTATGCCGTACGATATGGGCTATAGCCCATGGTCCAAAATGATGAGAAACGAGGATAACTTTTTTTCCAAAATTTCAAAAACATGGGCTATAACCCATCGTTTTTGTCATTTCGTCATTTTTTTCAAATCCTCAAAAATGATGAAAAACGGCGCGCTATAGTATGCCGTACGATATGGGCTATAGCCCATGGTCCAAAATGATGAGAAACGAGGCTAACTTTTTTTTTCAAAATTTCAAAAAACATGGGCTATAACCCATCGTTTTTGTCATTTTGTCATTTTTTTCAAATCCTCAAAAATGATGAAAAACGGCGCGCTATAGTATGCCGTACGATATGGGCTATAGCCCATGGTCCAAAATGATGAGAAACGAGGCTAACTTTTTTTTCAAAATTTCAAAAACATGGGCTATAACCCATCGTTTTTGTCATTTCGTCATTTTTTTCAAATCCTCAAAAATGATGAAAAACGGCGCGCTATAGTATGCCGTACGATATGGGCTATAGCCCATGGTCCAAAATGATGAGAAACGAGGCTAACTTTTTTTTTCAAATTTTCAAAAAACATGGGCTATAACCCATCGTTTTTGTCATTTCGTCATTTTTTTCAAATCCTCAAAAATGATGAAAAACGGCGCGCTATAGTATGCCGTACGATATGGGCTATAGCCCATGGTCCAAAATGATGAGAAACGAGGCTAACTTTTTTTTCCAAAATTTCAAAAACATGGGCTATAACCCATCGTTTTTGTCATTTCGTAATTTTTTTCAAATCCTCAAAAATGATGAAAAACGGCGCGCTATAGTATTCCGTACGATATGGGCTATAGCCCATGGTCCAAAATGATGAGAAACGAGGCTAACTTTTTTTTTCAAAATTTCAAAAACATGGGCTATAACCCATCGTTTTTGTCATTTCGTAATTTTTTTCAAATCCTCAAAAATGATGAAAAACGGCGCGCTATAGTATGCCGTACGATATGGGCTATAGCCCATGGTCCAAAATGATGAGAAACGAGGCTAACTTTTTTTTTTCCAAAATTTCAAAAACATGGGCTATAACCCATCGTTTTTGTCATTTCGTAATTTTTTTCAAATCCTCAAAAATGATGAAAAATGGCGCGCTATAGTATGCCGTACGATATGGGCTATAGCCCATGGTCCAAAATGATGAGAAACGAGGCTAACTTTTTTTTTCAAAATTTCAAAAAACATGGGCTATAACCCATCGTTTTTGTCATTTTGTCATTTTTTTCAAATCCTCAAAAATGATGAAAAACGGCGCGCTATAGTATGCCGTACGATATGGGCTATAGCCCATGGTCCAAAATGATGAGAAACGAGGCTATTTTTTTTCTTCCAAAATTTCAAAAACATGGGCTATAACCCATCGTTTTTGTCATTTCGTCATTTTTTTCAAATCCTCAAAAATGATGAAAAATGGCGCGCTATAGTATGCCGTACGATATGGGCTATAGCCCATGGTCCAAAATGATGAGAAACGAGGCTAACTTTTTTTTTCAAAATTTCAAAAAACATGGGCTATAACCCATCGTTTTTGTCATTTCGTCATTTTTTTCAAATCCTCAAAAATGATGAAAAACGGCGCGCTATAGTATGCCGTACGATATGGGCTATAGCCCATGGTCCAAAATGATGAGAAACGAGGATAACTTTTTTTCCAAAATTTCAAAAACATGGGCTATAACCCATCGTTTTTGTCATTTCGTAATTTTTTTCAAATCCTCAAAAATGATGAAAAACGGCGCGCTATAGTATGCCGTACGATATGGGCTATAGCCCATGGTCCAAAATGATGAGAAACGAGGCTAACTTTTTTTTTCAAAATTTCAAAAAACATGGGCTATAACCCATCGTTTTTGTCATTTTGTCATTTTTTTCAAATCCTCAAAAATGATGAAAAACGGCGCGCTATAGTATGCCGTACGATATGGGCTATAGCCCATGGTCCAAAATGATGAGAAACGAGGCTAACTTTTTTTTCAAATTTTCAAAAAACATGGGCTATAACCCATCGTTTTTGTCATTTCGTCATTTTTTTCAAATCCTCAAAAATGATGAAAAACGGCGCGCTATAGTATGCCGTACGATATGGGCTATAGCCCATGGTCCAAAATGATGAGAAACGAGGCTAACTTTTTTTCCAAAATTTCAAAAACATGGGCTATAACCCATCGTTTTTGTCATTTCGTCATTTTTTTCAAATCCTCAAAAATGATGAAAAACGGCGCGCTATAGTATGCCGTACGATATGGGCTATAGCCCATGGTCCAAAATGATGAGAAACGAGGCTAACTTTTTTTTTCAAAATTTCAAAAACATGGGCTATAACCCATCGTTTTTGTCATTTCGTAATTTTTTTCAAATCCTCAAAAATGATGAAAAACGGCGCGCTATAGTATGCCGTACGATATGGGCTATAGCCCATGGTCCAAAATGATGAGAAACGAGGCTAACTTTTTTTTTTCAAAATTTCAAAAACATGGGCTATAACCCATCGTTTTTGTCATTTCGTCATTTTTTTCAAATCCTCAAAAATGATGAAAAATGGCGCGCTATAGTATGCCGTACGATATGGGCTATAGCCCATGGTCCAAAATGATGAGAAACGAGGCTAACTTTTTTTTTCAAAATTTAAAAAAACATGGGCTATAACCCATCGTTTTTGTCATTTTGTCATTTTTTTCAAATCCTCAAAAATGATGAAAAACGGCGCGCTATAGTATGCCGTACGATATGGGCTATAGCCCATGGTCCAAAATGATGAGAAACGAGGCTAACTTTTTTATTCAAAATTTCAAAAACATGGGCTATAACCCATCGTTTTTGTCATTTCGTCATTTTTTTCAAATCCTCAAAAATGATGAAAAATGGCGCGCTATAGTATAACGTACGATATGGGCTATAGCCCATGGTCCAAAATGATGAGAAACGAGGCTAACTTTTTTTTTCAAATTTTCAAAAAACATGGGCTATAACCCATCGTTTTTGTCATTTCGTCATTTTTTTCAAATCCTCAAAAATGATGAAAAACGGCGCGCTATAGTATGCCGTACGATATGGGCTATAGCCCATGGTCCAAAATGATGAGAAACGAGGCTAACTTTTTTTTTCAAAATTTCAAAAAACATGGGCTATAACCCATCGTTTTTGTCATTTTGTCATTTTTTTCAAATCCTCAAAAATGATGAAAAACGGCGCGCTATAGTATGCCGTACGATATGGGCTATAGCCCATGGTCCAAAATGATGAGAAACGAGGCTAACTTTTTTTTTCAAAATTTCAAAAACATGGGCTATAACCCATCGTTTTTGTCATTTCGTCATTTTTTTCAAATCCTCAAAAATGATGAAAAATGGCGCGCTATAGTATGCCGTACGATATGGGCTATAGCCCATGGTCCAAAATGATGAGAAACGAGGCTAACTTTTTTTTTCAAAATTTCAAAAAACATGGGCTATAACCCATCGTTTTTGTCATTTTGTCATTTTTTTCAAATCCTCAAAAATGATGAAAAACGGCGCGCTATAGTATGCCGTACGATATGGGCTATAGCCCATGGTCCAAAATGATGAGAAACGAGACTAACTTTTTTTTTCAAAATTTAAAAAACATGGGCTATAACCCATCGTTTTTGTCATTTCGTCATTTTTTTCAAATCCTCAAAAATGATGAAAAATGGCGCGCTATAGTATGCCGTACGATATGGGCTATAGCCCATGGTCCAAAATGATGAGAAACGAGGCTAACTTTTTTTTTCAAATTTTCAAAAAACATGGGCTATAACCCATCGTTTTTGTCATTTCGTCATTTTTTTCAAATCCTCAAAAATGATGAAAAACGGAGCGCTATAGTATGCCGTACGATATGGGCTATAGCCCATGGTCCAAAATGATGAGAAACGAGGATAACTTTTTTTCCAAAATTTCAAAAACATGGGCTATAACCCATCGTTTTTGTCATTTCGTCATTTTTTTCAAATCCTCAAAAATGATGAAAAACGGCGCGCTATAGTATGCCGTACGATATGGGCTATAGCCCATGGTCCAAAATGATGAGAAACGAGGCTAACTTTTTTTTTCAAAATTTCAAAAAACATGGGCTATAACCCATCGTTTTTGTCATTTTGTCATTTTTTTCAAATCCTCAAAAATGATGAAAAACGGCGCGCTATAGTATGCCGTACGATATGGGCTATAGCCCATGGTCCAAAATGATGAGAAACGAGGCTAACTTTTTTTTCAAAATTTCAAAAACATGGGCTATAACCCATCGTTTTTGTCATTTCGTCATTTTTTTCAAATCCTCAAAAATGATGAAAAACGGCGCGCTATAGTATGCCGTACGATATGGGCTATAGCCCATGGTCCAAAATGATGAGAAACGAGGCTAACTTTTTTTTTCAAATTTTCAAAAAACATGGGCTATAACCCATCGTTTTTGTCATTTCGTCATTTTTTTCAAATCCTCAAAAATGATGAAAAACGGCGCGCTATAGTATGCCGTACGATATGGGCTATAGCCCATGGTCCAAAATGATGAGAAACGAGGCTAACTTTTTTTTCCAAAATTTCAAAAACATGGGCTATAACCCATCGTTTTTGTCATTTCGTAATTTTTTTCAAATCCTCAAAAATGATGAAAAACGGCGCGCTATAGTATTCCGTACGATATGGGCTATAGCCCATGGTCCAAAATGATGAGAAACGAGGCTAACTTTTTTTTTCAAAATTTCAAAAACATGGGCTATAACCCATCGTTTTTGTCATTTCGTAATTTTTTTCAAATCCTCAAAAATGATGAAAAACGGCGCGCTATAGTATGCCGTACGATATGGGCTATAGCCCATGGTCCAAAATGATGAGAAACGAGGCTAACTTTTTTTTTTCAAAATTTCAAAAACATGGGCTATAACCCATCGTTTTTGTCATTTCGTAATTTTTTTCAAATCCTCAAAAATGATGAAAAATGGCGCGCTATAGTATGCCGTACGATATGGGCTATAGCCCATGGTCCAAAATGATGAGAAACGAGGCTAACTTTTTTTTTCAAAATTTCAAAAAACATGGGCTATAACCCATCGTTTTTGTCATTTTGTCATTTTTTTCAAATCCTCAAAAATGATGAAAAACGGCGCGCTATAGTATGCCGTACGATATGGGCTATAGCCCATGGTCCAAAATGATGAGAAACGAGGCTATTTTTTTTTTCCAAAATTTCAAAAACATGGGCTATAACCCATCGTTTTTGTCATTTCGTCATTTTTTTCAAATCCTCAAAAATGATGAAAATGGCGCGCTATAGTATGCCGTACGATATGGGCTATAGCCCATGGTCCAAAATGATGAGAAACGAGGCTAACTTTTTTTTTCAAAATTTCAAAAAACATGGGCTATAACCCATCGTTTTTGTCATTTCGTCATTTTTTTCAAATCCTCAAAAATGATGAAAAACGGCGCGCTATAGTATGCCGTACGATATGGGCTATAGCCCATGGTCCAAAATGATGAGAAACGAGGATAACTTTTTTTCCAAAATTTCAAAAACATGGGCTATAACCCATCGTTTTTGTCATTTCGTAATTTTTTTCAAATCCTCAAAAATGATGAAAAACGGCGCGCTATAGTATGCCGTACGATATGGGCTATAGCCCATGGTCCAAAATGATGAGAAACGAGGCTAACTTTTTTTTCAAAATTTCAAAAACATGGGCTATAACCCATCGTTTTTGTCATTTCGTCATCTTTTTTCAAATCCTCAAAAATGATGAAAAACGGCGCGCTATAGTATGCCGTACGATATGGGCTATAGCCCATGGTCCAAAATGATGAGAAACGAGGCTAATTTTTTTTTTCAAAATTTCAAAAAACATGGGCTATAACCCATCGTTTTTGTCATTTCGTCATTTTTTTCAAATCCTCAAAAATGATGAAAAACGGCGCGCTATAGTATGCCGTACGATATGGGCTATAGCCCATGGTCCAAAATGATGAGAAACGAGGCTAACTTTTTTTTTCAAAATTTCAAAAACATGGGCTATAACCCATCGTTTTTGTCATTTCGTCATTTTTTTCAAATCCTCAAAAATGATGAAAAATGGCGCGCTATAGTATGCCGTACGATATGGGCTATAGCCCATGGTCCAAAATGATGAGAAACGAGGCTAACTTTTTTTTTCAAAATTTCAAAAAACATGGGCTATAACCCATCGTTTTTGTCATTTTGTCATTTTTTTCAAATCCTCAAAAATGATGAAAAACGGCGCGCTATAGTATGCCGTACGACAGGGCTATTCAACTGGCGGCCCGCGGGCCAAATGCCGCCCGCGACCCCCCCTTTTTATTTTTTTAAACACTGAATAAAAACTAAGCTATGATGACTAAAACAAAGTCTAAATATGTTCACAGTTTCGACGACAAACAAACACACATATTTGGAGATCCAGTTTATGTTTGGTTGCATTCGGGTGTTGCGCTCTGAAAATAGCAGATCTGCTATTTTCAGCATGCAACCAAGTGTAAAACCCTGTCAACACCTGCCAAAAGCCAGGTTTTGTGGACAAAATCAACTTGACTAAAACTACACAAAAACATTTCAGATAATTAAAATATGACTACAACTAAATCAAAATTGCGATCAAAATGAACGGTGTATGAATGTGTGTGTGAATGTAATCCATGAATGTAAAACACCTTACATAAATGTGCTAAATGCACCACTTACCATTGTGAGTTGAACTGAGGTCACGTGATCACTCACTATGTCAAAGACAGTACTGTGCGATGGGAGTACGACCTACATCAGCTGAAGTCTGTTTTACTTTACGACCTCCACAAAACAAAACAAACAGAATGTGATCTGCTCTGGAGGGACTTGGCAGCAGAGGCCAGAGGCAGAGGGACTACGTGTGGGGTTGGCCGTTCTCCAACAGGAGCCGAGGATATCTCTGGAATTGCATGCAGCGGTGGACAGAAAGAAACTGTTGATGTCGACAGCGAAGTTTGATTTAGCTTTAGTCTTTTTATAGTCTTTTTGAATAAAATAAAAAGTTTTAGTCATAGACTACTTGAGTCATCTGAAATGTTTTAGTTTTAGCCTAGTTTTAGTCGACTAAATGCCATGAGATTTTAGTCAACTGAATCTACAGTTGATTTTGTCGACCATATATTATTTTGGCAGGCCTTGATCTTATCCTAATGACAATTTTACACTAGCTTGGTTGCATGCTGAAACGCATCGCAGTGCCACGCGTTGTGAGCTTTATTTTACTTTATTTGTAGCAACCAAACATGAAATGACTTATTTTAGTTTATACTGGATCTCTTCTCCACTAGTCCCTCCATAACATTTTCGTCTAGTTTTTATTTGTTGACGAAATTATCATACTTACAACCCCCTGGAAATTCCCTTAAGAACCCTGAGGTGCAGACCACTGCTGTAAAAAGGACCATTTGGAACCCCCTCTCAAGGAACCCTGACGGTCCATTGGATTGGACCCCCATTCAAGAACTCCTGTAATTTAACTCAAAGCAGTGAGACTTTCGGTTCTGCACGCAAGTCGCATTAATGTCATTTCCTTTCACTCCATTTCACATTTCACACTGAAATGACAGGGACTATATATTAATTAGGACCTATTTCATGCTTGGTTGTACTCCGGTAATAGTGAACATTGCCTGAAGCTGAGTGATGTATTTTCAAACATCTTTGGTAACATCAATGGCCGTTTCTATCAGCCACTATGAATGAAGCGCTGTGTAATGATTCTCTGTTGGCAGCAGGATCACAGACTGACACTGTCCACTGTCCAGCATATTTACTTGAACTTGAGTACTGCAATGAAATACATTTTCTTTTTGTAGCTTGTCAGGCAGAAACCTCTTCTCTCTCCATATTTTAGAATTTTTATGTTTTTTCGTAAATCAACACCCTAGTTGGTCACACTACACTACAGGATCACACAGAAGCATCAAATGTAGCAGATCCACAAGCTTGAAACACATGCTTTTGAATTATGAACAGCAACAGTTCATGGACATATAACGATCACAGCACAATATATGGTGAAGTATAATGCAGATGACAACAACCACTGATCTTGTGAAAAATTCAAACGTGATATTCAAACGTTTATTTCATGACTTTGGATTACTAGATTTTGAAAAATAGATTTACTTTTGGGATGACATTTTTTAATTCTTGACTCATTTGAGACATTGAAAGGATCTTTACGTTGCGGGACTTAAGAAATCTTGATTGTTCAAATGAATTGAATTAATATTTTGGTAGATCAAGTTGGGGTGGGGAGGCCCACCACGTGGTTCTCAAACTGCACATGATTTTGGGAGGTCTCCAGATGACAGGACTTTAAGGACCTTTTTAATACAAAAAATAATTATGTCAAATATGATTATTTTGGGGATCATGGCCTGAAAAATATCTAAAGTATTGAAAGATTATACCAGTATGAATGTCATTGATTGCCAGGAGTTATATTATTTGAAATATATTTTATTTTACACAGTGTGATGCAGGTCCTGTCAGGTCCCGAGACCATGGACTATAGCTATTTGGACTATAGTGATTTTAGTCTTTTTTTTAAATCCTCGTTTTTCATCATTTATAGCCCATGGCCTTGGACGGCATACTATAGCATGCCGTTTTTCATCATTTTTGAGGATTAAAAAAAAAGACGGAAATTGCTCCGAGACCATGGACTATAGCCGATGGTCTCGGAGCGATTTCCGTCTTTTATTAAAATCCTCGTTTTCATCATTTATAGCCCATGACCTCGGACGGCATACTATAGCATGGCGTTTTTCATCATTTTTGAGGATTTGAAAACAAGATGAAAATCACTCCGAGACCATGGACTATAGCATGTCGTTTTTTCATGATTTTCTTTTTTTTTATCCTCCAAAATCATGAAAAATGACAGACTATAGTCTGTCTTCCGAAACCATGAACTATAGCATGTCGTTATTTCATCATTTTCATTTTTTTAATCATTTTTTTAATGCTATAGGGTGCATTTTTCACGATTTCGGAGGATTTGAAAAAAAGGTGAAAATAACGTAAAGGTGACAGGCCATGTCCATTGGTATTCAATTGGCGACTCGCGGAGCGCCCCCCTTGTGGCCCTTTTTATTATTATTCTGGGAATAATAAGAGGGCTAATGAAAGTTACAGGTATGGTGTGTGCGATATGATGGCATTTTTTACTGTTGAAAGAAATGTAAATTGATGTGATTGCTGTTGGACCTGTAAATTACAACAAAACAAACTAAGGCGCTGGTTGTGGTACTTCCTGGTTTACCAGAACGAGGTTCAACTCCCTGCGGTGCCCTGCTCAATTTGTTGTATTTAAATGGTTTATTTTTATATTGAACGATGGGTTATAGCCCATCGTTTTTTGAATTTTAGAATTTCTTTTTTATCCTCATTTTTCATCATTTTGGACCATGGGCTATAGCCCATATCGTACGGCATACTATAGCACGCCGTTTTTCATCATTTTTGAGGATTTGAAAAAAATGAAAAAATGAAAAAAACGATGGGTTATAGCCCATGTTTTTTGAAATTTTGAAAAAAAAAGTTATCCTTGTTTCTCATCATTTTGGACCATTGGCTATAGCCCATATCGTACGGCATACTATAGCACGCTGTTTTTCATCATTTTTGATGATTTGACAATATATTGTACGATATGGGCTATTAGACGAGCGTCTAAAAATTGGATAAAAAACGTCTAAAAATAGACGTCTAAAATAGACGTCTTTGCAGATGTTTTTCATCCCATTTTTAGACGCACGTCAAAATGGTGTGTGTGTGTGTGTGTGTGTGTGTGTGTGTGTTTGTGTGTGCGTGCGTGTGCGCGTGCGTGTGCGCGTGTGGGTGTGCATGTGTGTGTGTGTGTGTCACAGGGGTCCATTCATAGAATAGTGTGAATGTCACATGCATGTACCAAGGGCCGAATCTATACCATATGGGCAGTTTCGGTACGTGCTAAGGGTCCCTTGGGCAATTTTTTAGCTTTTAGCTAATCCGAATTAAATAAATTATGTCTAGAAAAATAAATATGTATGTAAAGCAGCAACAATGTGCTAGATTGGCTGTTGTTCAAGGTGGGTGGGCCCATAGAGTTATAAAGGATAGAGTGAGAACTGGGAGCGACAGACCCACGCCCTGCTGTTCATTTCAATGGAAGTTTCTCAGTGGCGATTTGAAGCACCCGGAAGAACGCTCTACTTCCACATTCTTGGTGTCCAAAATGCGGAAGTGCTCTAATGTTAAACCCCAGCTGCACGGGGGATTCCTCCTGCTAAATACACGGGCCCGCCTGCAGCCAAGCGCTTCAATGTTGGCCAGTCTTTCTGGGGGCTTGGGTGGGCCCATTGAGCCGCATGTAACTCTGCTGGCCGAGAAATCAAAAATAGTTTCTCTTTTGATTAGCAATTATTGTCTATTGATCAATCCAAATATGTTCCTCTTTGATTTACTTTGTACGGTGAAACAGCTCTCAAAGTCACTCAGAAACAAACTTTTACTTTTACTCCACTACATTTATTTGAAAACTTGAGTTACTAGTTACTTTGTAGATTTGTATTATTATTACAAACATATACCACTTCAGTCCTATGCATTTATTTCATTTGAAAATAGCCGATCTGCTATTTTCAACAAGGTTTCTGTGCATTTGAAATGTGAAATGGGGCATTCTGCATAATGAGTACTTTATACTTTTGGTACTTTAAGTACATTTTTATACCGTTACTTGTACGCTTTTACTCAAGTAAATTCGGAATTAGAGTTTTACTTGTAAAAGTAGTATTTAACAGAATAGTTCTCCCACTATTTCTTCCGGTATTGATACTTTTAAGTAAAACATGTGAGTACTTTTTCCACCACTGGTGTTGGAGTGAGCATGGCATGCCAGCTAGAGAGAGGCTATAATAGAAACAGGCTGATCTCAGCAGTGTTTTGGGTCTCACCTGATAAGACCTTCCTGCCTGCCAGACCGCCATACACACACACACACACACACACAGCCCTGTGAGGAAACACTTTACGACATGTCAGATGTCACACATTGTCATGACATGTCACAATCTGTCTGGATGCACTCATCTGTGTATCCTGCGCTATAAACTGAACACAAACAAACAGACACTAGCTTCCTTATTGCTCTTGTCCTGCATCTCGGCATATCATTGATCCTATGGAGCTTGTATCCGCTGTCTGGCTTGTATTACTGTAGTCATTACACGCAGGGGTGTCCACAATTTATTTTTTAACTTGAGAGCTACTTTCACAATGACTAGCTCAACAAGATCTAACCACAAAATATTATCCCATTGCTAAAAAATAGTTTCCATTGTATCTGAGGGTCTTTGGAATAGTGGTACTGGCCTTAAATTTAAGAGAAACACACTCAGAATGGGAAATAGAGGGTAACTTTCTAATGCTACTGATGTTTGTGCACAACACAAGTATTGCATTGTGGGTTTGAGGCTGACAGGCCCTTTTTGATGTCACTCAGGATCTTTGTTCTATACTCTCACCTATTGGGTTGTCCCGTGTGGGTCATGACCAAAAGAATAAGGTCGTAAATACAAGCGGCCAAAATGAGTTTTCTCAGAAGGGTGGCTGGCTCCCTTAGAGATAGGGTGAGAAGTTCAGTCACGGGAGAGAGACTCGGAGTAGAGTCGCTGCTTCTTCGCCTGGAAAGGAGCCAGCTTAGGTGGTCCGAGCATCTGGTTAGGATGCCTCTCGGGCGTCTCCCTAGGGAGGTCCTCGAGGCACGTCACACTCGGAGGAGATCCAGGGGCAGACCAAGGTGCAGTTGGAGGAAACACATCAACTCACTGGCATTGGAACGTCTCGGGATCCCCCAGGAGGATGTCAGTAATGTTGCTCTGGAGAGGGAAGTCTGGAACACTCTGGTGGAGTTGTTGCTCCAGCGACCTGACTACGGATAAGCATTTGAAGATGGATGGATGGACTCAGGATCTACCTTATGGGCACCCCTGCACTACAGTAATACAAGACAGACATGGCGATAACCCCTGATTATACGATACCATAGTGTAGAATCAGGGTTTATCGCCATGTTGGCTCGTGGTGGAAGTTTTTGGTCCAATTTTTTTTTTTACCACGGACATACAAAATGAGTGGACAATAATATTACCAGAAACACAAAGAGCTAGCCTCGACCATAACGGGTCTGTAAAGAGTCAAGAGTGTTCAAATTATTTGGTTCCATTTCAGAACCAGTAAGTACAAGTTGGACTCCTATGCCATGTGTCGTATAGTAAATCAGTGTCATACATATTTTGAGGAAAACCTGGGAACTTGCTGATGGGGACTGCATGCTGATGTAGATGAATTGAGTAGGATGGTTATGTGAGTGATTGATTTTGAAAGACACTGGCCAGTCTGGCCTATATACTGAGCTGAGCTACTGGTAGGTAGGCCTATCATATTAAAGGTTGGAACTTGGAACAGTTTCAACTGGGCCCAAAATATGATGATGTAGGTGAGAGGTCAGTGTGTGTGTGTGTGTGTGTGTGTGTGTGTGTGTGTGTGTGTGTGTGTGTGTGCGCACACACACACACACACACTACTATACTACATAATACTGGAATTCTCTGAAATTCTTCCGATATTATATGCCTTCTAAATCAGGAGTTTGCACATTCAAGATGTGGAACAATAGCAGACTCGTGTGCTGCGAGCTTGTAAATCTGCTATTTCTGAAAAGCCAACGCTAAAATCTAAAATGACACTGATGCTTTCCCGGTTTTAATGGGTTAATGTATATTTATGTCACAACCCATAAAAATGTGTCAGAGACCCAAAAGAATGACTCCCGACCCGTTGAACTACTGCTGTAGACAGAGATGTCCCATATACGTCTGGCAGGGTGACACTACTGTCACCCTGTCACACAGCGTGGTCACACAGCGTGGTCACACGGTCACACCTACGCTCGAGGTGTCAGCTGAGTGCTTTTATTGAAGGGCCGTGGCACTATTCACGTGGTCAATCAATGCAAGGCACTGGTGGAACAAGTAGTACTCAAGCATTCTTTTAGACATGATGCCTCGTGAATACAATCTTCCACCGTAATCTGAAGATTTATACCTCTTTAGACTCAACCACCTTAAAGCCTGTATAGCTCTTGCCCTGTAGCCTTGATGGTTATACAGCATGCTATGTAGACAGATGGCAGATTCATTTGTGGAACTGGCAAGCTACAGTGTGCATATTCAATGTACAGATTATTATATGATTGGTTCTTGGTTTATATGATCCTATAGACTATTTATATTAAGCAAGGTAAACATGAGATAATACAGGGGTTCTCAACCCGTGGGTCGCGACTCCTCGGGGGGGTCCCCAAATTATTTACAAAAATATATATAATATAATTTGCAACTGAATGGCTGGAAAATGGGAATAAAGAGTTAACTTTACATAGTACGTGAATAAAGAGTTAACTTTACATAGTACGTGAATAAAGAGTTAACTTTACATAGTACGTGAATAAAGAGTTAACTTTACATAGTACGTGAATAAAGAGTTAACTTTACATAGTACGTGGTGCATGCATAAACCTTCCTCCAGAAACCAGATTATGTCTGGTTTCAGTATTCATTTATGATATATTTTCTCTATTATAAAGGTTATTTTTGCAGTCAGTTTGTATTGGTGGTGGTGGGGGGTCGGGGGGGGTCCCCAGCCCAAAACGTTGAGAACCCCTGAGGTAATACATCAGCACTACCTCGTGTTTACCTTATGCTTTATGTGAGTCGCTCTGGATTAAGAGCTGAATCTGCTGAATCTAAATGCCTAAATTGTATAAGTAAAATAAAGTAAATAAGTAAATAAATCTGTAATGAATAGAGATAAGATAACAGTGAATAACTATCAGTACTTATTGTAGCTACTAACCCCCTGTAATCCCCTCGTGGACCCCTGGGGATCCTCAGTAACCAGTAGAAATACCACTATATAAAAATATGGCCTGTATTGAAAAGTTTACTTGAGTGAAAGTATGGCAAAGTGGCATGTTATGCATGTTCTGTAATAATTTTCAGAATCTACAATTCACTAAACTAAAACATCTCTAGTGTGTGTGTGTGTGTGTGTGTGTGTGTGTGTGTGTGTGTGTGTGTGTGTGTGTGTGTGTGTTTGAGATAATAGATATGGGAGGAAACAGTTTCCTGCTTGCTGTGATACTCAGTGTGGTTGGTGGTATCAGAGCTGCTGTCTGGACCTTCTGGATGGCAAGTATTTCTACTCAAATACTGTACTCGTCTGTCGGGAAGAAACCTCTCATACTGTACTAGTCTGTCTGGCAGAAACCTCTCATCTCCATAAATACTGTACTAGTCTGTCTGGCAGAAACCTCTCATCTCCATATATATATATTTTGCCCCATAAATCAATGATTCATCACAAGTAGCAGATATATAATTCACACTTTGAGCTTGTAGATTTGCTACTTTTGCCGTTTTTGAGTTTGAGTCCTGAGTTTTGGACATAATGAGGTTTTACTGCATTCCATCGCAAACTGTCGAGGCTGTAGTTACTTTTCTGATTTGGTTTATACTTTTACAAAATATTCACTAGCCAATCATGCCCAGCTGTTTATTTTATACCCGACAACAACAATATTTAACTGAACCCGGCCGTCGCCAAAACCTCCTGAGCTGGCCTCTACAGCCAGCTTGGAAAACCCCTTCCGTTTCCCTTCCCCAAAACTTGGCTATAGCTAATGTGACCATTGTGTACATCCTAGTCGCACATCCTAGTCTAGCACTATGTGGACTCGTGCAATATGGCACTGGACTTTTTCTTCCTGCTCATATCCTTATTTATTTATTTATTTAAATGACTATACTGCTCAGCCCATATCTGCTTTTACTACTGTACTTATTAATGTATCCTCCATACTGACATGTTTGCACTATTGGTGAGATGTGTATTTTCGCTGTAGTATACTTGTACTGTACATTGACAATAAAATGTAATCTCATCTCATTTAAAAATAATAAAATATTTTAGTATTGAACCCCCAACATCGCCGCATTGTTCAATACACCTCAATCTGAGCCTCAATTCATGAAAAATGCCTCTAAAGATGGCCGCTCCCATAGCATTGTGCAGTCGGCCACCGTGCTACAGACAAAACACAGCAAGCTGAGCGTTGCCTATAGCGACCGGGAGCAGTGCTTTATGGTAAATATTAGCGAGACGATTATGGATGAACAAACACATGTTAAAGGCGTTCTTTAATTGCGAAAATCAAGAAAATCAAGAAAAACACATAAAAAGTGTTCCTGGCGGTGGATGAGTTAAAATGTGTAATCGTCTCTGTCGGGTGCAAAAGTAGCAGTTCTACAAGCTTGAAGTGCAGTGTTTCGAGCTTGCATATTTGCTACGTTTGATGCTTTTATGTGACACTGTAGTATCAAGTGGGGCGTTAATTTTCTGAGGGAGAGGGAGAGGGTATAATCACTGGCACATTGTGGCTAGGGTTGCCACCCATCCCTTAAAATACAGAATTGTCCCTTATTTGAGAATTAAATGATGCGTCCCTTATTGAACCAATAAGGAACGCAGTTTGTTCCTTATTTTCCTAAATAGCCCTACACGTCAACACTGAATTTAACAATAATGAACAAAACAAAACACAGGAAATATTAAAGTCAGCACAATTGTTCTAGCGGGAGGCACATAAAGTAGCCTAAACCAGTGGTTCCCAAAGTGAGGTCCGGGGACCCCCAGGGGTCCTTGAGGGAGTTCCAGGGAGTCCCCAGCTAAATTATAGTTTGTAACCAAATGGACCCTTATGGGTCTGTAACTCTGAGAGTGTACAAATGGAACCAAATGGACCATCAGAGTTAAATTAACATTGATTTTACAATATGAATTGGGGGTTCCAGAGATAGAAATGCCATTAAATGGGGGTCCGTATACTAATGCATGTCAAACTGGTACTTGAAATTAAATGGGTTGAGAATCACTGATATAGTAACATACGTTCTTCTTGAGAAACACTGATATAGTAACATACAATCTTCAGAAAACTGTTTAGGATTTAGAAGACAATATTGTAGAATCGGCCTCAAGTCTTAATGGGTTATGTAAATAGTACTTCTTCCAAGCCCTGCTCATTCATAAAGTGTGAGCAGTGAAGAAGAGAGAGAGAGGCACTCCCACCATGTGTCACACATGTCCGTCCGTCCGTCTCTCTCTTCCTCTTTCTGCTTAATTATAGATGGAGCAGAAGAAGCTTCTATAGAAGCCTGGACCATGTCACAAGAGATGAACATGCATGTGCGTGCGCACGCACGCACGCACGCACACGCACACACACACACACACACACACACACACACACACACACACACACACACACACACACGTTAGTCATGCGAAACCAACAGACTGTGCTGTTAAGACCTGAGGGCTGAGGCAGATTCTACAAATGTTTTGTGAAAAACGTTTCTATATCAGTCTATTCCAGGACCCCCCATGAAGCAAAGATTTGGGTTGAAAATGTGTGCTTTAAAAAATATATATACACAAATGTTCACTCGCTCCCTGCCATCTTATTGATCTGTCGGAGTTGAGAGTTTGCACGCCTGGAAACATTGATCGTGCTTGGTCTTAAGAAAAAGAAAGAAAACTCTCCCACTTATGCCGCAATTAGGGTTGCCACCTTTGAGATCTTGAAATAAGGGACACTCTTTACGCCTGCAGGCGTGTGCGGCAAGGCCGGCAATAAGTAATAAGTTGACGCAATACGTTGAAGCAATACGTTGAAGCAATTCCATATGTTGATGCTTCCTCTTCGATGTCTCCCTTTTGACTGACCATTTAAACTCTAGACGGGCCTGCCCCAAAAGTTATTAGTGTAGCAACGCCCGGCAGCGAAGACTACAGTTTTCGACAGGCCCGAAGATTAAGGCCCGGCCCTCATCAAACCCTGTACACAAGGCAGAAAAGCACCTCAAAACTGCGCTTAAAGTGCCATACTTGAGTAAATGTACACCACTGGAGATTCCGCAGATGACAGGCAGGGTGCAGTGGGTTCCTCTTTGAAAACACTTATGAGCGTGTGTGTGTGTGTGTGTGTGTGTGTGTGTGTGTGTGTGTGTGTGTGTGTGTGTGTGTGTGTGTGTGTGTGTGTGTGTGTGTGTGTGTGTGTGTGTGTGTGTGTGTGTGTGTGTGTGTGTGTGTGTGTGTGTGTGTGTGTGTGTGTGTGTAAGACTTGATGTGATTTTGATCGCAGCATCAACCGGGTCATAAAAATGCTTTCCTCTTAATCTGTTTAGGATTTACGATGCAGAAAGATATGTCGATGACATGCAGAGATGAAACCCCTCTGACGCGGTTATCAATTAGGAGTTTAATAATCACAACAAGGCATCTTTTAACTGAGCTGATGGACTTTGATCCACTCTGAATGACATGTTATCTCATCTCTGTCGGGTGGAAACCGCGTGTGTTCAAAACGCTTATGCTCTTCAGGAAATGGAGGAGAAAAAATAAGTTGTGTTCCAATCAGTCTTCATTTCGTCGACAAAAATTATGACGAAAAATGTTCGTCGACTACCTTTCTTCACTGACAAAAAACTATATAAAAACTAAGCTATGATGAGTAAAACTATGACTAAACTACTATACTGACAATTGTGTAAAATAAAAACTGACTAGTGGAGAAGAGATCCAGTCAAACTAAAAAGTATTTTATAGTTGCTTTGTTGTCTCTGAAAATAGCAGATCTACATGTTCACAAACATTGTGAGCATACAGCACTCAGGCATTTCAATGTCATCAATCGACTAAATCAACTATAGATTTACTCAAATCTTTATGGTATTTAGTCAACTAAAACTAGACTAAAACCAAAACATTTCACATAACTAAAATATGACCATCAAAAGACAAACCAGAATGTGTTGTCAAAATCAACACAGCCACAGACAGGATCTATTTAAAACAATAGGCCTATTGCTATTGTGTGACATGAGGAAGTAGAGCGTTAATGTATGGAAAAATAGAAAACATAAAAAAGTTGAATGATGGAGTTAGGAGGTTTCCGCAGCGATATTCATTGTGACGACTTCACAGAGAGCTAGTGAAAGGAAATGGCCGAAGCGTTCCGTTCTGGACACGCGTGATCAGTGCAGGAAGGAGTTATGTGATTTGTTAGGGTTAGTATAAGCACTCATTATGCACAACGTCCCATTTCACAAGTCTTACGAACGGTTTTCAAAATCTACAAGATTCGCATTAGACAAAGCATAAAGCTTGTCGATCGGCTATTTCCAAAAGGTGGAAATGCATATAGGGCTGAAGAGGTTAATGTATGTTGTGTAATAATAATAATAATAATAAATAATAATAAATGCATATAGGGCTGAAGAGGTCAATGTATGTTGTGTAATAATAATAATAATAATAAATAATAATAAATGCATATAGGGCTGAAGAGGTTAATGTATGTTGTGTAATAATAATAATAATAATAATAATAATAAATGCATATAGGGCTGAAGAGGTTAATGTATGTTGTGTAATAATAATAATAAATGCATATAGGGCTGAAGAGGTTAATGTATGTTGTGTAATAATAATAATCCAAATCTACAAAGTAACTCAACTAAAGTTTTCTCAAGTAGAGAAAAAGTATAATATTTGCCTCTGAGATGTTTGTAGTGGAGTAGAAGTATATAAAGTATTGACACATGGACATTTACTTAACTTACTTAAGTACATGAAACGTGCCTCAAAAGTGTACTCAAGTATTTATGTAAACGTATAGTAACTTAGTTACTGTGCGTGTGATCGTCATGTGGATTGAACCAATGCAAGGAATGCAACGCAACAACATTGCAATGCAGTGACGCAGCATTCCTGTGAAATCAATGAAAGTTCTTCGTCCAGGAATCCACTGAGCTCATTACGTTATCTTATGTCAGTGCTATATCTATAGTATAAACAGCATAGATTCAGGAAAACGCCCTTCCATTTTCAGGCTAGAAGAGAACTAGAATTAAGCTTTTTTATTATTTATTCTCTGAGTCTCTCGCGCGCACAATGTGTGTTTATTCAGTAAGTAAGACAGGTCTCCCTGTCTCTGCAGCTCTTTATCGTATAGGCCTAAACATAACATTCATTCTCATATGGGTTACAAATTTCATCCAATCAGGACAGATAATTCAGAGAATCTAAAGCTCCTTTGAATTGAATCCCACCATCATTTATCGTTCCAATGTCCGACAGACAGGATATTATCTGAGAGTAGATCACCTCTAATCTCTACATTATTTGTACTTTAACTAATTATGTTTCACCCCTGCTGGTGAGAGCACGGGAGTCTATAAGCTTTCAGATCCTTATCTCTCCACCGTCTCCCCATCTTGCAGTTTACAACGTAAGCATTTAGCTCTTATTTATCCAGGGTGATTAACTAGTGTGAAATGTGAATAAGCAGCATGAACTCTAGTCAATAAAACACTAAGGTATATAAATTACAAAGGAAACTTGGATACCAGGTACAGCTTCCATTGTGAATCTACATGAGTATGGCTTAATCCCCAGACGGACAGGCTTTATTTTTAGTTTGGGGTGTATAACTTTATGTATCAATTTCCCCACTTTTGCAGTAAAATATTTTTATACAAGAATCCATTTCATGTACTGTATGGGAGGCGAAGAAAGAGATGAAGATCTTTCTTAGAGATGAAGAAAAACTATGTTGTGTTTGGTCCCTGCCGGTATGCCAATTTCTGCAGTGGGGCCATTGTCAAAGTACTACTGTTCAAGCTCTGGTCTGACATCACACAACCCAAACCGCTGCCGAACAGCGATATATGCGCATATCATATGCTGATTTGCGCTGATGTCAGGCATGTCCAGTCCATACGAGCATGTCTGCATGGCCATTAATGACAGAGACAATACACACACATCATTTTAACTTGATAGTGACCCCCCGTTTCCAAAACAATGGGTCGAGACCCATTTGTTATGGGTCACGACTTGAGTAAAAAATCCAAAGTTTTCTCCCTACATTTATACTATACTAGAGCGGTGCCCGTGGGGCCTCTACAGCGGTGCCCGTTGTAGCGATGCAAGTTGGGAATTATGCCCCACCCAGATATTCTGTGTCCCTTTTATGCCCATATATGGAGTTATATTTATAGGCATGCCCAAATATGGAGTCTATGCAGACGTCAGAATTATGTCAGAACATGCCAGCTCCATATATGGACACTGGGCAGGGGCCCTGTCCAGAGCCCGGGTAGAGGCCTTTTGTGGCGGTTCTGGACAACCGCGGGTCCGACCGACTCGACACCGGGCACTGCACTGAGGGGGTGCGGAACGCGTGTGTCGAATTTGAAGTAGTTGGGGCGAACAGTTTCTGACTTCCTCCCAAAAATAATTTGGGGACCCACCTGGGGGTCCCTACCCCTAGTTTGGGAACCACTGCATTAGGCCACAGACCCCAATTTGATAACCCTATTTTAATTTGTATTCCTGTGACCACAATCTACACTGCACAATACAATTAAATGGACCCGTATTTCAGCCAATGCAAATGCACCTTCAATTCTTGGAATTGTCCAGTCCCCAAATTGGAACCAGAAACCAATGGCTGGAAGCGGCAGCGAGGGCGGGCGGGTCTTCACTCAGTAGAACCCAAGCACAAGCCCACAAAACATAATACCTTGCTTTATCGTCAACGACTATAATTTACAAAAACTCATATCATGCTGTAGGATATGGAGACTTGAAACTACTAACTAGCATTTGAAAAGGGTTACTAACGATAATGAAACCATGTCACGTCACCTTTGACTCCAATGGAATATCAAATATTCTGCAGACGCGTATTGGCTTAATTTCCAAGAGCTCTTCCTGGGACCTGTCTTGTGTTCTGTGGTCCATGTCTCTCACTTCCTCTCATGCCTTCCACTTCCTCTTCCTAGCTGTCCTCGGTTACTATCTGGCTGAGTGCACATGGCGGGGAGCGGTCTATAGTAAAGCATGAATGAAAACACATTGTACTGGACAGGCTTTGCCCCTCCACACTTCCTCTTTCTCACCCCTTTGCTTTCCTGTTCAGACTGCCGATTCTACAGTACATGGATGGAGATAGAGGGCTCCATCTTGCGCCACCCTGGGCCTTATTCCTTATCATCCCATCTACATCATGGGCCCTTAAACTGTTACACTTGGAATAAAATCACCTGCAAGGAATTTCTTGATATAAAATAGCTCATAACATGTCTATGGTGGATTTTTATGAAACAAACACTTTGTAGATAGAAAGAGCATCATTCAAGCTTTTCGTACAGCTGCAATTTTAGTGAGTTTGACATAATTGAATACAATTAGATAGGACTTTGTCTGTTTGGATGTATGGGCGGTCATTGGCAAATTGCGATAGTTTCCACCCTGCCATTAACTTGTGGAAAGATGACCACCGTGTGCATATGGTCTATTGAGTACTCAAACATGAGTATTCTGAACATTTTGAGCATCTCAGGAAATCTGTCGCACAAACAATTTAGAAGATATAGAGCCATGTTTGAAGTAGCTGTCTGGTGTGGTCATTTCCGGGTATAGAGAATTTTTCACAGTTCCCACGTTGTTCGCAGTGGTCATATTAGCCAAGAACAGTTGAGATAAAGGACAATTGACATGAGAAAACATATGTTTACATTATTGCCAAGGCAATGTAAACATGTAAACAAGGCTGCCTTTCTAGATCACAAGACTGGGTTCCCTGAGTCTGTTAGTCAAGTCTTTCCTTAGTTCAATTCCAGCTTAAGTCTAATTTATGCAACGGTTGCCAAACTAACAACAAGCTGTGGTGTGTTCATTGTGTCTGTGCAGCAGTTCTAAAATATGGGAGAAACTGATATTTTCCCTTATTTTATATTTGGGACATGAAAGAAAGACGTGGTATTTCTGCTCGCATTTCTACAGGACCACAAGGCAGTGAGAACCTCTGTTCTGTGGGCTAACCAGGTTTTCTTTAATGTCTTACTTTGTCTATTTCACGGTCCTGGTCGTCGGGTCTGTATTTAGTGAGTTTGTCTTTCTCTGGTTTGTGGAATGGTCAGGTGCTTGGCCAGGCCAGCACTGTAATGTTTGATAACAATGAAGCTTATTCACTTGTTATTTCAGTTCTACAAATAGCTGTGGGCATCTGTTTTCAGTTGGAAGACAGCAAAATGTTTAGTCTTTGTCCTTGTCTTTGTCTCTGTCTGTCTCTGTCTCTCTCTGTCAATTTCAAGTCTATTCAATTCAAATGAGCTTTATTGCCATGGGAAACATACGTTTGCTAAATATCAGAAGATAGATGTCTTAATGGCTGATTTTACACTTGGTTGCATGCTGAAATAGGGTGCCGACGCATTGTGAGCTTATAGATCTGCTATATGCGCCCAGCGCAACCAAATAATAAAATGAGGTGTCTTTTACTGTAGTTCTACTGGATCTCTTCACCCCTAATCCCTCCTACATTTTAGTGTAGTTTTTATTTGTTGACGAAATAGTCGACATTTTTCTTTTTCTTCATTCTTCTTTTTTTCTTTTCTTTTTTCGTCAGTTAAAAAAGGTATAGTCGCTGAAGGTTTTCATCATAATTGTAGTTGACGAAATTTAAGTGGTTAAAGCAAAGATGTGATCAATAACAAATCAGCTCACTGGAAGCTTCCTGATGAGCAGCACAGATATGAGAGCAGCGTGCTAATTGGACATTACTACCATGATGTCACACATGTATGACCTCTAACACTGTCTGTCTGTCTGTCTGTCTGTCTGTCTGTCTCCTCCATATATGGTGACTGCCAATTGATTTATGGACATTACTGTTTACAGAGGCTTCCAAATATGAACACAAGCAGTTTACATTTGTAAGGTAAGGTAAGGAATGCGTCTTACAGACTCATCAACAACAGCAACATCTGGTGTATGCACACCAATCTTAAACCAACTTATCTGTGAACTTTTTTCCTCTGAATTCCAACTGGAGGTTATCAGTAGTTTGTCACCAGCAGGAAGGTTCTCCTCCTATATCTGCTCTAGAACAGCAACTAACTGATTACATGACTGTGTTTGTGTGTGTGTGTGTGTGTGTGTGTGTGCGCGCATGCGTGCGTGTGCGTGTGAACACGTATACTGTGCCTTGTATATTTTGTTGACCCCTGACTTCACTTAATTTTGACCCCAATGTCACAATATTCCTGACAATGATAATTGTGTCACCCAATGTGACCTATGCCACACACACACACACACACACACACACACACACACACAGGGTTTGTCGTTAAGGAGTCCGTGTCGAAACCTCTGATCTGATTTCACATTAAGAGAAGAAACGTTAAAGTATAATTGGAGAAATTATTGATCCTAACATTCCTGATTTATGTTATGGGAATGTGAGGAGATTAAAACATTCTGGAGGTCTGTGGTCCATTATGTCTCAGGTCCAGTTCCTCTCTGTGCTAAATTATGTATACTTAGTATTTATCCATTAAATTGTACACTAAATAATAAAGAAACAATAATGACTGACCTTTGCCTGTTACAGGCCAGACACTCAATTGCGCTGTGTTAGAAAAATGTCAATGCCCCTACGATCGGCTTTTGGTTGAGGAATTTAACGACCAGTTTGGCACATGAGAAACTAATGTATGTAATTAGGAAGAAACCTGCTGTATTCTATAAGATATGGGAGAATTTCTTGGACTTCATTAAGCGAGGTGATATTGAAGAGGCTTTGGATGTATAGTGGTTAATTGGAGTAGTCAGCTGTAGGGTGGGGGGGTAGGGAACTGTGATGGAACATTGTGCATTTGTTTGTTTGTTTAATTTTTTCTTCCTTTTTTAGTTTGTTTGCTTTGTATTCATGATGTTTCTTTGAAGATTTTGTTTAGTGTTTGTGCTGCCATATGGGTGTATGGAAACAAAATATATGTGAATAATTGCTTTGAAAATACTATGTTGTAAAGAAAGAAACATACCGGTATGTTAAAAAATACCACCAACACACACACACACACACACACACACGCTGTACACGCACGTACGCAAACATACGCACACATGTACACAATGGGAAAGTCGAACAGGATGCAAGGCTGTAGGTCTGTCCTTTTTATGACTACCAGAAAACTGAACCACACACACACACACACACACACACATGCACAAAGGCGTACATTACCATAACCATGACCATATGCATAGGCCTATACACACACACACACACACACACACACACACAGCGGCCGGCAGCCACACATGCGTGCCCCCATGCGACCACATGAAAGGCCTTTCCCAGCAGAAATACCAGAGCGTTCTCCCACTTCAACAAATGACGTCTATAAATTCCTCCCTGTTGGAGACAAAAGGCTGAGCGGACCTGCTGACACACACACACACACACACACACACACACCACAAGACCCCCAAAACCTGCAACCACATGCACTGTGCAGCGCCGTTTAAGGTCTCCTTGCACACACCAGAACCCCAAATATAATTATGTTTTCAAACTGTTTGTGTTGTATGTATACTGTACATCCATGCAGAAACCTCTTAAGTCCATATTCTAACTAAATCATTGCCCTACTGGATCATACTAACAGACTATAGCGTCACACGAAAGCATGAAAAGTAGTCGATTGGAGCTTGTAGATCTGCTATACTTTTGCCGTTTTGGAATTTGAATCCTTTTTGGACTCTAGTGTGATTCTAGGCTTAAAATAATTGATATAAATATTTTTGGAAATCTCTATAGGAAAAATGGCCGCAACTGCTATGCCATATTTGGGGTGTCCACAATTTGCTTCCATTTGTACACTCTCAAGAGTTATGGTGGTCCTTGACATTTGAGTTTTAGAACTACCAATATTGTATAGCAGATGTGAAGTCCTCATACCAGCTCTGACGGTGTGATAAACCGGTACCATAAACCAGTGGTTCCCAAAGTGGGGTCCGGGGACCCCCAGGGTTCCTCGACGGAGTCCCCAGGCGTCCCCAGCTAAATGATAGTTAGGAGCCAAATGGACCCTTATGGGTCTGTAACTCTGAGAGGATGAAATGGAATGGAACCACATGGACCTGTTAGGGTCCCGTTAGGGTCCATTTGGTTCCAACACTCTCAGAGTTAAAAGTTAACAATTTACACTATAAATTGGGGGTCCTCAAGATAGAATTATATGGTCTGTAGACTAATGCATGTCAAACTGGGGATCCTTGAAATGGGTTGAGAATCACTACTATAGAGCCGTAAAGATATCTTTTCAAATGGGGTTCCGCAGGCTAATATATGCCAATTTGGGGGTCCTTGACATGAAAACGTTTGGGAACCACTGTCATAAACGGTTCCAAATGCTGGTGGAACCGATTCTTCAATGTTGGATCCTGCTCCAGATCCCAACCCTAGACTTGATGTGACTGGTAACGGTCTTATAGTTTAGTCTTTCATGTTAAGACCTTTATATGTTTTGGTTCCATTTGTACTCTCTTGGGGTTAAATAAAGCCCAACCCTAACAGTGTAGATTGGGGTCAATATGATCCCAGAGAATGAACCCATTAACACCGGGAAAGCATCAGTTCCATTTTAGATTTTTGTGTTGGCTATTCTAAAATAGCAGATATACTATAAGCTCTCACGCACGCACGCACACTCGCACACACGCACACACGCACACACGCACACACGCACACACACACACACACACACACACACACACACACACACACACACACACACACACACACACAGAGGTGGGGTTCTGCTGAGGTTCTGGTCTGCTTCATGGTCTGCCTGCCAGCGGAGCGTTTGTCTTCTTGTGGTGACTATCGTTTTTTCACAGTTTCCAACATTGTGTGGAAACTTCACTGCACTGCAATGGGTTTGATTTAGTAGAGACAGACATACAGTGTAGGAGACACACATGCAATATAGAGCTGAGAGGGAGACAGTATAGCAGAGCTGAGAGACAGACAGTGTAGGAGAGACAGACAGTAGGACGGCTGAGAGACAGACAGTGTTGGAGAGACAGACAGTAGGACATCTGAGAGGCAGTGCAGGAGAGACATCTCAGTTTGAAGTCTTGAAGTGTAACTTTGGAGAGAGATACAGGCACTGTAACAGACAAAGGCACAGAGAGACACTGTGTGAGGTTTGTGCGCGCGTACGTGCGTGCATGCGTGTGTGTGTGTGTGTGTGTGTGTGTGTGTGTGTGTGTGTGTGTGTGTGTGTGCGCATGCTCTATCATTATATCATTACAGCTGTGTGGTAAGCGTATGAGAGCTGTAATTTGTGAGGAATGAAGGTAAGGCGAGGACATGTTTCTCTCCCTCCCTCCCTCCCATCCCTCATCTCTCTATCCCTCTCTCTCCATCTCTCCCCTGCATCACTTCTATCTCATCGCTGTCCAACAGAAACCTAAGTTATATGCATATTCTAACTCTAAAAGCAAGAGTGTAGAAATATGTACACACAGTAAGTCTTGCTTTAAAAATGTCTACACAGAGGCTGCCGAAGGTATAGTGGGAGTTTGTTCCACGCTGTCGGCCCGTAGAAGCAGAAAGCTAGAAAGTACTTCATACTTCATAGTCATATAGACTAGCAAATAATACTGAAATTAATCAATCATTATTATGATTCATCAGTTCATCTGTCGTGATTCAGATTATCTGTCATAATACCGTCCTTAATGTGCCCGGCTACTAATCGCACAGTGGCAGGAAAATAAACTGTTAAACAAAAGTCTGTCATATGGGTGGAGATGCTCTCTGGCCTGTGAAATTAATGCTCTACTTGATCATACAACAGCGTCACACAAAGGTATCCAACTGCAAGCGTTTTGAGCATGTAGATCTGCTAATTTTTCTGTTTTTGAATTTTAATCATATGAGATTTCCACCCGACAGACAAAGTATACTGTTACGATTTAGTATGATTTTGAAGTACTTTTTCAACATCCCCCCCCCCCCCCCCCCCCCGTGTCAGTGTTACCGTGGAAAGGTGCATAAACAATACACAGACAGGTAGTGTATCGGCCACACGAATGTCCTTCCATGTTAATTCTGTCCCCAGATTCCTGCAGAACATATAGTGTTTCACATTAACACTGCTAGAAAAGCCAGCCTGTGTCTGTGTGAGTGTGTGATCCACACAGCTGATAGTGACACACATACAGTACACACGCACGCACATGCACACACACGCACAGAGTTGTAATTCCATTCCGTGGCATGGACCCTCTTACTATCTCTTTCCCCTGGGCTTCGGCTGTGTGTGCGTGCGTCAGTGCGTGCGTGTGTGCGTGCGTACTGGTAGACTGGTGATGTCACTGGGTTCACTAGGCCAGTCAGCCCTCCAGCTGGTCACTTGGTTATAGTTGGCCATTATGTCCAGGGTTCAAACTGTGCAGTCCCTCAGGGCTGTACACTATAGTGTCTTTTCTGTTTTTGCTCGACATTAAATATCTTCACTGAAAATAGCCGGTCTACAAGCTTACAACATGAATAGAGCTTTCTTGTGGTGCACATGGTGCACAAAGGGAAGCTTAAAGTGGCCTACAATGATGCCCTGCGGATTCCACTTAAGGTCCCTAGATGGCATAGTGCCAGTCATTTGTTTGTAACGTGTGGAATCCATATGTGCACTCTATGTATCGCCTGGTCAGTCAGTCAGTCAGTCAGTCAGTCAGTCACGCACGCACGCACGCACGCACACTGTCTTGTTATACTGTTGCACACTGTGGTAAACTTTCGGCAACAAGCGTGCTCTTGTAACCTTTGACCTCGACTCAAACACGCTGGGCAAGACATATGCTGTAGAGGCTATCATTTTTTTGGGGCGGAAGTTACAGGATTTTGGCGGAAGTACAGCTCAAGGAAATGACGTTGATGCTTTACAAATCAGTTTACATTCTCTGTGAATGAAACAAGTGTTGTGATTGGTCGGGAAAATATTGTATCCGGGAGAAATACATCTGACAGATTATTAGAGCATTGCTTTTCGAAAGAAATGTTAAATGTCAATTGAGTTGCCCGTTGATGTGGTTACCAGGTGTCATCAATATGTCTGTACAGGAATGTGCCTGCATGTGGCAAAGACTTGTCCTTGTCAATACATTATCCACTTCAGCCCTATACATTTCGGCCATTTGAAAATAGCTTGCATTGTGAGCTTGTAGATCTTCTATTTTCAAAAGTTGTTTTGTACATTTTTGGCATTTGAAAACATATGAATGAGTACTTTCTACTTTTGGTAATTTAAGTATTTAAGAAATTGTGAGTAGGCCTACGTTTTCCACCACTGGTAATCAGGGCCTTTTAAGTCTGGTGTGTTTTAAGTCTGGTGTGTCGGCCTGTGGTGCTGTTTGTTTTGTGCTGATCAGATACCAGCGTTTTAACGATCACTAGTGTGCTCATTGGTGCATTAGTGTGCATGTAAAACACACTCCAGTCACACATTCAGATATCGAACCCAGTCATTTAGTTTTGATCACTGATCCATAGCGCGATGGGGACGATGATGACAGAGGCTGTGTACGTCACGTGTGTGTGCAACACTCTTCAACATATATATCAACGAATTAGCAAAAACGTTAGAACAGTCTACAGCGCCAGGCATCCCCTTGGCAAACACAGAAATCAAATGCTTACTTTACGCAGATGACCTGCTGCTGCTGTCCCCAACCAAAGAAGGACTACAGCAGCAACTTGATCTCCTACACAAATTCTCCCAAACATGGGCCCTGACAGTGAACCTAACCAAGACTAAAATCATGATATTTCAAAAAAGGCCCAGCCGCCAAAACCACCAATTTTTCCTAAATACAATCCCACTAGAACAAACTAAAAACTATACCTACCTTGGCCTAAACATCAGCAGCACAGGGAACTACAACCAAGCTGTAAAGGACCTGAGAGACAAGGCAAGAAGGGCATTCTATGCCATCAAAAGAAACATCAAAATAGACATCCCAATTAAAACCTGGCTTAAAATACTGGACTCGGTGATAGAACCAATTTCCCTCTATGGTTGCGAGATCTGGGGACCATTAGCAAACCATGACCTGGAAAAATGGGATAAACACCAAACCGAGACCCTACACACAGAATTCTGCAAATCCATTCTCCGTACCCAGCGAAAAACACCAAATAATGCATGCAGGGCAGAATTAGGACGATACCCACTCATAATCAAAATAAAAAAGAGAGCACTTAAGTTCTACAACCACCTAAAAGAAAGTGACCTAGATGCACTCCATAACAAGGCACTCACACACAGTGAAACTCTAGAGAGACGCCCCCTCAGCCAGCTGGCCCTGGAACTCCGGGCACAAACACAAACAGAGCCACGAGATAGAAAACCCATTGGACTAAACCAAATTATAAAACAGCAAAGGGAAAACTATCTGACACATTGGAAAGAAGCAACACAAAAGCAGAGTAAACTAGAATGCTATCTGGCCCTAAACAGAGAATACACAGTGGCAGAATACCTGAGCACCGTGACCGACCCAAAACAAAGAAAAATCTTAACCTGGTACAGACTCAGTGAGCACAGTCTCGCGATCGAGAAAGGCCGTCATAGGCAGACCTGTATCCCGAGAGAAGACAGACTATGCACCCACTGCACACTAAACGAAGTGGAAACCGAGCTACACTTCCTAACCATCTGTCCATTGTACCAAGACATCAGAGACACATACTTCCCACAGATTACAACCACACACGGAGATTTTGAAAACATGACCAATGACAAAAAACTCCCATATCTGCTGGGCGAAGTACAACAATGTGCAAACACAGCAGCAAGATTTGTGAGTTGCTGTGATAGGAGAAGGATATCAAATGGAACACAACCACCCTAAAGACTAATCATTGTGTATATTCCTGCACTATACCTGCATCGAGTTATCTTGGTACACAGAAGTTGATCTATTGAAGATTCTGACCTTCAAAGTACATAATTTTTGTTTTGATTGTATTGCTGTACTGTTGTTTTGTTCTTTCTGCTTTGGCAATGTAAACGTATGTTTTCTCATGCCAATAAAGCCCTTTGAATTGAAATTGAATTGAATTGTGTGCACGACGTGTACTGCATATGTGCAAAGGAACAGGCCCGGACAATCAATCAATTAGCCTGTCGCTAAGTCCCACCCAAGCCCGTTGTTGGCCAATACCACATTAGCAACGGTTACTAGGTTAGGAAACTCGGTCAAGCTTGCAATGCTGGTCAAAATGGTTAAGCAGTGTCAATACATATATTTGCTGTACAGCATGTGTGGGTTTGTTTTCTTACCTTATGAGCAAATTAGTCCATTCCATGAATTATTTCGCTCCGTTGTGCAGTTTAATAGTATCTATAAAAATAGGCTCTCATTGACTTCCATTGTAACGGGGAAACAGCTCTCAAAACCAGTCAGTTAGCACATAAGCGAACACAACAAAAGCTGATTCTGACAGTTTATGACATCAGGAAAACTCATGCCATCTTATTTTCGTCTTTTGATAGATTTATAAAGTAACTATATTGGTTGGAGATATAGTGAAGGGTTCTGGTGTTCCTCGTTTGTAAACAAGTCGCTTTTGTTTACAAATTTGTTTACATCCAACGTTCTGGATGGTAAGTCTGGGACCGAGGCTACTTCAGACCAATCAGATCGTTTTGTAGGCAAACAGGAACTTCTTTCCTTGACAGGGTTGCCAAGTCTGCTTATTTCCCGCTACTTTGGGCTTAAGGCTAATAATTAGTACTGTAATACATTACCAAAACATTAATTATCATAGATATAGGCCTACATAGTATTTATAATGATAAATGCATACAATATTTTTATTAGGATTATATATGGTGATGGTCATATTATTGTGTTTGTTTTGGCTTGTTTTTCCTTATTTGGCTTTAAGAGTTGGCTTGTTTTTGGAGGTGGGTTGGCTTATATCTCTCACACTGACACACAATGTGGCAACACCGAAGTCAAAACAAAAACATTACAACGTTGATATTTTTTATTAAAAATAAAACGGTCATAATCAGCTTAGTGTTCTAAAAGAGTGAGTTTGAGAGTTGTTTCCCTGTTACAATGGAAGTCAATGAGAGCCTATTTTTATTTCTAATATGTAGGCTACTATTAAACTGCACAACGGAGCGAAATAATTCATGGAATGGACTATATTTTAGTCTATAGTTTGCTCATAAGGTAAGAAAACAAACCCACACATGCTGTACGTCAAATATATTTATTGACACTGCTTAACCATTTTGACCAGCATTGCAAGCTTGACCGAGTTTCCTAACCTAGTAACCGTTGCTAATGTGGTATTGGCCAACAACGGGCTTGGGTGGGACTTAGCGACAGGCTAATTGGGGAGAAAAGTCCAACTTCTAAGGGATGCCAACGTTAAGTGACAGACCCTGGCTATACTTTTTATTTATATTTAGATCAGTGGTCACATGGTTCTCAACCAGTGGTCCAGGGACCACCAGTGGTCCTTGATGGGGTTCCAGGTGGTCCCCAGGCCAGCTAAATGGAGAGTTGGTAACCAAATGGATCTTTAGATCTTTAACTCTTGAGAGCGTAAAATGAAACGATTTGATTTGGTTTCATTTTATGCTCTCAAGAGTTAAATTATTGTTAAACATCTGCACTTTAATTTAAGTATACACAACTGAATGTAGAATAATTGTTATTTTGATCAACGTTTGCCTGTTATCCCTCTTATGGTTCATACAGCATGGAATTGTGGACAAAATCTTATCCAACGACAACAAAATATTATAAGTTTTGGGTCTGAGAGGCTAAATTTTAATTAATGTTGGTCTGTGGCTCAAATGCCAAATAAATAATGGGCCTTGATATGAAAAGGTTTGAAAACCACCCAAGTAGGGAGGGAGGCCTACGGCATTCAATGACAAAGGTGGGTGGGTGAAGGTGGCGAGAATCTAGAACACATGCTTTAAAAAGTAGGCTATACCACACACAATAAAGGTACAAAGATGCAATGGTGTACCTTTTCCCATCACAACAGCGTTCCACCGTGGTTAGTTTTACTGAGGATATAACTAAGTTAGAAATAATTGAAGGGTTAGAGTTTCACTGGGGTTGTACGTTAGGAATACCTGGTAGCAAGGTTTAGGAAGGTCGCTGCGTTTGACCCGGGCGAGTGTGTTTGGGGTGAGCATCCTTTTACATTACTTCAGACCATTTGGTTCATCTAGTTAAAAAAAAACAAGGTCGGTTCAATTGATTCAATTCAATTCAATTCAATTCAAAGGATTATTGGCATGAGAAAACATACGTTTACATTGCCAAAGCAAGTGTGAAAATATAGTCAGTCAGTCAGTCAGTCAGTCAGTCAGACAGACAGACAGACAGACAGACTCAGTTGACTGAGGTGAGTGCATTGAGTTCATCATCCGCAGTCAGTCTGCCAGTCTGCCTGTAGGTGGCACATTAACCCACAGAAAGTGTAAGAGAGAGAGAGTGTGTGTGTGTGTGTGTGTGTGTGTGTGTGTGTGTGTGTGTGTGTGTGTGTGTGTGTGTGTGTGTGTGTGTGTGTGTGTGTGTGTGTGTGTCTGTGTGTGTGTGTGTTCTGGTCCTATAGCTGTAGCCAGCTGTAGGCTACGAGTCGCCAGTCTAGCTAGTAGCTACTGTTACAAAATGTTCTATTCCGCTGCTCATACCTCCCTGCGGCCGCACTGCACACAAACCACCACTTCTATATGATAGCATCGTCTATAATGCAAGCCATTCTGTGCGCGCACACACACACACACACGCACACACGCACGCGCACGCACTGCAATGCTCATGCGTATATTATAAAACATTGCAGTAACCTAATCTAATGAAAACCACACACGTGCACTGTGCACACAACACAAGTGTGTGTGTGTGTGTGTGTGTGTGTGTGTGTGTGTGTGTGTGTGTGTGTGTGTGTGTGTGTGTTTTTTGCAAAATATATATCAACCCGGCCACAAATCGCTACTGTAGGCTACTCTACTATTCTGACATTCCTGTGTGTGTGGGGTGGGTGGTGGTGTGTGATTGGGGGACGCGGCGACGCGCACGCCTCCGTTGCACGTCACGTGTACTACCGCTAAATGGTCGCACACACCGCCCAGCGAACCCGTTGTGTTGCGTAACGCCGGCCGTGGGACCTAGCTAGTATAGCCTAGAAGGATCTTAAGTGAACCGACTGCCTCGAGGTGTCTCGGTTCATTCATTTTTAAGACTACAACAGCCTTCAATTTTTTGTCTCTCCGCCAAGAAAATAGCCGATCTACAAGCTCTCAGCTCAAAACGTTCTGAGCTTGTATCGGCTTTTTCTTTTAGCGAACCCCCCCAGGACAGGAATTGATGCTGTTGGGGTTCAAGTGGTTAATGATGAGTGATGCCTTCAAAGTCTCTTTTCACACTCCTCCTTTTGTCTATTAATCAGCGCGTGCATTATAAATAGGCTAATGCACAATATCCTTTATATAACTCTAGACTATGATCCTTCCACATGTGCGTCCAATAGGATAATGTAATTATTTGGCATGCTTGTCTGGTTGCGTTCGATCACAATCAATGGTGCAATCAGCCGGCAAGACCTTAATTGCAAAGACAAACATGAAAGCTGTGGTCCTCAAAAACATTTCCTTTTCAAAGACCCCCCCCCCCCCCCCCCAAACACACACACACACACACACACACACACACACACACACACACATATATATATATATATAGATCGAAGTATAAAATAGGTTTGAATACTGTATGTGCTTAAAGTTACATTGATTTCTTTTTATTTTTTAATGCTATGCCTATAGGCTATAATGTAGCTGGGGAGTGGGGACCCCCTGTAGCCCCCTCAAGGACCCGCTGGGGGTCGCAGCCTGTCCGGACCGCACTTTGAGAACCACAGTCAGTCAGCACTGCAGGCTAAAGTATCCGGCGTATGTATGGCTGCCTGACTGTCTCTCAGCCTGTCTGTCTCTCAGCCTGTCTGCCGCAGTACTCCTGCTGCTGCTGCTGCTACTACTACTACTACTACAGCATGGCAGGGCGAGAGAGAGAGAGAGAGAGAGAGAGAGCTCTACGCTATTTAGAAATGCCTAAATGTATGTAATTTATGCAGTGCAGTATTAATTGCAGTGGAGTAAAAATACAATATTTGCCTCTGAGATGTAGCGGCTAGTGGAGACTGTGGAGTAGAAGTAATAAGTACTGACAATTGCAAATACTCCAGTAATGTAAAATACCTCAAAATTCTACTTAAATACAGAGTAAATGTATGTACGTTACAACACTGGGGATGCGAGACACAGACATAGTCATAGAGTTGGACAGCGAGAGAGAGAGAGAGAGAGAGAGAGAGAGACGGGGTTTGAGAGAGTGAGAAAGAGAGAGAGACCTAGATTATGTAGTTGGAGAGAGCGAGAGACATAGAGAGAGAGCGAGGAGAGAGAGGGAGAGACAGACACCCGGCTTCTGCCGGTAGTCCACGTGTTGCTTCTGTTCCCACATTTTACCCGCCACCATTTTCCGGGAATTCCAGCGTCTCACTGTGACATAGTGTGCTGCATATCATTGCGCCGCCTCCGCCGGCTCCCAATATAGACCTTCCCTCTCCGCCGATTGCTCCGCGCACGTATCTCCGCCGCATTCGCGCCTGGACACGATCGATCGGACGCGATCGGAGGATAATATTGACGTGACGATCGATTGGACACGATCGACCGTGGCGTTATTGAAGTTTTGGCGCGATTTCGCCCCGCGGAAGGACACGGTGCGAGAGTCGGTGGTATAAATTTAAATGTCTCCGGTCAGCCACACCCACTCTGTCTGGTTGTAGAGCGAGAGAGAGAGGAGAGAAGGGGAGAGAGACACTTCGGTTTATTAAAGAGAGAGAGGAGAAACGTGGGTGTATTTTACCCCCAGTGGGTCTACCATGCGGATCTAAGGACATTTGGAACCAACAGCACAGCAGTGACTTGTAGCAGCATTTCCATTCTGCTTGGGGACCCTTATCCATTTGTGTCTATTTCTGGGGGACGTGCATTTTATTATAATTTTCTTCAATTGACCAATTTAAGGAAAGATTTTGAGGTAAGAATGATCGATAATCGATTTTGCACACAGAAATGACATGTTTTCTTGTGACAATCACATGGGGTTAAATAGTTGTGGGGAAAACAAGACAGATTTGATTTGTGTATACCTCTGGGGACGTTGCATTTATAGGCTATATTGTCATACGCTGTCTGATTTGAGGGAGTTTCGGTTTTTTTGCACAAAAATCCATGCGTTTTTTTTTACATGAACAGCTGTGGGGCTTAGCTTTTAGAGTTGTGGAAATGATTTATTTGATGTTTGCTTGTTTTAACAACAGTGTACAAGTGGTATAGAGCCTAGTATACCATTAAAGGGTGTATGCACGCTGCGTGCCTGCGTGTAGTGTGTGTGTGTGTGTGTGTGTGTGTGTGTGTGTGTGTGTGTGTGTGTGTGTGTGTGTGTGTGTGCGTGCGTGCGTGTGTGTGTGTGTGTGTGTGTGTGTGTGCGCGCACTGTGCAGTGTGTGTGAATGGGAGTGCTGTTTCATGCCGGTCTGCCTGCATGCGACGCGTGCGTGCTTTTCACATGGCTCTCACGTACTCAGGGCTTTGCAGGGGTTGTGGACTGTGTAGTAGAATAATTATTGCACACATGCACCGTGACCGGATGATCATCGGAGAGAAAAACGTCTAACTTGTATTAATATCGATCGATAAAAGTCAGACGTTTTTCTTAGAGAGTAAAATTTGGTTGTGAATGGAAGGCATGTCGCAGTTTCTCTGTCTGTCAAACGCCGGCATTTTTAGTTTTGGGTGCGTCTGCTGCCTCTAAGTCCTCTTCTTGGTCGATCAACGTTGTAGTAGTGGGGGAATGTTGGGGAAATATATATGTATGTAATGTGTTTTAATGTCATTATCTCTGATCTGGTGTAGTCGTCATTGTTGAATTGTGTGGAGATTATTATTTTTCTGTTGGCTTCGCTTCTTTCTCGCCGAGTCAGAAAGGCAAGCCTTTTAACTTGCAGCGTGCGTGCGTGCGTGCGTGCGCGCAGAGCAGACGAGCTGGCTGGTGGTGGGTGACGCACCCATACGCGCACGCACGCGCGCGCACACACACACACACACACACTGACTTTTGTTCAAAGCATGGTGCCAAAGTGCGTCCTTTTTTTAAGCCCTTTCATTTACTCAGTTTATATTATTTGCTGTTTTATCCTTCATTTTAGCATACATGAAGCATGTATGCTTCATGCTATGTATGTATGCATACATTAGCATGTATTTATTGTGAATATTATATTTAGTTTGTTTTATTGTAGGCCTACTGGAGCTTTAAAAATATCACATATTCTGACTATAGTGCATAGCCTACATAAAACGGTATACCGGTAGTTCAAACGGGACAGAACACTATACAGTAAATGTAAGAACTTTTCGGATGCCAGTGTGTCCCTTTGTCTGCAGCTTATGCAATGTGGACTGTCTGCTAACCGCAGATGAACTCGTCTCGTATTCATGTTATGGTGCGTGGTGGTGGTCTGGTCTACATAGAGGGGCTTACATTATTCATACTCACACGGGGCGGGGCTTGGAGTGATGGAATTCAACATTTACTTGAGTAAAAGTACAAAAGCATTGGGCATCAAAATATTCTTAAAGTGCAAAAAGTAAGTTTCCGAATGTATACAAAATCTTTAGCTTTTAGATCTGATATGTCAAGAAGTGGCGGTTATATTTTTGTTTTGTGATAATAATCAACATCTACAAAATTATCTAATGGAAGGAAAGTACAACATTTGGATCTGAGATGTAGTGGTCGTGGAGTAGGAGTAAAAGTATTGGAAATTGGAAGTACAAATACCTAAAAATATATTCATATATTTACCACATTTTATAGGCTAGCCTACTATCGGCTATTCGCATGGGTGGTGACGTTGTGAGCTTGTAGATCAGCTATTTTGGAAGTAAAAAAACTCTTAGTTCTAACACAACACCACTAATTCAGAGAGAGAGATAGTGTGTGTGTGTGTGTGTGTGTGTGTGTGTGTGTGTGTGTGTGTGCGTGTGTGTGTGTGTGTGTGTGTTCATGTGAATGTAGAAGCGCTGAGTGGCCACAACGCATTGTTTGTGTGTGTGTGTGTGTGTGTGTGTGTGTGTGTGTGTGTGTGTGTGTGTGTGTGTGTGTCCCTGCCTGCCAGTGCGATTATTGCTCAACTGGGTAGCAAATCTAGTCAGATTGTGATGATGATGATGATGATAAGCACTGCAGGTGGTTAAACTAATCCCAGCCCCCCCCCCCCCCCCTCTCTCTTGTATTAAAGCTAGAATTTGGGGGGAAGTTTTGTAGAAACCAAATGGACCCTTATTATTATGGATCATCTATTTACCATTTGAACACACTCTGCGTTTTAACTGCGGGGTCACAGCTGTTGTCCATGATGTCATGGGGAGAGAGGGGGGGTGGGTCTTTGGGGTTGATTTAGGATCTTGCCGAAGGGGGCGGGATTTAAAAGTAAACACAGATAAAAAAGGAGGTGTCTTGCCTGGCTGTGGTTTACTTTATTTAAAAACTTTCACTGGCGTACACACGTGTCTGTTCGATGCTGCTGAACTTTAAACACTACTCATTCTACACTAATTCTATCGGATATCTAACCAGGATTATATTTTTTTCCCTCCCCTTTTCCTTTCTCTCTTCTACAACTTTTATTTTATTTTTATTTTTTAGACTTGGGAGTTTTCCACAATGTTGCAGAGCTTCGCCCAGTCTCAGGACTGGCTGTACACAGAGCCGTTGCTCTTTGACGACGAGTTCTGCCAGAGTCTAATGAAGGACCTGCAGTCGCTGCCCACGCCTCCGCAGAGCCCCCCCATGAAGAGTGGCGGTGTGGGGGGCGCCGCCGGCGGCAAGCCCCTCTCCAAGGAGGACCAGCTCAGCTACGTGTCTGACATCCTCCTGGAGGACCACGACATGCAGCTCAACTGGAACAGCGACTTCTTCGACCCCGACTACTGCGACGTCGACAAGTAAGTGAATGGGGGTGCTGTCACCAACGGGGGTCCCTAGTTCAAATATGATGATTTTGGGGGTTGAAAACGGCCTGAAAAGGTTGAGAACTTCTGGGTTAACCCATTATGGTTGAGCGGAGTTCCTGTGACTGACCGTGCACTAACGTGTCGACAGGCCTCTGGACAAGGTGCTGCCCCGCATCCGGGCCGGGTCCCTGGGGGATGGCTGTGGCGAGGAGGAGAGCCTGTGGCGGTGCCTGGGAGTAGGGGGTGGCGTGGAGAAGGGCCTGGTGTCGCCCTCGTCGTCCGTGCTGGGCTCCAGCCCGCTGCTCTCCGACATCGACACCAGAATCTTTGAGGAGATCGCCGGCTCCACGCTGGCGGTCCACGCCGCGCCTGCCATGGCCCTGGACGGAGACGACCAGATGGACAACAGCCAGGAGCAGAGCATTGAGTCCACGTCCGACTACGGCTCGGCCGGAGGAGAGCTGTCGACGTACTCCTCCTCTGATTCTGGTGAGTTCATTATGAGTTCATTGAGTTTGTTATGACTGTCATTAAGTGTTCCGATGAACTGAGTACAAAGGACCCCAATGGAAACAAGCCATAGGCTTTCTTGGGTTTAAAATCCTCTTAGTAGACCTTGTACTTTCCTGTGCTAGTATTATTAAAGTATTCAATCATCCAATGTGCTGCAGAGTCCAACAACAAATACTTTGGATGGACACATTTTTATGCATGTTTTAAAGGCCAAAGGTTGATATTGTTCATAAATGTTGGCGCCATCATAGCCATGCTATTGATAACGGGATAATTTAATCGGAATAGATTGGCTGCTTGTTTCTGTTTTCTATGTTCAAGAAGTTGGCAGCTACTCTTGTTCATCACCTGGTCTTTTTACGGTCGCGGTTTATAATTACAGTTGGGCCAAGTCATTTCCGAGTCTTTATCTGGATCTAACATCATAACATTGTATACTGTATCGCTAACCCATCCCAGTGGGATTACTTTACGACTGCCGAAGAACAAGTTACATTGTGTGTGTGTGTGTGTGTGTGTGTGTGTGTGTGTGTGTGTGTGTGTGTGGCGGAAGAGAAGATAAGATAGCAATGATTATTGAGTGATATGAATAGATTAGAGAGTTTTTGGCAGTTAAGTGTTCTTAATAGAGGTGTGTGTGTGTGTGTGTGTGTGTGTGTGTGTGTGTGTGTGTCATGTGAGTCATGCTCGGCGGCTAACATCTTTGATGTCTGTCATTAACATTGTAGTGAGTCACCCTACCAGTGCATGAATGCCCTCTGGCATGCCTGACTGTACTACTTTTGGGCAGGGAAGTGCTGTTGGCAACACTTCAAGTTTGTCTCCATTGCTCATTGACCAAATACGCTCTGTTTATTTTCTCTCCCTCCTTCTGGGTTTCCGACTTCTTTTCTTTCTGACACATGTATTATTTGCCGACTCATTCCCGGCACATGTCTTTTTTTCCCCCATAAACCTCTTTTCCGCAAAATCGTGTAGGACCTATAAAGTGCTTTTCACCACTTTTTCAGCCTGGCGTCCGTATTTTGGAAAACCGAAATGTTAGAAAGAAATACTATAATCTTTTTTTGGGGGAAAAAACTGCTGTTTGTCATTATGACGCGTATATAGTATATACTAGTGGCTAAGTCACTAAATGTGATTGTTATTACTAAAGTATATACATTTTGCTGACATTCCACATTTCCACCCCAAATTAACATTAATCATACAACACTTAAGTCATCAGGCAGAGATAATCACAGTTTTGTATTCACAGAACTGCAAAACAATGTCCCGTAGTGTCAATGCGCTATTATTTTCCTTTCCTTTGTTGCTGTTGGCATCTTGGAGTAACAATGAACAAAGAACAAAAGGCAACAGCAGGGAATCTTCCAGTGGAAGGAAATGTTCCGCGGCGTTAACATGGTTTGTTACAGCCACAGTGGTGAGGCTGTGCAGTGCAGCGACCAATACCGTGCACGCGCGTGTGTCTCGTGTGTGAGTTGTGTACAGTGTCGAAGCTGTTGTTTGGAGTGTAAGCTGTGCTCTTTGAAATGTCAGGCGTAACGCTAACATCATATTAACCTCTAACCCAGTGGTTTTATAAAGTGGCCCCCTAGGGGTCCTCGAAGGAACAGTGTAAATGCTAATTTGTATCAATTTGGCGGTTCAAACCTCTCTCTCTCTCTCTCCATTCTTCCTCCAAACAGAAGAGGAGATCGACGTTGTCACCGTCGTTCGCTGCTCCTCTGGCCTGTCCCCCCTGCCCTCGTTGGCCGACCTGTCTGCACGACAACAGCAAAAAGAGGAGGAGCAGAGGCGTGTGAGGCAGCAGCGATTCAACTTCGACATCCAGCAGCAGCATAACTACGCCGCGCCCTGTCCCGCTTCGCCACCACCATCATCCTCGTCCTCCTCGTCATCCTCGTCCTCCGCGTCCTCCAAAAAGCGGTCGCGAGGCCGCGACTCATCCCGCCACCACCACAGCCACAGACACCGCCACTACTCGCCCTCCCGTTCCTCATCGTCGTCGCGTCACCATCATCACCACACGTCGCGTCAGTCAACGGAGACGGAGGACGAGGAGGAGAGGCGGCGCACGCACAACGTTATGGAGCGCCAGCGGCGCAACGAGCTCAAGAACTGCTTCCTGCGCCTGCGCGACAACGTGCCCGAGCTCTCTCACAACGACAAGGCGTCCAAGGTGGTGATCCTGAAGAGGGCGCGCGACAGCATCCATAACCTCGAGGTGGAGGACCACAGGCTGTTGACCAAGAGGGACCGGCTCAAGGAGAAACAGCAGCGTCTCAAAGCGCGGCTGGAGCAGCTGCAAGGTTTTTAGAGAGGAGAGAGAGCCGAGGTTAAAGACTATGGACAATTTGATCCCGGACGAGCCCCCAAAATGTTACGTCCCTGCCTGCATCGACCTGTTAGGGATGTGACAAGAGGAGGACATTGTTGATGGAGAGGGGACATTGTTGATGGGGAGGGGACATTGTTGATGGAAAGGGGACAGACAATGAATGGAGAGTTTGAGGACAGAGGGCAGAGACTCGGAGAGAAGAGCACACAAACTTGACATTTCATAGATATTGTTTTTCTTTTTTAAACGTTTTAATGTTTTTCGTTTAATGTTTGGAGACTTGTATCTGAAACGCACACAGGCGCACACACAGACACACGCATACACAGTGAACCTTTGCCATCAATGCACACAAGACTTTACACGTGTAAACATTCAACTTGTGCACGTGCGCGCGCTTACACACACACACACACACACACACACACGTGACTCAGCGTTTATCATTTTCATGCCTTGACTGCTGACTGTTGTAAGAGTAGGTAATTTAAAGGTTGACTAGCTATGAAAAGTACCATTATTCTCTATTGTTAGTACTTTTTTTATTAGGGTGAATACTCACTAGAAGACCCCTGCACAAGATTTAGCCCCAATACTTTACTCTCTATTGCTTTTTTAAAGCATAATTACTATCTAGCCATAATATCTATGGGGAAGATGTTTTATTCAACTCAAATTTGTTCTAAAACCACAAAAACAACTAGCTGTCATGAGGAACCACACTTGAAGTGAAGATGGTGTTTAGACTTGGCTAGCTAACTTAGTGGTCCCGCTATAGAAACAACATTTATAGAACGATACGATACGATAAATTGCATAATCATGTATAATTCATGGGGCTTGATTTTGTTCAAGTAACTTTTAGTCTGTAGTGTGCATTCACCCCCTTTTATGTCCTCAGGCGGACCCTTTGGCCCAATTCTGTTCTAATAACCCAGGTTTATCGTGTTCAATACAATACTGTATATATATATATATATATATACCAGATTAATTACTGTATGCATAACGAATATTGGCCTCAGTTCTCTCTCTCGTTTCAAACACTTCACAAAGGACATCTTTCTTTTGTCACATTCACAAAATGAGAACCTAACGCATCTTTTTCTAAACATCCGATGTGAATTAAAGAAATAATTATGATCATGATCATTTTGAAAGTTAAATACCACTGTTGCATGGTGTAAGTGGTTGATTAATAGAGGGAAAACTGAGCTAAGTCAATAAGCTATGCTAGTCCTAGCAATCTTGCCAAAGTCTTTCTGTACACACATGCCATTTAAGACAAGCCTAAAGCCTGGTTTATACTTCGTTGCATGGCGGTGATCCATAAGCTTAAATGAACTGTGTTCGCCACACAACATTGTTATGCGACAAAGCATAAATGTATCGCCACTGCCAACCAACTACCAACCTTGCAACGCATTCAGGAATTCTATATGGGTTGACACTCATTGATCCTTATTTGGTTTTTATTTCATTTGTCAAGCCCTGGGGGTCACAAACATTCATATTTTTAAACTATTTTAGCTACAGTGAAACACTTTAAAACTACTGTCTAAAGGTTTTAGACAGCAGTTGTAATAATGTATTTTAGTCCCGATGCGACTGGAAGAGCAATTTTGAAAACTGTCTATGGAATTCACAGACTATCCTTACCCTATATTGGCATTTTCAAAAAATATTATCAATAGACAATATCTTGGACAAACATTCCCCTGTGACCTCTGGCTTTGAAAATGATTGGTGGCTTTCGCTGGCGGTAACCATTTTGTCTCCAAATAAATGTCACGATAATAGGGGCACAAAATGGCGTCTAACGGAAGCTCCGATATCAGGTGGTGACCGAAGATTTGCACTCTCCACTGCGTGTGATGGCAGTTTGGCACTAACAACTCAGCATGTTTTAGGTGTTTTAGGCACTAGATAACCCCAACTATGCTTCAAACCTTTCACTTTGGATAGTTCATTAGCAACGGCACAAACCATGATCAGTGCTTATCGCATTCTTTTTTAGCTAGTGCTACAGCTAAGCCAGTGGACACATAGTTATAAGTTCCTATGAATAGCTTGTTTACTTTAGGCTGGATCTGAAGTTTGTATTTTCAAAATGGTGGGGACGAGTATCACATTTGAATGCCAATAATAGTTATTCTCATAATTATTGCTGTTCGTAAATGTGCCATTTGTGGCCAAAGTGTCGCAAAAAGGCAAATATTTGTTAATTTGTGTAAAAAGAAAAAATGTCTTAAA